>NC_142251.1:19033496-19346917 GCF_052056855.1 Sturnus vulgaris | reverse complement strand
AAGGTGCAGTTCCAATAAGGTGGAAAGGCAGGCCATAAAGAAGCCATCCTCTGCTTTTTTGGAAGAGCTGTTTAAACACATGTCCTGTTGCTTCCCTCAGCAGCTGCCAGCCAAGCTTTCCATGGCTCGCTGCCAGCCTGACTGGAGTGGGCACTTGGCTGGAATACCAGAGCCTCTCTGCAGGTTTTGCTTTCCCAGGACAACCTCTCAGCCAGCCTCTGCAATGAATGGCATCGTGAGAGCCTGTTCCCTGCGTGTGGTTCTGAGAAAAATGAATTCTACATCTTTATTTGTAACCAGGAACTAAAAAATTGTACTAAATTACAATGAGAAGGGGCAGAAACTGGAGTTTGAGTTGCATTTCAGCAAGTACCTATAGAGCTTCCATCCTGCCTTACAGTAGTGCTTTACTCACAGCTGCTGTCAGCACAGACAATTCTCTGCAGGGCTCTAATGTTTAAGGTCTTAAATCCAAGAGGAAGTGCTGAAATTACACTGCACTTACGGGCTTTGGCTTCTCTCTTGAGTTACATTTTTTTAAATGCTTTTGTAGTTGGTCTTCATATACAGTGCTAAAAGTCAAATGGAGAGAAGAGTAAGTATCATGTGAATACTGACAAAGGACGGGAAAAGCATTTACATATACTCACTGTTTTGGATCAAGAGGGCACGGAATTCTTTTTCTGTCATTTTGTTCCTAGTTAGAAAAGTTTTAGAAAACACTTCAGCATGCATTCAGTGTTGCGTTTTAACGATGCTGTTGAGGAGCATCAGCTTCATAAAACATCTATTCAGAACAGGTGAGTTAACCGGAACGGAGAAACTGAGACGACAACTTAATACTTGACTGAATCCTAAAGGAATAAACCCTAATGCAAGGGCAGCGCTACTTGGGCTGAAGCGAGTGCCCGGCACACGAAGGCTCAAGGGAAGGCACAGGCGCTGTCTCTCCACCCGCGCCGCCAGAGCGGGGCCACCCCGAGCCCGCCCGCCCTCCCGGCCGGACAAGGGTCCCTGCACCTCCTCGTGCCCGTGCTCCCCGCAGAAGCGCCTGCCGGGCGCCGGGATCATCCTGCAGAATCGCCTCTTCCTCAGCACGAAGTGAGCGCATCGCCCCGGCTCCGGCTCCGGCTCCGGCGCCGCCATCGCCGCTCCCGGCAGCCCCCGCGCCGCCATGTTGCGGCCCCTCCCCGCGGGCGGGAGCAAGATGGCGGCGGAGCGGATCTTCGACCGGGCGGTGTCGGTGCGAGTGCGGGGCGGCGGCTGCGAGGAGCGGTGAGTGCGGACCGGCTGCGCAGGAGCTTCTCTGCGCTCCTCAGAGGGGCTGCGAGCCACAGGCTTTTTCCTCCTGCCTGCCCTGTGCTCTGGGCGCGGCTGCGCTTTGGGGTTGCTGCGGGCACCCTCCGGGTGAGGGAGGCACCGGGTCTGGTGAGGGCCGGGCGGTCGCCGTGGGTGCATCTCCAAGGGAGCCAAGCCGGCGGGGCGCCGGCAGCGGAGCGAACTCGCAGCGGCTCGGCGGAAGCGCCGCTGTGCCCGAGGCTGAGGCGACCCGAGGGCCGGGCGGCTGCCGGGCCCGCGCCGTGTTTGGCGTCTCCCGGGCCGCAGCGCTGCCCGCGGGCCCTCCCGCCTCTGTCCCGCCGCACCCCCCGGACCGCGGCCTCCTCAGGGACCCGCGAGTTTGAGCCACCTGTGCGAGAGTGCGCACGGCTGTGGTGTCTGGGGAAGCCCAGCTTCTGTATGAGAAGCGTCTTTTCAAAATAGAATGAATTTCGGCAGTCTGGGTTCTTGTCTAGATTAGACAGTGTGTGCCCGACTCACCTGTGTGAGAAGGTGCGGAAAGGCTGATGTCTCTGCTGTGCGTTGTAATATAAGTGACTTAGTTCTCGATAAGAAATCATTGAAAACAAATTAGCACTGTGTAAACGATTATCAGGAGTTTGAGCTATTGCTAGTAAGTTTCAACCGGCTTTTACAAAAGTTCTAGTTTCTGGACAAAGTTTCAAAATTTCTGCCTTGCCATTTAAAGTCTGGCAGATAACAAGCAAGCAGCAAAAACACCAGCTCTGACTGAGGAGCTGCAATGACTGAAACTCTTCTATCTTAAGTGTAGTAATCAGTGGGAGCTTTCTTAATGTTTCCGCTTAGGTTTATTTTTTTGTTTTGTTTGGGTTTTTTTTTGTTGTTGTTGTTGTTGTTTTTTGAGATGTCATTGATTCCTGTAATGCAGCTGTGAACACATGTTATTTGGAATCTTGAGTCACTGTGTTTTATCTTTTGGTGCACAGGAGATTAAATGTTCGAGTGAATATTGAACTGCTATCAGTTTCTAATCCTGTTCATAAAAAGGTCTGTAAATTAATCATATTTCTGTCCTTCATTAGGTATTATCTGAATTTCATTTTATGAGAGGATAAGTAGAAAAAGGAAAAGCAAGTGGGATTTTAGTATTTGCCGTTTGGCCTGACTTTATTTTTTATATAAATGCACAGGCGAACATGAGTTAGAGCTTAAGAATACCTTTAGTTCAAGGTTCTAAAATGAAAGTAAAAAAATTAATCTTTCTCAGGGAAAATCGTAATGAGACCACTACTGGAGATTACAAAATCTCTTCTGTTGTATGTCTGATTTGTCACCAAAGTGTTCATCCCCCTTGCATGATGTTAAGATTGGTCATGGTTGGTTATAGTGTTGCTAAGTCAAGATTTGTTTGTGTAGGAGTACAGCAGGTTTTGGTCACACTCTGCTGCTGGTGGCAGTGATAATGGTACTTCCCTCTGAGCAGAAGCAGCTCAGTTAGAAGTGTGTGCTGAGCTGCAGTTTGTGAGGAGGAGCCTGGAAATGCAGTTGAGTCCATCAGGGACTGATCAGAGTAAAGAGAGAATTTCCAATGCTCAATCAGCTAATGAGACATCAGACCCAGCAGGCATTTTTATCCCACCCATCAGTCTACCCCAGCTGGCTTGGGGTAGCATTAATTTTAACTGTATGTGTGTGTAAATCCCTGAAGTGTTTATGCATCTCCAGCTGAGAGTTTTGTTGGTGTTACTGGCACCTAAATTACTGAAAGAAATTTCAGTTGTGTGTACGTACAGTGCTGTGTCACACTTCATTATATTGGAACAGCTGACACGATCCTGCTTTACTTTTGTACCTCTGCTGGGGAATATCCTTGCCACAGAGGCAAGCCTTGTTCCAGGGACCAGCTGCCTGAGCTACTACTGCATAATCTGTCCTTGGAATTCAAGGCAGTTTTCCCAAAACACTCTGTAGACCCCCAGTGAGCAAATGAGTGTCTATTTAAAAGCTAAGCAGCATAATGCTGCAGTTTGCCATATGCAGTTTCTGGACTTCAGCTGTATCCAATCTGCAGAGTTCTGTATTAAAGTATATAAAATCAGTTGGTGGTTTCATAAACGTCAGGAGCAGTGTGCTCTGAAAGACTTTCAGTTATGGGAGTGATGTATTAATAAACCGTGACAGTGGACTGCTAGTGCTACACTCTATTTCATGAGGGGAAAAAAGGAGCAAATAGCTTTATTACTGAAAAATGATGGATACACACTGAATTTTAAAACCTTTGCTGCTCAAAGTTTAAGGTTTTAACTCAGTTTGTTTTTGTGAGTTTTCCTTGTTTTCCCACTGTAATATTTGAAGTTGTGTTAAATGGTGATGTTTTACACATTTTGAATCAGTTGCCACAATTCTGTTGTATTTTTGGCTAAATAATGAAAGCATTCAATACTGTTTGCAATGCTGGTTTAAAATATTAAGACTCCCGGGTAGTTTATAGTATTTTAATCTTAATTAAATGTACTTATTTTCAGGACTTAGCTGTTCGATTGACTGATGATACTGATCCTTTTTTCCTTTATAACCTTGTCATATCAGAGGAAGATTTTCAAAGGTAAGTGAAATTACAGTATTTTCTCTGTGAAACATTTGTAAGTGGCAGAAAAGAACAAGGGAATATTTTTATCTTGGAGTGGTCTGTGTTAGAATTCAGGTTTTGGCAGTTTTAGCTGTGGGATTTGTCAGTATTGTTCTCTGCCCAGTCAGTAGAACAGCCAGGTTGAGGAGGGTGACCAGCTCAGGTTACACAGTGGGATCCCGATGTTAAGTTCCCTGCAGGGACACAGTGCCACAGGTACCACAGTTCATATTGCTGCTGGTATCTTCTGTCTGTCCTAACTGCTTCTTACACACTATTGTGTGTGTGTGAACTAGTTCAGGAAATAATTATGAGAAGAAAGTCTGTGTGCATGGATGTGGTTTTACAGACCTCAGCCTGTATCTTAGGGGTTTCTTGCATAATTTTACTGTTGGGACTCATTTTACTTGCTCAGAATTTGAGCAAATCATCAAATTTGGATTCCAGGCATGAATAGATGAACAGTTCAGTTTTCTGCTTTCTTTGGATATTTATTTTAATTTTTGCTTTGGTTTTTTTTGTGTTTTTGGTGGGGTTTTTTTGTTTGTTTGGGGTTTTGGTCGGGGGATTAGGCTTTGGTGTTGCTTTTAAAAAGGGAGGTGTGATCAGTGTATAGATCAAAAGGCAAAAGCAAAGCAGTGTTTGCAAGAGAGATGCACAGAAGTGTTTTGTTGCATGGAGGCACAGCTTTGTGTGTGCACTGCAGGATGTTTCTGTCTGAGTTTGCTGTGTCTGTGGAGAAGGGGGGCAGAGGAATGGGCGAGTAGGGGACAGAGGTAATGGCTGAGGCTCCCCTCCTTGTCCTGTGCTTGTTCCCTGTGCCTGTCCCATCACTGCTCCACACTGTGCTCTGAGGGTGATGCCTACTCAAAGAAACACATTTGTGACACCCCAACAACTTCTGGGTTTTAATTAGTGCAGCCCATCTGCAAGAACTCTTGTGATCAGCAGTATCCTCTGGGGATTATTATCCCAAGATGTGCTCCAGGATGACCCTGCTCCAACAGGGAGGTTGGACCAGCTGACCCACTGTGGTCCCTTCCAGCTTCACCACTTCTGTGATTTTGTGATATGTGGACACACTTCTGATTGAAAATGACATGCTAGTAAACTCTTTAATGACATGATCAGAACTGGTTCTTTCTACTAGTATAAACAAAGTATTTTATAGGAAATAAATTACAGTTCTGTATATAATTAACTTTTTTTTACTGTCTGTTTATATAGTTTGAAATCCCAGCAAGGTCTCTTGGTAGACTTCTCTGCTTTCCCACAAAAATTTATAGATCTACTTCAGCAATGCATTCAGGAGCAGAACAAAGATATCCCAAGGTAGGTACAAGTGTGTGCCACATTACTCTGTGTGTACCTGTTGAGTTCTTGAAATGCTTGTCAGTCACTCAGACTGAGAACAGTCAGTGGAAAAGGATGATCTGACGTGCCCTGACCTGAGTATGTTCGTGGATGTAACTGGCAAAACCTGAGTCTTGGGAGGAGGATTTTTTTTCAGTATAAACTGTACAGCCTTGTACTGCACATATAAAAATATATTTTACTAGGAAATAGCTCAGGACCTACAGGTAGTTTCAGAAAAAAATATGCTAAACATTTGATTCTCTTGGTTTTTCCCTAGGTTTTTGCTGCAGTTAGTTTCTTCAGCACCTGCTCTAGATCACACACCTGTCTCTTTAAATGTAGTAGAGACCAACCCTTTCAAACACCTTACCCATCTCTCTCTAAAATTCCTGCCGGGAACTGATGCAGAAATAAAGAAGTTTTTAGCCACCTGTTTGAAACACCTTAAGGTAAAATGAACGTTTATCATAACTGCAACTAAGCCTCAATACTGTATGTACTTAAGCAGCTTTTTTTTTTTCATTCTGGATAGTTCAGAAGTATGTACCAAGTTGTATGCTCTGGTTTATTTTTCATTTTAGCCCAGATATGTAATTGCATGCAGCTACTTGGGTGCATGTTGTAAAATCTGAATTGTTACTGTCACCCTGGCAATGAAGATGCTTTCTATCTGTTCAGGCAGGCAGTGCCGTTTGGAGTGGCAGGAAGGGAGTGTTTTACATGCAATGAACGTGGTGTACAGCTGCTGAGTGCTCTGGCTTCTGCACTGCCCTGCTCACAGCCTGTGCTGATGGCCAGAGAAGCTGCAGGACTGACTGGAACGTCTCTGTTTTGCACTTGGTTGTAGGAAAGCACAGGCTGCTGGTAATTGTGAGCCTTGGTGGGCTTCAAAGGACTAACAGCTATAAATAGCCCATCAGAATTGGAATGTTGATGCAGTTTGGTAGCATGCTAGGTTTGATTTCATGAGAAATTAAAGGTCTCATAGTTTGACTGTTGTCTGTTTCAGTTTCATAGCCTGGGATTGGTCTCTCCTATTGTGCTGTGAGGTTTCTAGTCACCTAATAAGCCATTTTAATAACATAGATTTACAGTATTTCAGTTATCTCTTGCTTAGGTAACTCCTTTTCCTTACAGAAATTTGGTAAGAATTTGGGGTTTTTACATTGTGGGCTAATGCTTTTTCTTTTGAATTTACTAATTATATCCTGTTCAGTATGACACTTATTTAACAAGGTGATCTTTTCACAAATACAGTGAGTATATGGGTGCTTAGGCAGGCTGTGCTGATTAAATGGGAGCTAAATGCTACTTCTATTTTGAGAACTAAGGATTTGACTTTATCTGTTTGTACATAGGAAGATAAAATGATGTTGGAAGAAAAACTTAAAAAAACTGAAGAGGATCTTACCAGGCAGCTGAGCTACACTCAACAGGTAACATAAATTTTAAACTTCTGCGTGTTGCACTTCTTCAGATTTGTGGAAAATGTCCCTTTTGGTAGGCTGGCTGGTTAGCCACTACCTAGCCAAGATAACTGACTTGAGACTGAGTGAAGAGAATAGTCTACTGTGGCTTTTCTGGAGAGTGGGTAAAGCCTGCAGCTGAAGAATTAAACTGAGTTCTTGCAGTACTCAAGCAGAATTTTACTTGATTTTGTGTAGAGGTCTGTATGCACACACAAATTGAATACTAAATATATGGTCATGTGAAGATAAATAATAAATATACTTCATATATTCCATGAATCTTTGGAAATCCTTTTATTTGGAAAAATTGTGGAACTATGGTAAATAAATTGGAAGTCTTGGACTCTAATTACTCCTTTTTGGTTTTTGCAGTCAGCATAGTGATCATTTCTGTATTTCAAGAGAATTATTTGGGTCAGATTCTGCAATTATCAAGGTCACTTTTTTGACCATAATGAAACAGAACAATTCTATTAAAACTATTAAGAATTAATTTTGGAATAGAATATTTGTTTGCCTCATGTCTGCAGCTTTAGTTTGAGTTACTGGAATGTGTTTGCTGAATTGGAATGCAGAACTACAAATTAAAAAGAGGAAAAGATGCTGCTGAAGAAATTTATTTCTTTCTTCCCCTAATAGAGTGCTCTGTGTTACAAGGGTAGGGAGCATCTGCAGGCCAATAGTAGTTGGAAAAAAAATGTAATTGGAAATTAAGATTATTTTATCCACAGCATTAGAACAGTGCTCTTCAGCTTCTCAGTGCCTTACATTTCGTGGTTACAAAATTAACGTATTTCAGCATCTGGTGCTGAAATTTAGACTTCTTTAATAATTCCATGTTCTTTTAGTAAGTAACAGTAAAGAATCCGTATTGGCTGAAATGCTTACATTTTAAAACTCTATGTACTTTGTCAACAGAGCTTGTCAGAGAAGAGCCGGGAACTTGACAAACTGAAAAACGAATGGACATCCTACACTACAGCTCTGAGCAACAAACACTCGCAGGAGCTGACAAGTGAAAAGGAAAGAGCTCTCCAGGTACACTGGAAGGAATGAACAGGATTCTTATATGGGAATAGTCAGATTCATCAAATAACAGCTTCATTTCTTTGCTTCTCACAGGCACAAACTCAGTACCAGCAACAGCATGAACAACAGAAAAAGGAATTGGAAAATTTGCATCAGAAAAGTATTCAGCAGTTGCAGAACAGGCTCTCGGAACTCGAGGTCATCAATAAAGACTTAACAGAGAGGAGATACAAAGGAGACTCCACAGTCAGAGAACTGAAAGCAAAGCTTTCTGGATTAGAAGATGTACGGCTTCCCAGTACCCAAAATCAAGCTTACTACTGTTAGAGCATTAACAGTGTCTGTCTGGGCATGTCATGGGAAATACAGCATATGAAGTGCATTTATTTCCTCTTCATTCCATATTATGCTTACTGTTTAAATTACTGTTAGGGGTTTTCTTGAAGAATAAAATTCAATTCCTTCCCAACTTGTAGGAATGTCAAAGAGCAAAGCAGGAGGTGCTGTCCCTGCGCCGAGAGAACACAACTCTGGATGCTGAATGTCATGAAAAAGAGAAACACGTTAATCAGCTGCAGACACGAGTTGCTGTCTTGGAACAAGAGATCAAAGACAAAGATCAGCTCGTCACCAGGACAAAAGAAGTCTTGGATGCAACACAGGAGCAAAAGGTTTCTTCATGGATTTTTTTAACCTTCCTAATTGTGCTTTCCATAGAGTAGTTGCTGACCAGTTTTTATGAATACAGCCAGTCAGCTTTCAAGTGTAGTTAAGATTCTAAATTATGGCATCAGAAGTATACTGGGTTGTGGTATTGGAGTAATAGTTTATGGTATTTTTGACAGGAAAAAAAAAAGCGTGAATCTAGATCCTATAAAATTTGACTGAAATCTGGGTGCTTGTAAGGATAGTTCTCAAAGAATTATGAACATTCTACTTGAACTCATAAACAATGTGTTATATTTATTATTATATTATGTAACGTTCTGTTCAAGGTGATACTGGAAGAGAGTACAGAGGAAAAACAAAGGCATATTGAAAAACTAGAGACAACAATTAAGTCACTGTCAGCTGAACTCCTTAAGGTTTGTTTGAACATGGCTCTTCCCTTGTGCAACATCTCCCTTATTCTTAGGTGTTTGTTTTTGTAATACATGGTTTGGGTTTTTTTAATAGGCTAATGAAATTATCAAGAAGTTACAAGGAGATTTGAAAACTCTCATGAGTAAATTAAAATTGAAAAATACAGTTACAATTCAGCAAGAAAAGCTATTGGCAGAAAAAGAAGAGAAACTTCAAAAAGAGCAGAGGGAATCGCAGGAGATGGGACAGTCCCTTCAAATGAAAGAGCAGGAGGTACTGATGGGTTAACCTGTGTGCTGGAAATGCTGTTGTGTGGACTTTGTTGGGTTTTGTGGGCTTCAACATAGTTACAGCAATAAGGTCTTAAATATTTCCATGCAATAGAATGTACTCTTCTGCTTATTTAACATTTTTATTTAAAAGTGACATCACCTTTCAGATTTTTAAATTTTAACCTGATTTGTAAAAACCACCCATTTATATGGAAGGAAATCAAAATTGTTCTAAGAGAACAAAGCAATGTAATGGATGAATCAGCACCCTTTAGAAGGCACATTCATGTGTAAGTTGGTGAGGAGAACAAGAGCAGGAACAGAGTGAATCTGTTTCTTCCATTAAGAACATTGCCCTGTTTAGAGTCTTTGCACTATTTAATCATAGAAAAACGAAAGTCAGAAAGGATTCTGGCTGTCACCTTGCCGAAATCCTAGCTGAAAGTACGGCTTTCTTAAAAAGAATTGCCATGTTGCTTTTCTGACAAACTGAGTTCAAACTTGTTAATTTTAGAATAGCTTCATAAATGCTTTTTTTGTTGTTGTTTGTAGTTAGTAGTATAACACTCCTGATACTCTTACAATTATTATGGGAATTACAGGTTTGCAAGCTACAAGAGCAGCTAGAAAGTACAATACAAAAACTCGAAGAAAGTAAGCAGTTACTGAAAACCAATGAAAATGGTAGGTTTATACAGTTTGATTTCTACCTTTGTGAAAATGACCCAGTGATCTCACTATTACTGAAATTGATTGAAGCAGCTTTTGGGGTTTTTGTGAAGAGCTGCCATTATCATCATGTATGGAAAACGAGCCTCTGGCTGTTGTGGGCATGCAACAGCCAAGGGCTGCACATAGGGAATCCTTCCTTGGGGTCTGTGGGGTGGGTGCTCAGAGGCCTGGAGGGGAGGAAGCTTCAGGAAAAGACTTTGCATGGTACTAGGGAGGAAAAGCACTCAGTGAGCTGTCACTTCTTGTGAGGACGGGCTACTGGCCGTTTCAAACAGCTTATAAGAGGCTGCAAATGGACTTGAGCTTTTTCTTCCTGTCTGCAGTTATCACATGGCTGAACAGACAGCTGAGTGAAGTTCAGATGGCAAAGAAGCTGGACAGTCCTGCCAGTGCCCATGCTGGTGGGAGAGCTGCTGTTTCACCTCTTAGCATGGTAAGGTAGAGCTGTAAATAACAGCCTGCTGAGGTGGGCATCAGTTGCAAAAATGCAGGGCCTTGAAAGAGCAAAAAAAAGTGCTTTCATCTTCTGGGTGGGTGTGTTTTGGCATTGTTTGTGCGTTTGTTTTTAAACAATATAAAAACCCTGTTGGATGCTTCTTGATGTCCTGGGCCTTGTAGGTGAGAATCTTCTAAGCTCTTGTTTACATAAAATACACAAAGCAATACAGAATTAACTTTGAAAAGATGAAGAGCAGAGTGAAGGCAAAAAAAGAAGGCATTTTTGTGTTGAGAGGTTAACTTACTAATTCTCTTTGTAAAGCTCAAAACCCAAAGTGTACTATTTCAGTATTCTAACTAGTGATTTTTAGAAACAGGAAAGTCAGGGGCTAAGGAGCGCTGCCTGCAGTCATTGTTGAATATTGTCACTTGCTGCTTCTCACCCTGTGCTGTACAGATCTCTGCTGTCACAGCAACAACAGGAATTGGTGAGCTGCCTGTTGACAGTGGAAGGGCTGTTCACCCTTTGTTGCTGGATGCATGGATTACTTTAATCAATGACAGGGTGTGTAGCTTATTACTAGCTAAGAGCGCTCACCTCATCTAACTTTTTTAAAGTTATGTTTTCCTTAAGTGTGTGAATCTTGGAAAAGTGATGTTTTCTTCCCATTAGGAAGCTCACATAAGTGTTGGCTTTGTAATGGCAGTTAGTTTTTAATTTTGGAAATTTTAATCTCTACAGTTACTTGTAAAATTGTGTTTCTCATTTATGGATGTATTTCTTTTTCTTTTACAGCCTGACCGACCATCCTTTCATAGCTCGGGAATCAGTCATCCCATTTCTCCTCTCTATGCCTTCCAGAACTTTCTGGGACCCACACAGAGCAAAAATGGAAATTCCCAATGTCCAGTATCAAAGGCAGGCACTTTGACTTTTTTGTTTGGTTCAGAATGTGACAGTATAAAATATCAAAGCACTGCATTTTGACTGTTTCTCAAAGTGCATAAATATTTACTGTATTTATCTTAGGCTCCCTGCCTTGAGCATTATGGTTTTTGTTCATAGCTAATGCTTGTCTTTAGGCTCTTTCTTGAAGGCTTTGCTGCACAGCAGGGCCAGTGAGGTGTAGGAACAGGAATTCCTGGGAATTTGGCTGTGAATGCCCTCGGGAGAGAAAACTTAGATCTGGAGTAACTCTTAACCTGCAGCTCGTTGTCTCTGCAGGTTCAGTTGAACTCACAGCTTTCAAAACTGAGTCGATGTTCAGATGCTTACATGGTGCCTGCAGCTGGCCACGCAGCAAACAAGGAGAAGTGAGTGTCAGCTACTGCAATTTACTATTTTTATTATTTCATTTATCAAGTCCTTTGCCATCTTGGTGTGTTTGGAACTGACTGATGGTTCTAGTGTTAGCCTGGTTCTGCAATCTGCCTTGCTTTGTTACCACGCTAATGAATTTTGTGTTGGTTTGTTGGAACCAAAGGAAGAACTTTGCTTGTAGGAGTGGGCCCCAAGGAACAGCATTCAGTGTTGTCCCTGTTGACAGATCTAAGCCATCAGGTGCTGGGTCACTGAAAAAATTAGTTCTAGGCTGTTCTTAACCTACGCAGTGATAGTTTCACTTTACATGGTAAAGGTCATGAAACGCAGTAGTTGCACTTCCAGTGAAGGTTTTCCTGAGGAAGTCTGTAGCTGCCCTTGTTATAAAGCACTGATAACAAACTGCATTTGCTTTAAATTTTAACTGGTCTTTCTATTTCTAGTGGTGATCCACTGGGGCTGGAATCAAAGTATTTGAAGAAAAAAGATGACAGCATTCCTTTACGAGGGCTTAGTCAAAACACACTTAATTCAGGTAAGTACAAAACAGAACAAGGCCTTATTTGAATGTATTTGGAGGGCAGTGACAGCCATGGTTCAATGCAGTGTCCTGTGCTGTTCTGCAGAGTACCTGAGACCGTACTTGCCAGCCAAAGCCCAGCCGTCATCAAAAGCTGCTGCACCACCAGCCTCAGCCTATTTTCCTGGCTCATAGACAGGGTTCTTTGCAGTAAGAGTCCTCTTTTAACCAGTGGGGGGATTTTTGAATGTCCTGCAATAGTGCGTTAGTAAAGTATCAGTGTGAACTGATGTCATGTTATGAGCCAGTTCTCTTTGAGGAAAGGATCTTGATTGATTTGGATGATGCTTCAGGGTGCCTGAGCCTAAGAAGAAGGTAAAGCCTTAAGGAGCCTTAGTGGAAACAACAGACATCACCAGGGCTGTGCAGAATTTTCTTAGTATAATGTTGACCCTGTAACTCATCCTAAAAACTGACCAAAGTGCTCTTTTTTATAACAAATGAAATGTACATTCTCTGAGTGAAAACTTACCTGAATCTCTATTTCTTGACTCCTTTCAGGGAAAGGATGAGACAAAAGGAAAGCACAGAACTGTGCTGTGCTGTCCCTTTTAGTAATGGTCAAGCTCAGATGGGAGCATGACTGCCTCACTAACCTTCCCTTACAGTTTAGTTTTAAAAACTTAATTTTGGAACCACCTTATTTGAATTGCATCTAGACTCACAAATAATCTCATACTAAAAATGGTAAATTATTTCACTGAAGGTACAAAATTGAAACTTAATTGGCTCCTCTAACTTTTCTCTTAATCTCTCAATATTACATTCCACAGCCCACCATGCATAGAACGTTAAAAGGTGAAGTAGCTGAACAGTTAACTGTTGACAAGTATCAACACCTAAAAGTTACTTCATTTTTATAAATCATACTTTACAACTGTAAGACTATGCAGGAATTTCAGACACTCTTATTCAGCTTGTTCTACTGTATGGGTTCAAATGCTAGGATCATGTAACAACCCCTTCTGTGCCATCTTTACTTGGTGTCCCCTGCAGAATGAGCATGTATGGACTTCTGCCAGGTCAAGTACCCTTACAATGACTATTCCTTGCTTTTGGTAAAGATATTTCATTCCTTTTACTTTAGTTACTCAAGTGCACTCAGAGGATTGTACATTTCAGGGGTTTGTTTTGCTGTGTGAAATGTGTACATTTGTTTATAAATTAGCACCATGTTAAATGTATAGTGTCTGTTTTTTAATGGAAATATTAAATGGTTTTAGCAAAAGCTCTGATTAGTTAAGTGTTTCTGGAGTACTAAGCAACAACATCTCCACTGTACAGAAATCCCCAGCTGAGGTAAGCACCAGAACAGCTCTGTTTTATTTACTTCTGCAGTTTCCTTTGTTGCTCATTGTTCCCCAGGCCCAGCCCCGCAGAGCTCCTCTCTCCAGCTGTCCTCAGGTGTCAGTGCCGAGGAGCTGCTGGCACAGCAGGGTGGCAATCAAGTGAACCACACGTGCTGTGGGCCTGGGCAGCCCTGGCCAGGCTCACCGTGTGCAGCTGAATGGTTCCTTGGAGCCTGGAGCCCTGGCTGTCCTGTTCCCCTGGAGCACCAGGATCCAAGGAGCAGCTGCAGGACAGCAGGGACCTTCCCCTGTGCTCAGGGCTACTGTAGCTAATACATAAAGTGCCAGGCTGGATCATTACTCCAGGTGACTTCTTCCACCTGCTGAAGTATAACACACATGCACTATTGAACTTTACTTAAGGTTTGAAGAGCCATTCACAATTATTTAAAAATTCATTAAAATATTCAACTTTATTAACAGTATATTTACATTTTTTCCTGCTCTTGGTCAACCATGGTGAATGTTCAAAGGTAAAAAAGCATTAAGCAATAACCACAAGATGAAAACATTTTAAACCTATACAATACTTTATACACAAATTTATACAAAGGAACACTTAAATAATACAACTGGACACAAAAATATACACTTTTAGAGAAATTCACATCAGTAATTGTATAAAGCTCTCTTCTGTACTAAGGGTCCTGAAAATTTAGGACTAAAACTTTAGCTCTGTAATGCAAAAGGGTTCTTGTGACAGTCCTCAAAGGCCACTATATAGCACATGGACAGATTCAAGGCTATCAGCTTATAGAGTTCAGTCTGTGTATTCAAGTTTTGAGGTCCTTTATGATTACGCAAACATCAGAAATAAGAGTGGTTTAATAAACGGTACAGAGGAAAGCAGAGGTTTAGAGCCAGTATTAAAATCTGTAGGCCCAACTCGTATTTCAACAAGTGTTTGATACAACTGTTTCTTCAAAAATAGAAAGAGTAAATGCACTTACATAAAAATAACTTTTACTGTTCAGCAAGCGTGCTCATGTGATTTTTATATTAGTACAAACTTAAAAAAAAACCTGCCATGTGACTTTTAAAAGAAATGATACCAATTCACCTCCCTACTTAAGTACATTTACATTAAGGCTTTGAATCAGCTGACCCAAGATTTTACAACATTAAAACGAATGGGTCTACATGGATGCCAGTCTGTCTCATTGAGACGTAGCATGACTAGAATTAAAGCTCACCACCGTAAGGAAACAGAAGGACACATGCTCATGCCTTGACTCTATTGTTTGTCTCTGAACTAGAATGTAAAGTTTAGCAGTAACAGTATTTCATGGCAAGAGACAAGTATGTAACAGTTTGTTTATAAAAGCAAATAAGTTTTTAGTTCAATGGCAACATCTTTGGAGAAAGTTCCTGTTTCAATTCCTACAGATTTCATGCAGAAAGATGCTTCTTAAGATTACCTTAAGAAATTACACTTTGATGGAGTTGGAATGTGTATCCCAAACTGCTGATGAAAGAAGAGTCCAAACGGTCCTCCTGGATTTTTGTCATACATTTGTATCTTGCAGTAATGGTTCTTTAGCTTCACCAGGAGCTTGTGGGCTGTGGGGATGGCCGTGGCTGCCACAGTGTTTCTTCCAGTTACTGGATCTTACATTTAGGTTTGTGTGTTCAGGAATAAACAAGGCAACAAGTAGTGCCAACAGCACAGAGCACGCTCCAAATAAGAACGGGGGTCCAGGAATGATGGAATTCTGAAAACAACAAAAAAGTGTTAACGAGCCTTTCTGACACACATTAACAGCCTACAATTGCTAATTACCCACTTTCAAGAGGCAAAGAGCTGTTGCCTGACACACCAGTGAATACAGTGCAGGCTTTGAAGAAGGAACATTACATCCTAAGATTTAGGACAAGGGAGCACATGCTCACCAACTTCCTTTTCTAGTGCAAGTTCTTCCTGCTGAGTTTCCCCAAAAAATTAATTAAAAAGAAAAAAAGTTTGGTGAAAGGACAACAAAACAAAAACATTCACCGTTGCTATCTATCCATCCTTCCCTCAAAGTATTATCCTCACAAGGGTCACAGTTGTCTATGACTGTCAGCTGTACTATTTGAAAATTAAACTAAACTAGTGCATGTAATTAAATAGATCAGTTAAACAACCATCCCCTAGAGGGACTCAAACGTTTTTCTACACCCTCCATTTACAGTCAGCATAACCCAATGGACCACAGCATCAAACTGGAGAACTGAGGAGCACAGGACTCCTTCCTAACGTCTTCCTTTAGAAGCAGTAAGTACAAAAGAAACGTACCTGTTGTAAGTGGTACTGTGCAACCACACTACCTCCTGACGATGATTCAGACATGGGCAGTTCATTCAATTCAACATGAAATATATAGAATATAAAACCATACAGCGCTGGTCCCAAACCATTGCACAGTCCTCGAATTCCTGTAATCATCCCTTGAACAACACCTGGGAAAAGTAAAATAAATGTTCTTATCTATCTATAGTTATACATGGATAATTAATCATTTCTAATGACTATTGACTTCAAACTGATGTAAGCAGGAAAGCTCTAAATGGTGTTGCACTATGGGTAGCAGTAAACAAGGAGCACCAAGGACCTGTCATTATCAGATATTCGAGTAGTTTTTCCATCTGCCTCTAGCAGAGGGCAGTGCCTGCCGCACTGAGCTAGTTAAGAGGCCAGGATAAGGACACTATCCCTCCTGTCATTGTCTCACACAGGAGAGGGACGCTGTGTGCAACAGTCAGGAACAATGCATTGACACTGTGGAATGTTTTGCTACTGCAGGGCCTCGTTGAGTTTTCCCTCTGCAGAAGTATGTGGTACACACAGTGCAACTTCCAAGCAACCTGCATTTAATGTGGTGCCCTAAACTCAGGGACCTGAGCTGCCCTGCCAAGACTCAGCCTGGCTGACGAGCACTAAGCCCAGACCCCAGTGTATCTGTCTGCACAGTATTCCTCAGCTAGAAGTCCAAGAGCCAGAAGCAAACCTACCCTGCTGGTCGGCATCAGCAGTTCGTGAGACCAGGGCGCTGACAGCGGGGAAAGTGATGCTGGACATGGCGGCCACGGCGCCGGCTGCCCACATCATCCTGCACGACAGCAAAACAAACACTGCAGTCACTGCTCTGGGGCTGCAGCGCTGCCCTGGGAGCGCAGGCACGCAGCACTGGGCGCCCTGCACTCCCACCCTTTGGAGGAGGGATCAAATGCAGACCAACCCTGCATCAGCCAGAGCAAAGTGAAATGTGCCTACCATGGCTCTGAGCCAAAGCCGTACCAGGCCAGCTGCAGGATTTGGAAGCCCAGGCCCAGCAGGATGGTGTTCTTGTTTCCAATGGACCGCATCAGTAAACTCAACACTATTGTCTAACAGAGAAGGCAAAAATAAAATGTCAGAAAAATAACACCTTATTCTAACCAAACCATCACACCTTCTTTGATGCACAAAGGATTCAGTTTTCCCGTAATGAATCAAACACTTCTTGTCAAGTGTTTTCATCTAAATCAGAATCTTAACCAAATTTTAGAGATTTAGAAAAAAACAGACACAGAAAAGCCGAGTTACATTTATGGAGCCACAGTGTTCTCCATTGTGCTTCCTTATTTTCAGCTTGCCAAATCAATGACACACACAGAGCAATAACTCACCTGTGCAATAATGGAAAGAATCCCAAGGACTGCTATAAATGCTGCAACACTTTCAGATGAAAATCCCATTATCTATATTAAAAAAAGGCAATTTGATTATTAACCATAAACCATGTGTCAAGCTGTGACCAACCCCAGTGAGGGAACACACAATGCAGAAGAGACCAGTATTATTCAGCTCCTCATCTTTTTTCCATTACATCAAACAAGTAAATGAAAATAAAAGGGCATAAATAAAAAACAGTTAAATTGTTCCCTCAAAAAAATAACACCAGTTTAACATACTGAACCTTGTAGTCCAAGAATAATGCAAATAATTACAAAATACAAGAGACTGAGTTATAACTCATCACTTCCCTCTCTTTTTTTTTTTGTCTAAAAAGTGGAAAACAGAACAACAAGGGGACTTAAATCAGTTGCTGGGAGCTTCTAAATTACATGAGTTATCTGTATTTTCTATATTAGTTCAGTAATACTGAAATCTTTCTTAAATCCTGTAAATTTACTTTTGTTCAAATTCATAGCAAAATGTCACACTACCTGTCTGAGGTATAGGAAGAAGCTGGAATATTGGCCTGCCTCTGGGAGGTAGGAAAGAAAGACTGTTATGCAGATTAGCAGCACAATGGAGTCCTGGCCGACTTTCTTCAGGGACTACGGCAAGAAAAAATAATTATAAGACATTCTACCTTCATTTCCAAAAAGCACCCCTAGCTGGGCTCTTAAAAGCCTGACAATTAATGAAGTTGTTTACACAGCACCACCAAAGCATTCTCTGTACGGTTAGCAAGATTGTTGGCAAAAGTATCACCAGTGAAGCAAAGTCAAGCTTGAAGAAATTGAAGGCTTTGTTTTTCAAGCCTGAACTATTGTAAATTCAATCTCTTCCCTGCATCCAAAGCTCAGTATCTACAAATAATAAAATATTCCCCATTTAAGTGGCTTACTGCAAAGGGGTCAGCCTGTTCCCACGAGATGGGTGCTCCCCAGGACGCTGGCCTCATCTTCTCTGGCAGCGATTCCGGTACAGCAACAAGGATAAAGCAAATGTCCAGCAAGGCTATTGCTGTAGCCAGCACCACCACCAGGCTGTCACCGTACGCTCGGCCAAGGTAGGCACCAATAGCAGGGCTGGTGACTAAACTTGCTGCAAAAGTTGCTGAAACCTGAAATAAATAACAGCTGGTAAGATTTTCAGTGAGGCTAGTCAGCAGTGTTAGTACCCACATTTCCTCCTTTTCAGATGCCTAACCATTATAATCACATAGTGATTAAAAGTAACATTTTTCCTATGCCTATATGGTAGCAGCTGTGTATTTTAGACAATCACGGTTTTTCAAGAAAAATTTTCTTTTTCTGATAACTGGACAGCAATGTGAGGCTCACAGCACTCTTGCATGTACTGACATAGGTTTAATTAACTGTAGATTCTGCTGACACCTCTGGGAAGCAATGAGCTGTATTTAATCTTCATATTAGTGAAATAGGCCATGTCTGTTAAAAAAAGAAAACATATGTATAAAGAGTATATTAAATGTAATATGCTGGTTAATCCAACAGTAGTTGTCAGTTAATCAGCTGGCCTTGTGAAAGATATTAACTTAAAAACTGAAAGAACTTTCCCAACATATCTCAATCCCTGGTGTGTACAGGCACAAAGAAACTATTTAGTTCTATATCCATTGCTTTCAGCTCTTCATGCTGAATAGTAACTGATTCTGTAACTTAAACACAACAAATAATTCTGCTAATCCATAATAACATGAGGCTGTCAAGGCTCCTGGGAGCTCCTGTCTCCTAACCGACAGGTTATAGGGAGATAAAGAGAAACAGAGGTGAGCTGTAAGAACTTCAAACAGACAAGTAACAGCTACATTTGTTCTGAACTGCAGCTCAGCAGAGTGACTGGAGACGCTCTGGCAGAGGCAGTCAAGTATCACACACACAGTGGCAGTTCCAGAAGAAAAGGTGAGATTTCTGAAAAGATGACAGAGTAGTAGCAGTGTGGGCAACAATGCAGGAATAACTAAAGCTCCTCAAATTACATCATTAAGACTGAAAGCAGCCAGACAAGCAGGACAGCTTTTAACATGGCCATGTTTTGTTTCATTTAGAAGCAGAATATTCAAGAGATACAAAACTGGATGACAGGAACAATTAAACAGAAAAACCTGACTCCAAATTAAAATCAACTCAACACAGAAGGAACAAACACATAGCTTTGAAAAGCATTACAAATGGAAGGACTTAGTACTAAATATCAGAAGAAAAGAGCCCAAACAATACATACCAAACCATAGGCCATGCTCCTCTCGTGTTCTTGGGTTATGTCTGCTACATATGCAAAAACTACAGAAAACGTCACTGCAAAAACTCCAGACACGGAGATTACAGCAAAGTACCACCTAAGAACACAATAAAAAAATTAGAACAGCTAAATAGAAACAAAAAGTCTATTCAATCCAAGTGCAGTTAAACAGTAAATCACCTTGTCTAACTTATTGTGACAATTTATTGACATAATCTTGGATAAAGCCAATGTGACTGCGTCTCGATAGAATTGTGTAATTCCTATGTGCAACCAAGTACAAGCAGCATGATTTTGTAACAAATACAAAAAGCTGCTGTGATTAAGAACTACTCAGAAACGAGGTATTCAGCTAATAAACTTAACTGGTCTATGACCCAAAGCAAATTAGGAACTTCAGTATTTTGCGAACCTGGTCATTGAAAGACATTAGCCATACCTTTATACTATAGACACTAGCACTTGCCACTTGAAACCTTAATGTACACTTTGAAAACAAGCTCCTTCTGAAGAGGGATGAGCAGCCTGTGTGCCCAGAGAGGAAACAGGAAAGGCTGATGGAGCTGCCTGAGCAGCTGGCACTGGTCTGTGTCAGTGCAGGCTGTGCCACTGCTGCACCACCCTCAGGAACAGCACGGGTTGGGAGCAAGCCCAGGGCTCTGACTCCTGCCCTACCTGGGCAGTGTTCCAGCCAGTTAACAGGTCAGTAAGGGGCACACAGCAGGAAAGCCGCTGGATTTTAGAATTTGAGAAATTAAAGTGTAAAAGCGTTGCAACACTGTAGGTTACGAGCGGTTACCTCATGCACCCACATTAGGTAAGGTTTTGGTTTCAGTGTTGCTGGCTGGTATCTGAGGGAGAACTGTGGCCACAATCCAGACCTGCACATCTCACTGGACAGTGTTCTCCAGCTTTGGCAGATGTGCTGGAAATAGGGCTTACAGCACACAGATCAAAATCAGCAGCTACTGAACTTCTGACCAAGGCCTTTGGCCCCATGGCAGCTGCTCCAGGTTGACTGTTCCCCCAGCTTTGCACAGAAATAATACAAAAGCCTCAACCTTCCATGGAGCACGAACAGCATTCTATCAACAATATCAACACATAAGCATTAGAGAGCAACCTTGAAAAACAATTTACTAACCATGGGCTGATCTTCATTAGTGGTATTGGTGCACAGGTGAAAAATACTGTTAGCAGCAAGAAGGACTTTCGTCCCCACACATCAGACAGGGCACCTATGAGTGGGGCACTGAGGAATGACAACAAGCCCTAAGTGAAACAAAACATTTGAAGTCAGAACTAAGAGGTCAGACTCGTGATAGCTGGCCACAACACAGTCTGAGAGTAGCCCAGGCTCTGGTTTCATTCAAGCCAATGGCTGCAGTGCAATGCACCAAAGGCAATGTGGCCAAGCACCTTCTATCCCATGTCTGGCTACATAAAACTTGAGCTATGTTATCTCAGAGCTGCATAAAATTCAAAATGCAGATGATCCACTCATATAGGCAGTTTCATGAACTGTGTTTTATAGTCTACTAGAGCAACAAACTCCAAGTGAAAAATTACCCACTTTTAGCACCATATGCATTATTTGGGATTAAGCAACTACCTTTATTTGCTGAACCCAAACAGTATATACAGACAAGCAATATCTCACTAAACGCAAAAAGATGCACATTTGCACTTTCAGCAGTAATTTATTCCCATTTTATTCATACTGTGAAAGCCATATTGAAAAAACTCTTGACTGTTTCTCTCAGTTGACAGTTGTTTCTATATTCCTCCCATCATTCACTTTAAATTATACTTGTGATTAACTTCTTTTAACTTACCTTTACTCCTTGAATTAGACCATTCATTAGAAATGTATGTTTTGGGAAGGTTTCATGCAAAACCTGGAAAGGAAATACAAATACAGTCACTTACACAATATGAACTACAAATATTGCTTATGATACATCCAAGTTCTATGATGCATAGCAGGTTTTTTATTTTCATAGAATACAGAGGAAGAAATAGAAAAAAAACCGACAAACCACAAATAATGTGACTCATCTTTAATTTGTATGGAAGGCATTTTGAGATTTCAGTGCCTGAAATATAAATAAACCATAGAGAACTCAGAAAATTATCTCTGACCAGATGCTCCAAGTGCTACTGTGTCATCTGTTGGGGACTGGGAGAGAGGAGAGATATCACCATGCTGAAATGTCTCTCAGTTTGGTGAGCAGAACCCAGAAATGCAGCTGTCTCGGTCTGATTTGTGTTTAGATGAGAGGGATTCCATTTAGTGACGATGTGCAGCTCATACCCGAGACTGCTGATGGGTAACATCAGCTTTCAGAGCAGCACCTACACTGCTTTTAAAGTGGAGTTGGCTTGGGAGATTTTTAAGCCTTCACTCCTTTTAATTTGTCATCATGTATCACTCACAAATTAAATCCAAATTAAAAGCGACCAACTACATGAGAAACTACCTTGATACAAACACACTGGTATGACTGTTTCCCTAATCACAGGGATGCTTTGACTAGTGTAACAGGGTCTGTGTTCTGAAGCTTCTGCTTAAAACACAGTCAGCTCAGCAAAGACATCCCTACCCACACACATGCTTGCATAATGTTACAACATTTCAAGTGTATTTTTGTCCTTATATTTATAATATGCCAATGTTTTATGGCATCTTGAAAGGAAAGATAATTTCATTACTACCTTACTGGTTTCAATCAAACTATTTACATGTAAGCTTGAGTGTTAGCAGACTTGCATGTAAACAGCAGTGCTATACCATTACACTGCTGTAATGAAATAAATGAAATTTCTGATACCATCTAAAAATACAGAACTTTTCACTTGCACCACAGAGCAGCTCAGTGATACGTAATTTTCATTTCATGTAATTCAGAAGATGCCTTTTCAGTCATTGTCCCACCTCCATACAGTGAGAAAAAGCTCCTGAGGATCACCTACCCCTAGTGTGGGAGCTGTCAGGAGTCCCCAAGCAAAAAACTCCAAGAAGATCACGATAACAGCGTGGTAGACACTGGGTGAACCTATTCCTTGAGGCTGAAACAGGAGAAAAGACAGGTGATTAAAACATCGTATCATCAGTCAGAGTAATGACAAATGCATCTGAACACTATAAACAGAACGATTAATAATGAAACAAGACTCAAAACTTGGGAATAGTTACCCAACTAATAGGTATAGAATGAAACTCCTTTTTTTAACCCTTAGATGCCAATGTCCTGAAGTGTCCTATTCTTACTCTGCAGAATCCTTCACTGCCATCTCAAAAAATAAACCACTTACACTGCCAATCTGGAAAACAAGGATGCTACAGGGAAAACAGAGCCTTCTTCACAAAACTAGTTTGTTTTCCTTGAGAAAAGTGCTTAAGTCTACACAAAGCCACATGGAACCAAGTTTCCATGGTTTCAAAATACAGCAGTGCTCACACTCAGCTATCCCTAAGTGTCATTACCCGGTCTATCCAACAGCTCTTCTGTTACTAGAAGGCACCACTGCTCCATACAAAACATAGCTATAAAACTAAAAAAATGAACACCAGAAGCAAATCTCAAGAACAGCACTGATCACTTCCCAAATACTGAGTGCAGACCTATCAGTTACAGTGTGCTTCTAATGCAGGAAGAGATGCAGATAAAAGATTTGACAAAAGAACTTGAAATTCTTCAGTGATTTGGCAGAATCAGAAGTAGCTTTTGAAGAGAACAAAAAGAACATGGGTGGGAAAACCTGCTCATCTCGTAGACTCTGTAAATGCTGTCAAACAACATGCCACAGTTCAACATTTGCAAATTAAGGATAGGGTTCACTAATTATTCTCATATGAAAGCAGTATGAATAACTCCTCAGAAATCTCACATGCATTCTTTCAATTTAGAAGTGCTGCCTTAACATCTACTTCAACAGTTTTGTGCAAAGGTGAGTTACTTACAGAGTGGCCCTGATGTGATCAGACCTGGCATTTACACTGAGCACACACAGAGGCTAAGGACCTCAGCTGCTTCCCAAGAAGGCTCCCTGGGATTTTATCAATGTGTGTAAGTAAGTAGCTGATGGAAGAGTAAATACAAGGGCCAGACTCTTCTCAGAGGTGTCAGTGACAGGACTGGAGGCACGAACTGAATTACAAGAAATGGTACTTGAACCTCAAAAAAGCAACCCTTCCTGAAAAAGGATTCTACTCAGTGAAGTGTGGAGTTGACATCCTCCAAACCCCACTACACACAGCCTTGAGCAAACTGCTCCAGCTGACCCTGTCTGGGGTAAGAGACTGGGGTGGTTGGATTAGTGATGTTGGAGGGGCCTTCCAGCCTCAAATACAACACAATTTAAGTTGCAGTTAAGTAATACTGGAGTCTTTCTTTTATTAGGAGGTTTATGCAAGTGATACCTAGCTTTTCTTTTCAGATTCCAATACTTCTAACATAGAAAAAAAAGACTTACTGAACAAATGTAGGAAATAAATACAGAAAACCTCACTGCCTCTTCACTCCTATTGCTAGAAAAGATCATAATTTTCAAACATAACCATATCAGTCTGTAAAAGGTGAATTACAAAAGTACCTCTGCACTGTGATTTTTTTTTTCCCAAGCCCTCTTCAGTAAATACAGATATACCATACTGATATTTCTGCTATTTTTTCAGCCTACTCTCCCAAGGATGTAAATTAAGTCTTTGTAGGTACAGAGAGTGGCTATAATTATCCTCTCCTCACAATTCCTTTCCCTTTCCACCCACAATCCTTATTTTAGCTTTGGGTTAAAAAATTCATGCAGCTCTGCACAAACTGCAAGTATTAATGTTAGCTGTTTGACTCAGTCTCCTAAAATCAGGTTCATTCTGATAGCCCCCAGATTCCTGTCACTGACTCATGACCCCCCGAGGTCTGACAGACAGTGAGGGAGGTGTCACAAACCATCCCACCCCTCCCAGCATGGGGGTCAATAGCACCTCCATTCACAGCAAACACAGTGAGCTCAAAGGCCACACCCGCACAAAGTGAAACAGCAGAGCAGCAGCGGCTGTCGGGAAATGGAAACTGCTGCTGACTTTGAGGCCTCAGTTGGGTCATTGCTGCCCTCTGCCATGTCACCAACAGAGCTTTCCAACGTGCTGACAAAAACAAACAGAAGTGACATTTAGGTCACTACGGTGCAACTTCCCTGCTTTCTTGTTTCTAGTGCTCACTTATCACAAGTACCATTATTTGTTCTTATCTATAGAAAAAAGAAGTAATTTAGTCACATTTAGATCATCACTTCTATCTATAGCCATTTTTAAAGATGGTGGCAACCATCAAGTAGCAAGGATGCTTCTGAGGGGAAAGAGCAAGGGAAGGATAAGCAGTTACACTGCAGTGTACTAAGACACCTTACAAGCATTCAGGCCATGAGGTTTCACAGGTGCAGTGCAGGTGCTGGGTGTCCAGCCCTGCTGCACCCTACAAACCTGCCCCTGTGCTTTCCTAACAGCTAACACAGCATAATGCAATGGCCTAAGTGCAACTGAATGAGAAGGCCCTAGACCCGGAGAGCAAACATACAGAGCCCTCGTGTGAACAAGCTGGAACTGGGATGGTCCCATCAGAGTAACAGCAACCCTCCTCTGTTACCAGCAGCCAGAGCAGAGTATATTTGTGCCTGGCTAAACCTGTGCCACAAACAGGGCTCCAAGGATGCCTTTTCCTCTGGTTATAGAGAAGATGCCTTCAATCAAACACTTTGTACTGCCAATCATGCCAGTGATAAAAAGTGTACATGCCAGGCAAGCCTAAGAACAAACACCTGACAACAACAGAACAACCATCAAAGCAACAAAGGCATCGTGTGTAAAACCACAGCTGCTGCTCCTCTGCTGGAAAGGAAAAAGCACCAAAGTCCTGATCTCTAATTCATTTCATGACTGCTTCAAAAATTCATCATTGTACATAAGATGAATACACAAAGGAAGGAAAAATCAAAATAGTTGGTGGAAAAAAAAGTGTTGAAACAGAAGTTGTGGCTGCCCCACCCCGGAAGGCTAGATGGGATTGTGAGCAACCTAGTCTATGGAAGATGTCCCTGCCCATGGCAGGGGGGTTGGAAATAGATGACCTTTAAGGTCTCTTCCAACCCAAACCACGTGTGATTCCATGAAACCACTTCGCTAGTGTTACTGCCTCTCCTTTAGTGAAATCTCATAACACACACTTGAGTACAACACACCATTACATATTTTTTCTGTCATACTGCCACTAAAGCTGCAAATAGAAAAACACAAAAATACCACCATGTATCAACCCAAACTCCTGCACCGCCCACTGCCTTGTCAAGGAGACCCAGCAGAAACTGCAGTGGGAGGAGAGGCTTTGCAGAAACAATGGGTGGATTTTCCTTTTTGCTTGAGGTGGTCTTTTTTTTTTTTCTTGGTTTCTAATCAAAAACTCTTTCTGCCTGTGCCGCTGCCCCATTAACCATCTGTACATTCTTTCTGGCTCACACGATTTTCTCTGATGTCAAACAGTTCCAAAATAAACCAATCAGGCTGGAAAGTGCTGTAAAGTGTGCACAAAGATGCTTGATTAATTACTGGTTTGCTAGTGGAAGACATTGAAGACACGGGGGCCATTTTCAGGTACCTGTTTCCCATATGTCACCAAGCTGGGTGACGAATGAAGCAGCTGAGAACACTAAACACTGAAGGCCAACTTAATATTAGAGCAAATATTTAAAAAAATTCCACGCATTAAGTTTTTGCTGTTGGTATAAAGAACACTCTTATATCAGACTTCATAACTTAAAAATATGTATTTAAAACAAATAAATTCCCAAACATTTATTTGAAGGCAGAAAGTATCACAAGTGGAAGTTTTTGTTGCCTAAAAGCAATCTACATACCTTTATCTAACGTTTACAGCTCATTTTTCCATGTTTTCCAAAAATTAAATTAATACAGTACTCACAGGAGTTTGCACTCAGCTTTTGAAGCTGGTGGGAGGCACTGAATGATGTACTACAAGTATCACTGAATGTGGTTTATTGCAACATATTCTCTTCTCTCTTGGCAAAAGGAAGTTACAGTTGAGGGGTTAGGGATGCTTGGAAACACACTGTATCTTAATCAATGATAATCCAGAGAGAAATAAGGAAGCAGCACGTCCCCTGAATAACAACATTTACTCGGCTTGTACTGCTCAATCTAAAATAATTGCATTTAACATTTGTATAAGGTAATCTCACGTATTTCTATCTTTACATACAACAGGACACATCCTGGTAAACACCAAAGACTATTACCAGAATTCCTAGGTTTTCCTTTCTAACACTTCAGTAATCCAGCCAGTTGGCCACTTCGATGAACAAGTACAGTGATCTGATACCTCTCTCTTCTCCATTATTGTTCCAAAAAGACAAACTGAAGGGCTGTCAGCAATTTAGTCTGTCAAGACGTCTCTTGATTTGAAATAATGGCACTGTATTTAGAACAGGACACATCGAAGCTACACAGCGTTACACAGTAAAAAAAAAAATAAAAATCCAGAGGCAATGATATATTGGAAGTAATGGCAATCATAATTATTAAAAAAAAAACAACCAAAAAAACCACCCAAACCAACTCCAAGCTCCAGCAGCCAAAACACTTAACAACTTCCTTTCTTTTTCAAATTTATGTATTTACGAGGAAGCAAAACAGTGAGAAGAACTGCAAAACCTTTCTTCCAGGCGCCTTTTGCGGAACTGCTCGGGCGCCGGTGTCTGTCCCGATCGCAGGCCCGATCTGTTCTGAGCACGGCCACGGCGGGGAAGCGGCCCCTGCCCCGCGGCCCTGCCCGCACGGCCCCGGCCCCGCGCTGCCCGCGCTCACGGGAGCCGCGCTCGGCGAGGGCAGGCTCGGACACGCTGCGCTCACCTCGGGCGGCCCTAACGACCCGCCTTGCCCCAGGCCCAGCCCTGAGGCCGCACTCGCTCCCGCGACCCAAAACCCGGCCCACACGAGGAACAAGCTGCGTTCACGGGCGGAGCAAAGAGCCTGACAGCTCACAGGTGTTCCTCGGACCCGCGGACACTGCCCGGGCTGCCGAGCGCGGCCATCGAGGCTGCAGCGGCCGTGAGGGCACCGCGACCGACACGGGCGCGGCCGCCCGAGGCCCGCGGGCCCACCGACCCCCGCCGGACCGGGCCCTACCCGCCCGGGGCCGGCTCCCGCAATGCTGCGGAGCCCGGGCCCCCCCGCCACCGCCGCCAGCTGTCCCCCGGGCCGCCCTGCGCCCCTGGCCTCACCGTCCCGCCGTCCTTAATAATGATCTTCTTGGCCAGCATGATGCTGCGGTTCACGGCGCGCTTCTTCTTCTTCCCCGCCTGGGTCATTTTACCATCGCACCCCGGGGGCGGCACCAGCGGCCCCTCCCGGCTCCCTTCGGGCCTCGGCTCCCTCCGTCCCACCGGCGCGGCCGCCGCCACCCCTCACGCGCCCGCCGCCATCTTGCGCAGCCCCACCGTGCGCGCAGCCAGCGCTGCGCATCACGCGATCACACCATTGGCCGCGCGCCGCTCACGTGTGCGGGGCGCTCCCCCGGCCTGCCCGCGCCGGGATGTGCGGGGCTGCGCAGGGAGAGCGGCGCCTTTGGGAAGGCGGGCGGGAGGCGCCGCCGCTGCTGCCGGCCCCCCGCACTCTGACAACACCACGGGCTAAAGCACAGAGCGCTGGCCCGCGGCAGCCGCAGGTTCTCATCCGGCCCCCCAAGCATCACCCGGCCCCGCTTCATCACTCCCCGAGCTGCTGAGGCGCCCGGGAAAAAGGAGCAAAGGAAGCCAGTTCGTACGTGATATACCTGACATTTCTAGAGCCAGAGTACGCAAACACAGATATAATCCACCCTAAAGATCCAGCTTCGAGACAGATAATCTTCTTTCCTACTATCAAGTTTTCAACTTAGTTTATGAAAGCTCCATCACCTTTAAACGGGCAGATCATTCCAGGTTCTGATTTACCACAACACCTGCAAGTAACAAGATAACAGGGGTCAGCTTCCCCATGGCAGCATGCCAAGGAGCGGAGAAAATCTTTTGGAAACATGTTGCTGGCATTATTAGGTTTTCTGTGGTTTATAAATTCATCCGCTGTTGATGTCTGGCATCACTAAGGAGCAACAACTGTCCATGCTCTACCATTACATTCATGATACAGACACAAGTTTCCATGGCTGTATCCGTGTATCAGTCTGTCCTCTATGCCCTTAGTCCTCCACCTTTCAGCCCTCTTGCTGCTTATCTCTATCTCCCCAGCTCCTGTGACATCTCCTCTTCCCTCAAAACCTCAGCTACACGTGAACAGCTTTTTGTCCCTACCAACAGTGGGACTTATCCCTGAGGTAGTGGCTGGCACTGCGGCTCCCACTGTGTTACAAAAGGGGTGTCAATCACTCATCACTTAAGATCGTGTGGGCTTAAGTTGAGGGTCTAACTTAAGCCCACACGATCTTAAGATCAAACACCTCTTATCTCATCATAATGCACCTTTTAAGGAATTTAGAACTTGCCGAGGCACAGTCCTACTCCAACCAACAGATCTGGACAAAGACAAGCAGACTTCAGCTCATGAAACAGAGTGCATCTAGGGGATCTGGGATGTTTGCAATTATCAGTCATTTGTTACAGGTATTAGGATGTCATATAAAGTATTTGACAAATCTGTCCCACTTCTCCTTGAAAAGGAGAGGGGTCCTAAAATGTTGACATAGTTTCAAATCTATTCCTCAGAATACTGTCAGATTTTGGTGGGAAGGTCACACACAGACATGTATGTGACATATAAGGGACTTATGCAAAATGTCAACACAACTACAATGTCAGCAAAGTCACTCGGTAACTAACGATGGTTTTCTATCCACACTTTCATATTATTCATGTTATTGATATCATTAGCTCAAAATAAATGCATTTAAGTATTAAGTTTGCTCATGCAGACAGAGCAGATGATTCAAATGACAATGTAGAATAAACTCAAATAATGAGAACGTAGAATAAACTTGTTATTGTTGTAATGAAATTCAGCCAGCTACATGTTTTCAAATATTAAACTCCACCTACCAACATCATCTGCTCTAACATTATTTAACACAAACTCCTGAGGAAGAGAAACAAGAATTGTACATTACATCTAAACACCCGCAGTGTTCAACCTCTATGCTAAGTAAATGCATACTACCTGCTATAGAAGACATCACCATCATTTTGGAAGAGGGAAAAAGAACGGAGTACTTGTCTCCCTAGGGGGATTCCAAGGCACAGGCAGATGATGGTTTCACTAGTTTCAGATAAGATTCCTCAGGGAGTGCTTTTACACCAACCTTGAAGAACACTGTCCCTAGATGATGAATAATTAATTTGTTACCTAATGACAAAAAAATTCAGTTTAAATCATGTTACATGTTAACGTTAAGAGCAGGGCAAAATTGACAAAATAAACTGATAGAAATGAAGTGTCCTGAAAACTGCTGGTGAAATGACCCAGTTTTATTATTTGAATCTGCAGAAAAGGCAGAGAAACATGTTATCCATCATCTGTAGCAATTGCTTGTGAACTCTATTCAGGTCTTTGATTTATTGTAAATTTTAGCTATTCATAGCTCCTTGCAGTGTTACAGTGTTTTACAACCACACCCCACACTATAACTCAATATGGATACCCAGGTGCTCTCTACCACCCCTGGTTCAGGGCACATCTGGGGTTTCAGACCAGAAGAACACAGAGTGCCACAAGAACACTGCTCTTGAAGGTGATTCACAAGAAGTCATGACAAGAAGTCATGTCTCAGTCAAAATTAAATTGCTGGCAACATTCAGGAAGAGGTATGTTAAAAGATACCATTAACAAATATCTTATGATAGCCTTCTAGAATTTATAGAAAACTGTGCTAAAATTATATTGTGAAATAATAAATGTTAGCTAAAATGTTGTTTTATTTCTGCAAAAATATGCAGAAGGCAAGCCTCTTAACAAAGCTCTCAAACAGTTTTTAATCGTATTGTTAATAAAGACAGTGCTTAATTTCAACCAATTTATTACTACAGTGGCATTATCTACACATATAGAAAAAAACCAAAACAGTATTTTACCTCAATATGGATTAAAAAAAGGACAGTGTTAAGTCATGTAAGATGAATTCCTGTGTTCAGCAGTGTTATACAAAAAAAAATAACCTTTTCCAAACTGCTGGGAAACACCATATATTAGAACAGTATTCAGTGTAATCACACACAAATATCGACATCAACATATAAAAAACTAAGACTACCTTAAAATTTTTACTACAATGTTTGAATAAATTATTTATATGTTGACGTATATATTGACAATTTGGCTCATATATTGACAATAAGGACAAAGTTTAAAAAATATTTTAAAATTATACTCACGGCAGCAAATAAAGATATGCTTAGCTTGTAAGCAATTCTTACTGAGCTATAAATCACTAATGAAATGAATATGGCTAATTACAGCCAGAATAATGATGGGAGGCTGAATTCGAGTTAATGTGCCATGTCTACTCTTGGAAGCAAATATGTAGCAGACATTAAAGAACAAGCAAATGGCAAGTCAGAACAGGCTCGTTCTTCTTCTAGAAAGAGTTATAAATTCAGCTGAGAAATACTTAGAAAAAGTTAAGAATTCAACTGAACAGAACTTTGGACAGTAACTGAAGATATGATCTAATCAATTTCACATATTTTGCCGAATTTTGCCACTAATTTTTCTTTAGTAAAATGTCCGAAATTTAGGTATCTAAAAATATACAATGAGCTTACCTGAAAGGAGCAGAACTCTCTTCTTGTGGAATATAATCAGCATTAAAAATGAAAAGAACAATTAAAACAAAGGCAAGGAAACACTACTTGGACTTTGTCACAGTAATGCACCACCGTAGGTAATGACACATTACACATATATATATAATGTCATGTTATAGAGAAATGTTACCTTTCTAATACGAAAAAAACCCAACCCTTGCTCATTCTCACAAAACATAGATTTCAGATATGAAAGGAATGAATAATCCTCCTCAACACAATATCCAGTAAGAAACTTGTCACCAGGAGGAAAACGAGCAATAAATTCAAATTCGGAAAGTAACAATCACTTAAATCTAACAGATCATGCAGGGCTGATTAGGAAATAAATTCAAATATGAAAGTTATTGACAACAAGAACCAGAAGAGATGCAATGTTTAATTTATCAATTAAAAAAATTAACAAAATCTATTACAGTATTTTGAATTACAGCCATAAAAATAAGTTAGAAACACAAAAGAATTATGTACTACTATGAGTCTGTGAGAGGCCTGTATGCACATGAAACACAAGCAAAATGAGATAGTTTTGTCTTTTTGAGGAAATATAAAACAATAGTTACTAAAACATTGTAATAAAAAATCACTGTAGAAGCTGAATCTAGAACATTAATCTACCCTTGACTGAAACAAATAAAAAGGGAGGTTTTCTTTAAGTCTGTTTAAAACAATGAAGTTGAGTAAAACTATACAATTATCTGAATTATTTGAGAAAATACATTTTTGGGCACTTGTGGATTGCTTAAAAATACAACATTGAAAGAAAGGTTTATCTTACTTTATTAGCCTCAAGGTATTTCACCACTGAACTGATCCATTTTGCTTTGAAGGTAGTCCTAAGTTCATTGTTATTTGACCATTTATCACGTATCCCAGAGATTCTCAAATAACACTACCAATACCCAAGTGTTCAATAAATACCAGTATACCCAATATATGTCTGGCAAAAAAAATCACATAATTCAAGCTATTGCAAATAAATACCTAGCTATAACTTCTATAACTTTATAAATATTTAAACAAAATTCTGCTAAGTATAGGTTAGTCTCCTAAATATACAACTAAACTAACAAAACCATTGTCCAGAAGTCAGAAAATAGTTCAGAAAGACAAGAGTTTTTTTAGGAAATTAGACTCCTACAGCATTTGCTTTTAGGGCAAACTCAAAGCACATTATCCACTACTTCCCAAAGCTCTGTGCCAGGTATTCCTCTTTGGTTAATGAGTTATAGACTTAAAGCTACTTAAAAAAAAATCAAAATACAAATACAAAAGTACCTCAGTGAGAAAATGTGCATATGCTCTCCAATGCAAAGGTTACAGAAATCAGTAAGCCCTCCTCAAATCCTTTCTGTTCCCACAAAATATGTGCTACCTCCCCTTGTTCAGAGTCACACCTCAGAGACGAGCCTTTCCTCAGCCCGCCAAAGGCCGAAGAAACGCAGCTAAAAATGCAAATTAATTTTTCCTTTTCAGCAACATGTCTATGACGAGATTTATCCTTCTCCTGGAAAACAGGATTGGACTGTCATGTGAAAGCAGTCGCTGATTTACAGACAGGAGTTACTCTTCCTTAGTAAAGCAGGCAGTTTTCCAAAGCTGCATGGCATCCTATTCCAAAGAAAAGAGCACATATTCCTGGTCTTTCCTTTAAACACCCTTGCTGGCAAATATTGACAGGTCCACCTGAAATGTTAAAACCAGGCTACAGGTCACAGAGCTCCAGCCATGTGGTAATTATTTGGCTTTTTTGGTCCCTTCCTATACAACCGTCTTTAAAGTGTTCTCAAACTGCTTCTTACATTTTTTGGAGACTTTTCTTAGGAAAGTAACCAATTACATCACTTCAACACTCCCACCACTGTGATTCATGAAATCAAAAGCATTACTGTGTAGGGCCAGACTCCAATTGAGAGATTACTACCAACACTTCCCATCTCATTTCAGAGCTGTGTGGTTCCCATTCTGCACCCAGCACAGCCGTGAGCCACTGCTCTACACACACACATCTTACCTCAGGCTGCACTGCAGGGGGAAATGGCTAAATGAGACTTTTCAAAGGTTGTGCCACATTGAATATTACACGTGAAAGATTAACATAGAATGCCCATTTAGATAGTTTTGACCACCAAGCAGCAAAGCTCCTGCAATTACAACATGCTGGGACAGATACACAGTTCACAAAGCTTAGCAAGCCCTAGGCAGAGCTGTGATATTTCTTTAATGTCTTGCTCTGATAAGACAAACAAACAAAACGTTGATAAAACATGTAATTGCCAACAGAAGAAAAACACTATTTTTACTTGACTGAACATAAGTGGAATTCTTCCTTTCCCACTTACAACACTTCACTAAGAAATCTCAGAGCACTCCTACAGAATCTCCTTGTCAATCAGATGAGGTACTTTGGTAAACATTTTAAAACACCTTTCTCTTACACATTTTCTTTAGTACAAGACAGATGTGAGAAAGAGCATGAAGGGGGTGGTGGTGGGGAACAAGGGAATAGACATTTTTACAACTTGTCATTCTACCGGTAAGGGATTCCTGATGTGTTTTTATATAAATGCACCATCACAGGTGTCACACGAGTCACCCGGCATCAACATCCATTGTGAACAGTCTCCTGAAAACCAATGATTTTTAGACAGCTTTTTTGTTTATTAGTTAAGATTTTTTTAGTGTTTCTGACTATATGCAAATACTTCAAGTGAAGTGTTCATAACAGTCTAATTGATCTAATTGCAGCAAGGTTTCTTTGTGAAGTTTTTTTTTTGTTGTTTGAAATAACAGCATGCTTTTATATTTACCTATTGCACAATTAATTGCTTTTTAATTTCCTATTAAAGTAATTTCCTATTAAAGTAATTCTACTACTAGAACAAATAGATGCAGAGAACCCATTTTGGTCTGTTGGCTCAAGGACTCCCAGAACAAAATAATAATAATTTAAAAACCCCCACCAAACTCTAATTAAGCCATTACATAGAAATATACAGAACAAGCTTGGAAGAGTTCATGAGTAAACAACACTTGTTTAAAAAACACCTCTGTAATAAAGTACAGTACAGTATACAGATGCCCTACCATAATATCTCCAGATGGAGCTGTTACAGACAATGATAATGCCTTTAAAATGCTTATTATGGGCTCTTTGTTTTTTTAAATCGTGATCTAAAGAAAACTTCAGAGACTACTTAAAGCACAAAACCTACTTTTAAGGTTCTACCAAGAAGTTGATTTATAATCAGTAAAATAACAAGAACGAACATTATATCTGAGCAAGCACCCATTGTAACCCTACTCCTGCTCCCAGGTTCGCGTGGTAAGTTCCAGCCAGTGTTCCCAGAGTTTTTCCATCTGCTCCAACACCACAGGCTGATGAAGGCTGGAGTATTCCTCCCTTTGTACTTCGGTGACAATGTGAACATTCTTACAATAGTTTTATAGAAGCAACAGAATTATAATATTATCATTTAATAACAGACTTCTGTTCTTAAATCAGCCTTCTAAAAAAATAAAAACATTTGATATTGTGAAAGTGTCTTTCAATCATACTTCAATTTTCACAGTTTTAATAAGGAGTACCTAATTAGAACCATCACTTTAGAACTATGAAGTTCAGCTCATTTCACGTAAATAGACAAACAGTTAAAAACATATTTACTAAGATTAAATAGAATCGAATCGCAAAAACATACAATCTGACAATTGTTGTCGTGTGCTCTTTCAAAGAGTGCATAGGACATATTTTTGCAGCAGTCAATAGAGTAATTCTTCTGATGCAATCCCAGTCAAAGCTGTAAACATTCCTAATTCTAGTTTCTTGGAAACTTTTGGTTCCTTTCAAGTTTTTATTAGCAAGTTGCACTGGGCATTCCCCTGACATTTCCCCCCCCCATCAGTTACAGACAGCATCACCCTCCACCTGTAACCCCTCTGGCTGTTCAGAACTACTCATCAGCATTTCTTCAATACATTCAGGGCAGTCATCCTTCCCTTGCAGTGCACAGTGACACTTCCCACATGCCAGTGCTAGCAAGGCCCCCAGTGCATGATCTCGAGGAGCAGGTTGATGAGGAAGTCTGCTATGCCTTAATGGGATTTCCTGCAGGTTTGGGATCATAACCGTATAGAAAAGTAGCTGCTATTACAAGGATGGCTCCAAGGAAAAAGACACTGAATAGAATAGGGATAAAAAAAAAGTTTGTTTTAGTTGATGCAAATTTATTTATGCAATACAAACAAAAGAAAGGACATTTTTCCATGAGGAAAACAGGAAGATAAATTTGTTTTGATAGTTAAAGTCTGATAAAAAATAACTAAAGCCAGCAGACAATCAGTACACCTTTTAGAAAAGAATAATCTCACAGACATGACAATGTCAACAATTTCATCATCTGAGCCAAATGCTAAAAAAACAGTGGCACGATAATCCTTCAGAGAATACATTTAGCTTTTTTTTGGGACATGGCCCCTTGCAATACATTCAAGCCTTTAAGTACCTTACATCTATTACCCCAATCAAAACCATTTGTTGATGTGACAGAAACTATTACACAGTTTCAATTCAAATGCATTGTTATCATAAGCAAGGTGCTAAAGATTAAGTTTGATTAACTCAAATTAATCAAGTTTTATTGAAGGGGATGGCTTCAAGTTCTACATACTGCTACTTGGCTCTATTTAATTTTCAATATGTTTGCAGAAGCTGTTAAGTTACTTATTAATTTTCCATTTCCACAGAAATTCTTAAAACACTTTCTACATTTGTTTTAATGGGACAAATATAATCTACTTGTAATTTAAGTTCAATGTCTTCCACTTCTTAAGCCTAAACAGCTATTCCATTTCCTTTTTTGAATGTTTAAGTAAAGCCCTGATAATACAGAATCATAGAGTAGGTAGGGATAGAAGGGACCACAGTATTGCAAATATATATTTTTAGATTAAAAGATGTTTCTTTGTATCACTTACAAAAGTTGTAGGTACTATTCACAACATTTTAATGTTATGAGTACATACAACATATGCTAGGAGTGTTGGTCAGTCATAAGCAAAATCCTACTCCTGTATCTGGAAGTGGGATTATTAAATCTAGACTCCATACAGAAATATGCAGTGCCAAGACACAGTGTTCTCAACCTAGCCATGTACAAAACCTGTCCACAGCCTGATCCCCAAAGCATCAGCACACTGTACAGGGCCTAGAAGAATGGAGCAAGCACTTCTCTTTCTCGATTGTTCTCACTACTAAATGTGGCATTGCCTTTAGAAATCGGTCTGCCTTTGGGCTTCTGAGTGCTCGTGGGCAACTCAGCGCTGCAGCGTCACCTCCATGGGTGCGTGACTGCAGCGACCTGTGTTAGAGCCTGCGGTGCGGGAAAGACAGCACCGAGGCGATGTCCCTGCCGCCCCGCAGCGCGGGACACGGAGCAGCTCAGCCCCTTGTCCCGGGGGTGCAGAGCGGGACACGGAGCAGCTCCGCCCCCTGTCCCGGGGGTGCAGAGCGGGACACGGAGCAGCTCAGCCCCCTGTCCCGGGGGTGCAGAGCGGGACACGGAGCAGCTCAGCCCCTTGTCCCGGGGGTGCAGAGCGGGACACGGAGCAGCTCCGCCCCCTGTCCCGGGGGTGCAGAGCGGGACACGGAGCAGCTCAGCCCCCTGTCCCGGGGGTGCAGAGCGGGACACGGAGCAGCTCAGCCCCTTGTCCCGGGGGTGCAGAGCGGGACACGGAGCAGCTCAGCCCCTTGTCCCGGGGGTGCAGTGCCCGCGTGGGGCCGCAGGGGGCGCACCGGGGCGGAACAGCGGCGCCGGCAGCGGCCGCAGGGAGCGCGGCTCCTCTCCCGCCTGAAAAACTCCCTGTTAGCTACGGCATGAGGATGAACTTTGACGTGCAAGCTGAACGTAAACATTCTAAAAGGGTGGCTTGGACGGGATTTGGTTTTCACAGTTATATCAGGTAAGCAGTAAGTTTTTAACTTTTTTTTTTTTAGTACGCATAGAAAGTAATTCTTACCTTGTAGGGACAAAATCTTGCAGCCAGAAATAGGAGATCAACGTTGACAGTATAATAGAGAGGGAAGTTGCAAATCCCTTTAAAATGTTGTCCGCATATTTTATAACAGCAGCAATCACCAGCCCTCCAAGTGCCTGGAAAAATAGCGAGGTTTGGATTCACAAACTGGCAATTTGACTGAGAGCATCTGTTCTAACACCATGCACCTACTTTAGGTAAAGCTGTTGTCTATGTCGAGGAGCAATTAATTTATTTTATATTAGAGATATGTACTGTTGAAAACAAATATTGGAGGAGTAGTTCTTTCCCCATTAAAGAAATTGTTGATCACATTACCACCACTAAATGAGTGGAAATGCTTGTACTGTACATTTTTAGCCACATAAGAAAGGGCATATAAAGAGATAATTTTAAACATCACAAAATAAATAATGGTTGCATGCTTTTAATTTGCACAATACTTAATCACATACTTGCTAGATATTTCTCAGACTTTCATTTAGGGCTTTATGCTAATAATGATAGATCAGACTTTTGACTATAGAATTCTCAGTAGCTTCAATGACACCCCTTAGTTTCCCCACTTATTTATAGAAGAGTAAATTTCCAAGTGCCTTCATAGAAACATGCAACACAAATTCTCACCTGCAGAACCACCACCACCCAAGTAAGTTTATTGTATCCTTGAAAAAATCCATTCTTTGACAGTTGTTCTCCATCATAAATGTAAACACCCATCAGTCCAAATATGCTACCAAAAAAGCCTGAAAGTACAAGATTGATTTAAAAGCTTCACGTGAAAAACATGCAAATGGGTTCCTCATCCTTACAGGCTGCTCTGTATTCCTGATTTTAAAATTGGACTGTCACTTGCAATACCATCACATCCAAATGCAACCAGTTTGCTGTTCTCTTTTAAAAGCTATTCTCCATACTTGAAACAAGTTTTGATCGTTTCCATTAAGATACCCTTATATACTTATCTTCCATTGCTTTCTACTGGAATTGACTGATTTTTGTTTATGGCATATAGCAAAATTCATTTAAATGCAATTTCAGTTTTCCTGAAACTAGTCATGACTGAAGGCTGAAGTCCCCCTACAACCTGGAGAGAAAAACAAGGAAAACACTCAGTGGAGAAGGTCTCTGGCATAGCAGGAGCAGCAATTAGCAGTTTGCCAATTCGGACAAGGATCTTTGAAATGGGATTCTCCTGAGCCAGTCTCAAGCACAACGAATGTTTACTAGTAGAGACTTAATGTCAAAAGCTGAATCTGAGACTGTGGAGTTTTTAATTTGGTGAGTCCAGTGTTCTTCTATCAAATGGGAAGCTTTTCCTAATCCCTTAAGCATGACATCATGTAAGCAGCTATTCTGTGACTGATGTCTGCTCTAGTCCTGAGCAGAAAAGGGGCAACACTTTTTTCTACTCCTTCTCTTGGAAAACGTGATTTTCATCATATTTCTCAGCACTTGATAAAAGCAGAATTGTTTTGAACAAAGTAACTCCTTCTGTTTGACAAGAAATAATTATTTTTGTAGGCAGAATTAAAAATGTTGGTTTCATTCAGATCAAACCATTTACTTGTATTCTCCAATTGATCTGCTAAAAGAGAAATACAATCACCTATTCATACATCCTTATTATGACATTGGTGTGCATTATAAACTAATTTTTAAAACAATTAGTTCTAATTTATTTTCTATAGTTTTAATAATTCTCTATGGATATGAAAATGAAAACCTGGTCAGACATCCAGGTTTTTTGTTTGTGTTTTAAGAAAAGCTCTATTTCAGAGCTCTTGCTTATGAATGCCTTGCTCCTGATTAATAAATGTCTGAAGTGAGCAATTACCTTGCTCTTGCAGAAGGAAGACACCAATGTATCTTTGAAAATGTGATTTCACATTTTACATATTTTGTGAAAGCTGTACTTATTTTTGTATGTATTTCATATGTACTGTTTAACTGCATTTATGCATTTAGTGTCTAAAAACTTTGTGAAATATGACATGATATATTAATATATAATATATAATTAATATATATTAATATAAATATACAATTATATATTATATAATATATTTATATAACAAAGTCACTCTACTGAGCTTCCTATTGAGGCAGATTAAGCTCATTACAAAATTAAATACAAAACTCAGGTGATCTGATTCTCACTATAATCAGACATTAATGTCTTCATGTATCACTGTCCTAATCACCCATAACCTTGAAGAGTCAGCATTTACACACAGTCTGTTCTGATCTCCTTGTTTCACAAAGCAATTACTGGACCATTCAATATATCACCAGGCCAGTTATCAAACTAAGTGTACATATATCTGTGTGCTGTAGAAAAATCTGAATAATGTTTTAGAAGAGATTATGGATTTTTCAACAATTATGGATTCTTACTGGAAATTATTTCAGATACCTGTTGCCATGAAAGCACTTTTAGCATGGAAATTGAGAGTAATCATCATCAGCAGCAGCTTTCCTTGGCAATGGATTTTATATTGCAGCTCCACACAAAACACCTTAAATCCTGGACCAATCCCCAGCTAGCAACCCTTCTCTCACACAAAATTCCCTAACATAATGTTTCCTGATGTATTCTCTACACCCTGTTCAGGAAACTTCGTTTGAATACACATTGTTTCCATAAATACAAGCAGATTGTAAGGAGAGGTTTTGATTCTTTCCACTATACTTAGGTATCATGGTCATGTAAAAATGTTATAATGTATTCAAAATTAACTTCTGCTTTTTTAATGGAAACCACTTATAATTAAAACACAGTAATAGGAAAATAAAGGAAAAAAAGATGGCTTATTGACCAACTAACTAATCACAAAAGAAGTCATACCATCTCCTGTCCTTATAGTACTGCACTACATTTACCAGACTCAGTACACAGTTCTGAGCCACTAAATCATCTCATAACTTTACACTGTGGGTTTGATCCCTAGTCCATTCTAAGGTGCTGGGAAGGTCAAATTCTGCTCAATGTGTTTATTCAAATATGCCATAAATAGTTATTGCCTACAGGTGAAGACTAGAGGGATTCCATTAGAGAAAGCAAGATAACGTAAGTTTTGTCCCTGTTACAGGAACAATAAGATACTGTTGATATCATGTTTCCAACCCTCTAAACTGGACAAGATTGCTTTGAAGGGAAGGAAAACTCACTCAGGAACACAGATAACTCTGTTGCTTTTAATATCTGGGATCTGAAAGATCCAAGACTGCTTTGGAATAGAAGGTAGTTTCTCACTGATGGCTGCACAGTAGGTACAGCTATTTAAATAGTTAAGATTAACCGGTCTTTTGCATGTGCCTCTCCCCAGTGATTATGCACAAAATTAAAAGAAACTGACCTTTTGTACTGAAATAACAGTAATTAAATACCTCAACTTTATTCACAAACAAAGCAGATTTTATAGCTTGCACTTTTAATACAAATAGCTGCCTACCCAGGCATAAGAGAAAAAACATGTTAATTTTAAAACATCTCAAAACACTGACTTGGAAACAGATTTTAATATTGCTATATTCTTTTAAAAATAGTAAAAAAAATTAAATTGACAGTTTCTGCATAAATGTACAGATACTCTATTAACATAGTAAATCAAGAACTAGACTGAAATCAGAAACCATTATAATTCCATCTAGCAGAGTCTGACTTTTGGTTTTAATGTAATATATATGCAGCATACCAAAATACTGGAGGCATTTTTCATTTATACACTTATTTTGCTTAATTATCTTAATGCTTCAGAATGCAATATCTCAGATGATTAAAATTAAACTTACCAAGCTGAATGTTCCTGATCCACACAGACTGCTTAGTTTCCTTTAAAATTTTCTCAAAATAAACCCCAGCAAATCCACTAGAAAAACATGCTATGAGAACTGCAATCAGGCCTACAAACTGTGATCCTGCTGAGTGCTCCTTAGCAGGTGTTGCTTGAGAGTCTGAAGGCCACTGGATGTAAAAACAGTTACACAAAATTCACTGATGAAAACAAGTCATGAGCATCTACAAAATGCAATTTTTTTTCCAGTAATAGTTACTAAATACAGAGAATCATATACATGTAAAGTTTTGTATTTTGCACCATAAATACTTTTAAAGGACTGCAAAGCTACATTTTTTTCTATGTATTTGTAAGGAGCAAAATTGTGCCTGAACTGGGAGAATACTCATCAATTTAAACAGCTGCAGGATTTGTGTTTTATAAACAAGAACTATGTTTGAATCCCAGTGTGACTTATCATGGTCTTTCTCTGCCACCAACTTGTGCCAACCAACAGTTGGTTACCTTATAAGTACAAGCACAGTTAGAAAACTACTTACACCAGCTGTCTCTAAGGTGGGATGAATTGTCTTTGTCATGTGCCCATCTTTGACGATTGTGCAGACCAGTTAAATATTACAATGTGTCTAAAGCTAACTGAATAAAATCCAATGTCACGCACAAAAACTTTCGGGGGAGTCTGTTAAATACTGCCAATGTTTTGTTCTCATTTTTCATTATTGAATTTAATCACCATATCTTTTTCCAAATCATGAAGTTTTAAAATAAAAATTTCTAGGCTATACTAAAATCTGCTAAAAATTCTTAGAATATTCTTTTATCACATGATCCTGCCCTCTGAAAACTATGAACTCTGGTACCTACACTATGTAGAACTGAGGCCAATTTTGCTTTTTGAAATAGTCCAAAGTAAACTTGCCATGCTGAATCCATATGACGAAGTGAACACAGCCTGTACCGGCAGAGATGAGCTGTGAATTTCTAATGCCTGAAGAAAGATGCTAATAAAAATTGCTATCATTATTACTTGCAGGTTGCTCCAGAGGCCCTGTCACATTCTACAGTAGAGCACTCGGTTGCAAAAGAGGGGTTATCTTCTGCCTTTGAACCATCTCTGGTGTCCTCCAGACCTGGCCAGCTGTGATTCTTAGCTCCTGACTATACTCTGGTGCTCGTGTGCAGCTGGTAGAATTAGAAAGCTGGATAATCAGTACAGAAATCCATGTTTCTTGAATAAACACATTAAAACCCCACAAGCCACCTGCTGATATTTACCTGCACAAATGCCACTCCTGTCATCAATATTACTAGTGACAGCCACTGGTATACACCCAGTTTCTTGCTCAACATGGACACAGAAAACAGTGCTGTAGTGAGAATTTTCAGTTGATATGTAACCTAGAAGAACCAGGAACAGTTACTACTAATATGCCACAATTCATGTTTGTTGGGGTTTTTTTAAAAGTTACAGAGAATTCCAAATATGCAATACCTGGTATGTGGCTGCATCTAGGTTTGACAATGCTACATATAGCAAGTTGTTCTGAAGAGTGTAAATTCCTGAAGGAATAGCAAGTTTAAGAGTTTCCATGGGTTTGTTAAGGATTTCATCATGCAGCACTCTGTTCAGAGTCCGTAAATTGCATTCTACCCAAAGAAACAGTAAAAGAAATAAGACATTCACTAAAAGGAAAGGAGTGGAAAAAAGAGAAACAGCAATGTTCTATTATTAAACTGTTGCCCATTTTTATAGCTATGACTATGCCAAGACCTGAAAGTACGATCTATGTTTGTTTGACTTCCACAGGCCTTGTATATGTAAGGAAATATGGCTGCAAATGTCTTCCTGCAGCCTGGAATATCAGAATGGAAACAATTATTCAAAATACTTTGAGTTAAACTTATTCAAACTGTATCAATAATTTAAGACAATATATCAAAGAGTACCACCTAAAAAGCACATATTTAAAATCCTACAGAGTCATCAATATTTATGCATAGACAATGATATTTTTAAGCTGTTGAAAATTAAACAGAAACCAGATAAATTCCGTTTTAAATACACAAATTAAGAACTGGAGCAAATGTGAATATAGTTTTCTTTTTTGTAGCTTAAAACTATGATTCTTCCTATAACAACGAAATTGCTTCTTCCCTTCTGCATCTGCTGTTTATCACAGGTTTCTAAATTATCATTCATGCTTTGGATACACTTGGAGCTTTTCATTTTTTCCTACTTCTACATACAGATTTCTTAGAATGCCTGAGCAAACACAAACTTTGAGATGTTAGCATCAAATTCATTGCTGCACTCCTCAGTATCTACATTCTCTTAAGCAAATATACAATATGATTATTGTCTTTCCAAGACTATTTCTTACAAAAGGAGAAGGGAAATGCTTTGTTGTATGCCTGTACTCACATGGCTGCTTTGCAGTTGCCACTACAATACAGCATATTGATTAGGAAAATTACTTGGTGCAAAATTTGACACATACTGCTGTCTTTGTAGACTAACAGAACACAGGCCAAAATCTTCAGAAGTTCAGCAATAACTACTGCAGTGGAGGATAAGTAACGAGGTCCTTCTTCTTTCAGTGTCCGAGAATAGCGCATGGTCAACACTAAACTTGTGGTCTGAAACACCAGGATGCCCAAGGAAAGGTACTTTAAATTGGCAGACATTTCTTCACTTTCTCCTTTCTGAAACAGAAAAAAAGAAACAAAGCCAAAGGTAATAATATTGCAGATACTGGGAATGACAGATTTCTTTCTCTAGGTGAAGGCTCAGATGGTATTTTCAAGGTGAAGGTGCTTTCTGCAGTGGTACAGCAGAATGCCCAGAACTCCTGCTGCAATGAGCTGTTCCAAACTGAAGAGATCTTCCCATTCTTCCACGTCTCCCAAGTCTGTCACGTTGCAGTCTCTGCCTTGGCAGGTGGCACCGTGTCAACAAAAGAAGGGTGAGGGCTGGGCTGCTTTAAATAAGAATGAGAGGTATGCCTGGCAATGAAGAGAAAGAAGAGCTGTGGGAAAGCAGAGCTGGAGAGGAAGACATGGGATGGAGAAGCTTTAGGGAAGGCAGCACCAAACCTGTCCTGCTGATTATGCTGTTCAAAATTCATTGAATATAGATGACTAGGTGACTGCAACTGCTTTCTCAGGCTGCACAGACTGCCACAAACTTCATGTCAGTAAAGTTGGACCATCCTCATCTCTACCAGGTACTTCCAACAAGTTGATGCAGTTTTCTTTGCAATTTGTCACCATTTAAAGGATTAACTTACTAAAGAAGACTAATAGAGACAGTAATTTTCATTCTGTAAGCACAATATATGACAAGGAAATTTTTAAAAAGCTTGCTGCTATTCAGAATATCACATAATTTTTGCTATGCTTCATATGAAGAACTTCCATACACAGAAGCTAATGCTTTCTATAAAAGATTAACTTCTATTCCCTTCACTGCCCACTTATTCAAAAACAGAGCCATTTTTTATAATGCCAAAGTTAAATAAAATCAGTAACTAGAAGTCTACAACTATGTTTACAAGCAAAAGAAGAGTAACAAGCCAAGACAATGCATGTTCTCAATTTCAGAACTAGACACTCCACACTTATTGGGTGCATTTGGCAGAGCTGTCCCCGTGTTTTATACCTGCAGGCACACAACTTCTGACTCATTAGCTATGCAGCTTTGTCCCCACTGCTCAAGGATGTGCAGGTACCTCTAAATACCTGTGGCTAGAACTGAAGCAGTTTCTTGCTGACTGCATTTCTCTAGCTCAAGATGCATTTCATTGCTGGTTTTGCAGACATTTGGAGAGCTACAGACTTCAAATATTTCTTATCTTGTCTCTAAGCATTTATAGATTTTCTCCAGTCAAGTATTCAAAGTCAAATTATTACCTATATGACACTGACTGTTAAAAGACATTGCAGTAACCTGCAAACAGGAGTGAATTATCAACAGCCACAAAGATATGAAGCACATATCCTACACAATAAAATCATTTATCTCAATAATCATGCCGTTGTAAAAACCCTTGTAAAAGCATACCGGCAAATAAGGAAGAAAAAGATGCCAGGATGCAGAAACTGAAGAATAAGCACACAAGGTTCCATTAAAGAATCTTAATAGGAGACAGTTTTGTATGAACTATAATCTCATTTAACTTCTCAAGAAATACTAAAGATGCAACTGCATGTAACAATATGAATCAGACAGAAATATAAACTATGAAGGAAAAGAAAGCTGCAGACAATACTGAAGATTTGCTGTTTTCCACTGGTTCTGGTGGAATATCCATTACATGAGGATGTTAACTGGAATTATGCATCCTAAAGAACAAAACTGAGATGATCTGTTCATTGAAGAACAACTTTGAAGAATAAATTTGCTACAGCTGAGAACAAGGAGGAAACAAAGAACAGCTCCTGCAAAGGGATGAAGAAGGGACATGCACGTTCAGAGATTGTGCTTTCTGGAGAAGAACTAGCAACACAAAGAAAACAGAGGGAGAAAAAGGTAAAGCAAAAGAAAAACCCTACTCAGAGAAGATACAGAACTGAATTTCACAAAAAGGCTTGCCTATGACACTAGAGAAAACTGACTTTTATGAAAGCCAACTTGAGCAAACAATTTCTTTCACTGTTCCCATCTACCTCAATTTTTAGTATTCATACGTGAAAAACTGGATGTAAAGAACAATATATTGTTAAGACAAAACCCACTAAATTTCATGAAAGCACACCTACAGATAAATAAGTCTTTAAGACTAAGTTTTCAGGGTTTTTTTTGGTTTTGTTTTTTTGTTTCTAGTTTTCAAAATGCTTCTGAACAAAACACAAACCATGGGAACACACATATCCCTCCTGACTCAGACCCAAATTTCTGCATTCTGTCAGCCTGTGAAATGACAAAGGGTTTTACAAATGTTCAAAATCATCAGATATCAACTCTGTAACCTTCAAAACAGGTCATAATATTAAAAATTATGTAAACATAATTTTTTTTTGCTAAAATACAACCATCTATTTATGAAGCAGCTTAAAATGTAATTTTAAAAGTAAATCATTAGTATGCTGCTAATGAGCAAGTAATCAGAAAATAAACCAACAAGCACAACAGTTTAAGCCCATCACCAAAGCCTTAAAGAATGCTTACCACATCATTAACTTCTGTCTTGTCTTCCGAAGTAGTCATGATAAAAAAGGGAACTTTCCCCCGACAATGTATCCCCAAAAGGCAGCAGTAGCAGGAAATATTTCTTTACTGTAAATCACTAATGCATTTCAAAATTTCAAAAGTTCACATAGAATGGAAGCTAAGTGTCCAGAACGGTAGCTGAAATAAGGGTATTTGTTAAAAGTTGTCCTGTCAGTGATCAACATGACAGGCTTGCAGACAGCCAGTCCGTGAAGTTTCATGCTGTACTTACAAACTGCTTCACAGAGCAGGAACTATTGGCAACATACATAGCCAATAATATAACCACTCTCTCCTAAGTACAAAGGACACCTTATCAGCTTGCCTGGTCCCTTCTCTTTTAAAAGACAAAGACCTGCTTATCAGCCCACGGACCTCTGTGCAATCTGGGAACAATCCATAAAAGGAGCAAAATACTGAACTTTAATAGCGAACTTAAAACTTCAGCTGTTTTCAACTGCAGTCTCACATCATCTTTAGATTTACAGGTGACTATCAGAGGTGTAAGCGCTCACTTGTAGCCATGAGCTCCTGCTACTCTCACAGCAACAGCCTGTGCAGTCACAGAACAAATGAACTATTGTCTCCAGTAACAGCCCACACCTGGATTGTCTTAAACCAACAATGATATTGAAGTTCCCACTGCATTTCCCGTACAGAGTACGACTTAGGTTTCTTACGGGGCTTTGGATGCACTACTTGGTAGTCTGCAGGATGCATCTGTTTGAACAGTTAGATTTAGGTTTGCTAATTCAAAGACGAGAAGTTGAGTGGTGACATGAGCTCTGTCATTTGTCTTGTCATTTGTATCTTACAGTAGGGTGTGCTAAGGACCTGCAGTTCCCTGACTATAATACTAAATAACTCACCACAGGGACTGGGCTCATTGCTCTTCTGTTAGTAAAGAAAAAACCAATTTTTTCATTTTTTCAGTGTGCCATGGACACACTGTGCAGCCACATGAAGGCAGCCCTACACAGGAGCCAATACACAGGAAGCCAAGGTGGGACTTACAGCCACCTAACATTTCGATTCAGTACACACACGGATAAAATACAGATGGATTCTATGTGAAGAGCTGTTCTCCTTGAAAGTAAAAAGGAGAAGGACCCTGGGAAGGTTTTCAGAACACAAAGCAAAGCAATCTATAGAGGAAGTAATAACTTCAGCTTGAAGTACCATACTGTGTGAAGTCTGAAGAATAACTCTTCAAAGGAAGCTGATTTTTTGAAGTGGAAAATCACATGTTTCCAGCTCATAATATAAGTAAAAAATGAATATATTTCTGACTTGCAGATTTTCATCTCCCTTTGTAATACCTCTAACCCAGGCTAAAATTTAATATTTTACATTTTATTTTTATTTCATCCCTACACTTTCTCTCCTAAAATTCTAATATTTGCAGATGAAATTAGGCCATAATCAATTTGACTTAATGAACAACACACCAAAACTCCTTGATATTAATCAGATTTTACTACAGAGCAATAAGATTACTGGACTTTTCTTATTCTTCAGATTTTGTCTTTTAAAGATCTGATAGTATAAACTTCTGAGGTTTTCAGCTCTACCGTTGCAAAATCCTGTGCAAAATTAAGGATTAGTTTATCAACTGATTCTATTCCTAACTTTGTAGAAGGACTCAAAATCAGAATTACAGGGAGTATCAGAGAAACTTATATGAAAAAATCCAAGCACCCAACATAATCTGAAGACGTAGGTGACACACACAAAAAAAATGACAGTAAAAAGACTTTACAAAAAATAAACTTCTACTGGCAAGTATTTTTTTACTCCTCCATACTCTGTCACAAGTAAAGTTTAATCTAAAAAAAAGAAAAATAAACTAACTTGTATCATGCCCCAAATCTTCACAATGATGTCATTACATGAATTAAATTCCTTCCAGCCTAGCTGAGAAGTTTTCACTGCTGACAGTCTTTTAGAGTAAAAAAGCCAAGTTACAGGAGTTATTTTTCCTAGGTCTTATTCCATTTTATGACTAATCAGTTCAACATTGCTCAACCAAATAAAAGGTATTTCTGTATTAGTTAAAATGCAAAGCCCAACACAGAAGTAGACAACCAGCCTCTCAAAAGTGCCAAAGAAAAGTTTAAATTTTCTGTGCTACTACCCCAAATTCTCCATATAGGATCTGCTGGAAAATAAACACTGATTGAGTCTGCCTCTGTGTCATCCCAGTGCTACATGTAGGGACACACTTGCTGGGTATTTGCTTTGAAATCAGGATAACAGATCCAAGTAACAGGATGGTGTTTTTATATTTCTTCAATGAATTATGTACCCAGGGCTGACACTACACCTATACAAATACAATAAGCTGCCAACAAAGGACAACTGGAAGGTGGAGTAAGAGCTAACTCACAGAACCTGAAGAACCTATTTTTATAAGACTTCTTTCTATGCTTTTCTTACTTTCTGCATGTATTGCCCTCTTCCCTATCCTGGATAACACACCAATAACGTTATTTTCTGCAACACAACTACACTCCTCAGAGGGAAGTTCTATTCCATAAATACTTCTTTTTATTTTTTTTTTTAATGAATACAGCTTTGTATTCATCAGAAGTAGTATATAATACAACAAATACTTTAAGTACAGAAATAAATGGAAGGAAGGAACTCCATGAAGTTGAACAAGGCCAAGTGCAAGGGCCTGAACGTGGGCTGGGTTAATTCAGGAACAGGTTGCCCAGAGAACTCAAGAAACTTACCACTGTAAGAGTTCAAGGCCAGGTTGGATGGGCTTTGAGCAACCTGGTCTATGGAAGGTGCTCCTGCCCATGGCAGGGAGCTGGAAACAGATTACCTTTAAGGTCCCTTCCAACTCAAACCATTCTATGATTTTATGACAAATATCCCACATGGTACAGAGGGTGCATAGACCTTTCCAAATCTAGTTAAGTGCTGCTGAACTGCATTCTGAAGTAGATTTTGCATACACACAAATAATTGAACTGCCATATTCAGACTGCTATAATTTGAAAATATATATCTTTCTCCCCACACCACCACAAGATGAAATCTGTCATGTCACTGCAATTGTAATAATGCACGTCCTAAATATTTCTAATAATCTGAAATCTTGTATTTCTCACGTTAAAATGTTACTACTATGTTCTCCATTTTCCTCATACAGGTTTCTTATTTGTTCCCTCCCATAAGCTATCTATAATTCTCAGCTGTTCCTCCCCAAACACCTGGCACTTTGCAACTAAATCACTACAAATCACTTCATCATTTTAAAACTTACCTTGCTCTTTCTTTTGTTTTCCAGTTTGTTACTCCTTTTTCTTCCTGGAGACATTATAAAATGCGCTAAGTACACTATGAAAAAAGCCAAAACTGTGCTTCTCTTGGAGCTTGCACACTTCTTCAGAAGTGTGGTTAAAAGCAAATCCTCTAGCAAAGTTCTTTCCTTACTCTTTGAGCAGAAACTGCAGAACAAAGATTTCCTTCAGGCAGTGTTTCCAATTTCTCTATTTATATTAAAAAAATCTTAACTGGTGTAAATAATGAAAAAAATAACTGCATTCAAATGATATTTTTAAGACACACAGCTATCAAGTAGAACACAGTAGATCACTGGTGGACCTTGCTCCTTGCTCCTGCAACGTCATCTTGCTCCATAGGCACAACTGTATCTCATGTGCTGGTTTTGGCTAGGGTAGAGTTCATTTCCTTCACAGCAGCTGGCAGGGAGATGTGTTTGGGATTTGTGCTGAAAAGTGTTGATAACTCAGGGACGTTTTCACTATTGTTGAACAGGGATTACACTTTTCTGCCTCCCACCCCACCAGTGAGGAGGCTGGGAATGCATAAGAAGTTGGGAGGAACAGAGCCAGGAGAGCTGACTCAAGAGACTGCAGGGATGTATCTCAGACCACATGGAGTCATGCCTAGTACACAAAGCTGGGAGAAGAAGGAGGGGAGGTTCAGAGCGATGGTGTTTGTCTTCCCATGTCACTGTTCCACATGATGGAGCCCTGCTTTCCTGGAGATGGCTGAGCACCTGCCTGCCCATGGAATGTGGTAAAAGAATTCTTTGTTTTGCTTTGCTTGCATGTGCAGCTTTTGCTTTACCTACTAAACTGTCTGTCTCAACCCACAGGTAAGTTTCCTTACTTTTACCCTTCTGATTGTCTGCCAATCCCACCAGGAACGAGCAAGTCTGTGTGGTGCTTAGTTGCCAGATGGGGTTAAACCACAACCACAACCACAACTCTTGGCCATTTTAAAACCATGCACATGGTTTTCAAAACTGGCAAGTGCACCCAGGTAAAGAGCAGTTACACATTAAATGGTAACTGTTAAAGATCAACCAACGACTTCTTCTCAACTTTGCTCCAAAACTTTGGCTTCTGCCTAAGATAGTGGAGGCTGTATCAGTGATTCACTGGCCATATATATCAACCAGGAAATTCCATCAGTGCCAAGTTTAACAAAGGGAATGCAAGTACATATTAATTATTAACTAAAGTCTCATTTCAGAAAATGCTATAAATTGCTTGGGACACACATAAGGTTTTCTTACATGTTGACAGAAAACGGAGCAAAAAAGGAACTCGGGTGAGTTGTTTTATGAGCTCCCAAAGGTTTTCTGTTTGTTTGTTTCTTCTGTAGGGGGAAAAAGAAAATAGCATTCTAATCTATGTATCAAGCAGGAAGAGTAAAGCATTGTGAATCTTAAAATGTGGGATCTGTGGCTAAGTGCTCTTTAAGCCCACCACCTTTATCTTTTATACCAAACCTAAGAATCCAGAGATACTATTTTTTTGACTGACAAAAATTTGGTTTGATGAATATAATATAAATCACATATTGAGTATAAATATTCAGCATTCTGGAAATTCAGGCCCTCATTAAACTAAATGTTAACACCAGCATGTCTTGTAAGATGAAGACTTCAACTCTGCCCAGTAGTGCAAATTTTATATTGACACAACAGTCATTAAGCCAAACTCTGCCTGCCAGCACAGAAATTTGATACAGGCTGCCTGAGCTGCATCTTGTTTTCACACAGTACATACACTGTGTTCATTGTATAGATCACAGTATAGATAGATCCCAGCAGCCACATTCAGACTCTGGGAGCAAGGAGCCATTCAGTTCTCAGTTTCAGTTCAAATGCCCACCCTTCCTCCAGCACACAGGACTGCAATGCCATGAACCAAAGGAGTGCTGGAATGCAGTTCCTGCTGATGTGTCAAGCCAATGAAGGAGCTTGATTTAAGGTGCTGAAAGACTGAACATTGAATCCAGCTGGGGCTCAGCTGCAGCTTACACTTATGCTATTTATGAATTACGAGTCAAGTCCTGCTGCTAAAGGCAACATAGTGTGTCAAACACCTCAGTCAAGGTGACCTACTTGGAGTAGAGTAACACAGACCAGATCCTACAGGGAAAATCAATCTGTAGGCATTGCAGTGTGTTAGTAATTACAAATAAAATGAGACGGTCCAACAGCACTGAAGGGGTATAAATGTAAGACAAGGTTCAGAAATCCAGTGGCAAAATCCATTATCATGCCAGATCCTGAGAAATATCGCTGTTGAAATATCGCTGTTAAAATCTCTCCTTCCCCCTAGAGACATCCTCCACTGATGTGATCCAGCTGTGCATTCTCCTGAGCTTCAGCAAAGGCATGCAGCCTGCAGAAGCAGTTTGAATATGGCAGGAACTGAAGTAACTGGTGAAGAATAAGCCCAGGCAGCAAGCAATTCAAGAACCATACGGGAGGAATAGCTGTGTCTAACAAGCCTGTCCCAAAGGTAAATATGTGTTGTGCTTCCTCAGCACTGCCAAATCCGGAACTGTTTTAAGAGGACATGTGACTTGAATTCCATAGGTACTTGGCTCAGATGATCCCTGCCTTTTTCTTGTTGTTGCAGACAATAGCATCACCAGAATAAGGAATTAGGCTGTGTAGGCAGCCTGTAGGATTACTGGAGGCAGAGTTACTCCTAACAATACATTGCTCTAAAGAAAGCAAATTTATACTTACTAGAACCAATCTTTCCCCAAACCAGTACTTTTGCTACACATACTACTTCTACCAACCAGAACATCATGCATCCCAAATCAATGGATCCTTATCTCCCAGAACTGTGATTTTCAATTACAAGTTCTTCTCACAATGCCTAACAACGTACAAGGGAATCATGAACTACAGCTTCCAAAGGGAGAGATTATTGTAAATCACTTTCTCCATAACTGTCACCTCCCTCAAACTCGCCCTGCAGCCTGTATCTCAACTCAGTGAGCACACTGCTAAGTCAAGTGCAGTGCCTACAGAGAGAGCCAGTCCCACAGACTTCAAGAAAAGCAGACCATCACTAATGTTAATCCTAAGACCCACTCTGTCATTCTGCACATATGGTCTTTGAAAAGCCAAGGCTGTCTGAGATCGCAATCCTTCTGAGCAGAGATCACCATGAAAAATAAAACATCCCACTGTGGTGCTTACTCAGTTTTAGAAAGGTTTGTTGCATTCATTCTTTATGTCCCAAATAACACATCCCTCTTTTACTCAAAGCTGTGTCAGTCTTCTCCACCCAGCCATTACTTTAAAATATTTTATCTGGAATTCAAGTCTTCCTCCCTCTGGTTTAAAACATAGTTTATAGGATTTAATAAAATGAAACAACTTCGGGTACCTTCTGATAGTTATATTTTACCTTTCAGTTTATTCCATAATATGCATTATTACATTTGTTATCTCTCTATCCTCTAAGTTTCTGCTTAATTCATAAGTGATGTACTGCTGGAGTGTTTCTCATTTCAAAAACTTGGTATAAAATTATGATAACCATGCAAATACTTGCAAAATGTGCATTTCCGTGAACTTTACATGCAGCACCACATCACGCATAGTGAGCATCTTCTCAGCAGAGCACCAGCAAGGAGCGACAACCTCAGCAGCACTGACACAGCTCTGGGCAGCTCCGTGCCCCTTCCCAACTTCACACACGGCCGCTTCCCCACAGCAACTTCAGCTTCACCCCCTCCTCCCTCTTGCCCAAACCGCTCCATTTCCAGACATTTCTCTCGGTGTCTCTTCAATCCCAGCCTGCTCCCACAGCCCTGCTTCCCGCCCCATGCACCAACCCCGAACGTCTGCCCGCTCCCACAGGCCTCCCTCAGGCTCCCCCCCACGCACAGCCCCGCACCGCTCCCCGCGGGGAGGCCCCGGCCGGGCTCCGCTCCCACCTGCGCGCCCGCCCGGCGGCCCCGCTCGCCGCTCACCGCCGGCCCAGCTCGGCTCGCTCCGGCTCCCGGTGCTTCCGGGAGCCGCGGTCCCGTCCCGCAAAGGCTCCGGCTGCAGCCGAGCCCCGCCCGCTCGGTTCCCAGGGCCGCGGCTGCAGCGAGAGCCGGGAGCGGCCGGGCGGGCTCGGGGCCGGGGCCCGGGCAGGGCCTGGCGGGGCCGCCCCTGAGGGGCAGCGGCGCGGGGCAGGGGCGGTCCCGGAGCCTGCAGTCCCTGCGTGTTCCGCCCAACCGTGAACGGGGACGTGGGGCAGCCATTGGCAGGAGCCAGATGGGTTTTGTGTGAAACCCATGACAAATTTATTAAAAAATGGCAGGGCTGGGTCGAATTGAGGTACGGACCTCTCAAACAGAACATTCGTGTTGTCCGAAGAAACAAACTGTCCACCAAATTGTGAAGATCGTATATAGGCATAACTCTGTGCTTCGATTGATGGTTGGCGAAGGGTGATGCTGCACATGAAAACCGGGTGAAATCCTGGCCCCGCGGCACTTGAATGGAAACCTCTCCCACCACTTACAATTGTAAACCGTGATAGAAAAGCACGCTACTGATAATGGGAATTGTAATAGCAGGCACATGTTCAATAACACTTTCATTAGAAGTGTACTCTCGATGAATGCACTTTGTTAACACCAAACAGAAGGTGACTGAGGAGCTCCAGAAGAGTTTGCTGCAAGGTGTGGAACTGCTCCTGAACTCAAATACGGGCCGTGCTATTTCAGCGAGCACACTGATGTATACATCACTCATGAAATTAACCTTTCAGATATACGAGGTATCACAGGTTAGACTAAATATTCGAAAAAAGGAGCCAAGACGGTATTGGTTTTATGAATTTAATCAATTTTCTATTCCTTCCAAGGAAAAAGGCTTTCTTTTCCAGCAGATTTTATCAGGTTTATCAGCCTAATCTGGGGTACATTGGCCTCATATGCTTCTCTACAGAACTCTAGGTATTTGCAGTTAGTTTGAATGGAGTTCATAATGTCTTTGCTCTGAGTTGTTCCATTTTTCTAATGAATAAACTTTAATTAACCCCCCAAAATTTTCAGTCCTGTGGAGTTTTTGGTTTTGGTTTGGTTTTTTTTTTTTGTTTTGTTTTGCAATCTCAATATTGAATTTGCATTCGACTACAGAAGACTAAAACCAATACTCTGATAGTACTTCAGCATCTTTTCTTCTGTCCCATGGAGAACTGATGATCAGAAGTTTACATTCACCGTGTCTTAAGTGATGATTACCATGCACAGTGTTCAGTTTGCATATACAATTTATTTAACCTTGTCTGCTTTGGTTAATAACCGAATATTTCCTAAGTATTAATTTGCCACACCACTTGTTTAAGGTAGGTGTTCATTGTGTTCCCTATTAGAAATAAAAATAAATCATATAGGTAGGGTACAATATGCTCTCTTAAAATGATGCCTAAAACACTGACACAACTACTGATATCTACTAATGACTAAAACCAGAGGTAAACTAATGAGGGGCGTGACATACCAGCTAGACATGCAACATTACAGCCAAGTAGCATCTGCCAATTTGACTTAATGGTGTTTTTTTTTCTTACATTAAGTAATCTAATAATATGGAATATAATCCATGTTTAGGACGTCACATTTCAGAAGTTCATATAGACCATTTTGATACAGCAGCAGAGAGAGCAAAGGCGCTCAAAACACTGAATAACATCAGGAGTTGGGAAGTGGAGTGTTTCCCAGCAGAGCTCTATTAAAAAAACAAAAGAAATAATTAAAAAAAAGAGAAATTTAATAAACCCATTCCTAAATAGTTGTCTTTATTGCTATTATAAAAGCATAGAAATTTTCAGAGAAATCTTTTTCTATTAGCCCCATGTATTATGTAGACACTTCTGATGTCAAAAGAACATGTGCCACATTTATATCAACACATGTTTTTCAGTGCTTGTCATGGTCAAAAGTGTAAGGCACTTATGTGGTTCCACTTCACTTTTGTTAAGACTATCTCATTTATTATGTTGCAGGTGTGTTCTCAAACATTTTTTCAGATGTGGGAAATTTGACAGATTTCAGTTTTCTATGACATTTATAGGAAGAAACCAGTAGAAACTACAAAGAGGAAAAATACTCACCACTTGACTGCCGCCTGAATAAGGTGATTGCTGAAAACAAACAAACAAATAAATTTATGGAGGTGTTCCCAGCCAATGGTTTTGAACACAGTTTTTTCCTGTGATCAACAAGATTTTAATAGCTTAACCCACAGCATGGTTTTAAGTTGTTCAAGAGGAAGGTTGATCTAATATTAATAAAGAATGTTCTCTTCAGACTAAATCATCCCAAAATTTCTCTACCCACCCCCCAAGTTCTTTGTTTACTAAGAGAAGAAGATTGAAGTGTTGTGATCAAAGTATTCTTACCGGTTTCCCAGAGTAAGTGCTTCCTGAGCCAGAGCCACCCTGTGAAATAATTATGAACCATTAAAGTTTGTCATACAAGGCTGCAATGAACAGCATCCAGCAATTGCTGTGATTGCACACAGCAGTCTTGAAAATGCCCTGGATATTAGCAGGTCTGATAGTGATTTTGATTTTACCATTTTCACTGCACTTTTCCCCCTATTTCAATTGAATGGTCTCAAATTAGCACAGCTATGTCCTTTTTATTGCATGAAGTGTTTCAGAGGAATGTGTCAAAGCAATGTGTCTTGTCTGAACTACAGGGTTGGAAACAGAAACAATTACCCTGAAATTTACATCATTCTCATTAGAATGACCCACGCATGTTCCTATGAGTAAGTAACAGAGTATATCAAAACTTTGCAATGAGAGGAGTAACTGCTGCCTCATCCTAAGGTTCAAGTTTGAACAAAATATTCCAATTTTTATTCGTAATTTTTCTCATACATGTACCATTGTAACATAATTTTAAATTTCACCCTCATTACTGTTACCTATCTTAAAACCCAATATCCCCATTTCTAATTCGGTTGCAGAATACTGAAAGAAGAATATCCTTACTGGCTTTCCTTGATGACTGCCTCCTGAGGAAGAGGAACCCTGAAAAAAGATACTTGTTTTTGACTCTATTTGTGCATAAATATTCATGCTATCTGGAATTAAAGACCATGGAAGAATGAATACTGTTTTGTATCCAGTCATCCAAAAATTCCAGGCAAAACCTTACCTGAAATACAAATATTTAACATCTTTCTGTTATGAGTGTTCTTTCAAAGGTTGTATTGGACAATTTAATACAAAATTCTCAAGAAAAAAGAACTGGTTTATAGTTGTGTTTAATATATGGAAAGGAAAAAATAATAAGGTCCAATTAAACAGTAATTCTCCTGGTATCAGTCTATTGTTACGTTTGGGGGGATAAAAGACACTACCAACAAAAAAAGGCAAATTATAAGAGGCCTTTACTCTACAGCTCCTACTGAAAGAAAACTAATAAGAAATGTAGTTGAGAATAAGAGTGGCTACAGAAAAATTATCCATTCTGAAAGCATACTCGGTTTTCTGGTGAAGAGGCTCTTCTTATTTGAATGGCATTGCCAACAGGAAACGTTACAAGCATTAAGTCTAAGAAATGCTATCAAATAGGTACAGAAAATGTCTCACCTTTAGGATTCGTGTATTAGAAAATGTACCATTTATGGCCACTTTTTAATAACAAGTACATATTTTCTATTAGAGATAACATTTGTATCAACTGCCATTGAATGGCAGGAGCAAGGTCCAAATTACATAGTAAAAAGAGTAGTCTGAAATGGTAGAAGTTGAAAATATGCATTATTAAATGGCAACTATTGTTTCCTTTTAAAAGAAAAAGTGTTTTCTTCGAAGCAAGACAAATACTTAGGACAAATGAATACAAAATAATTTAAAAAAATTAAAATTAAAATTAAAGTAATTATCAGAAAACTGTCTAGTCCATAAGTAACTAGATAGATTTTTTTAAGGTGTATAAGAAAAGCGAAAGGTAAATTTGAATGTTTTGTACTTACTGGTTTACCCTGTTGTCTGCCTCCAGAAGGATATGAGCCCTATAAGAAATCAATCAAACTTGTATTAATTGAATGCAAAATCTTCTGTCACTGTCTTGAGATAATTTCTAGAGTGCTTGAGACAAGCTTATTTGGGTGTTCTTAAAACATAAAAAAGTAAATGGGATACCTAAAATGTACACTCTGTACTACATACCACAACAATGGCAATTTGAATCAAAAGAGCAGTGTTATGAAATACAGCCTAGCAGCTATAGTAGGTTCAAAGGAATATTTTACACAGAGCAGTAACTCACTGTAACCAAATCTTTTATTCACCTTACTGAAAAGACTTCAACCTGTATTGCCTCCACTGTTTAAACTTAATAAAATTGCCAAATTAATCTATCTGTCAGCATCAAGTAACTGACCTGATCTAAAAAGTATGTTAGGAAAGAGTTAGAAGTGATGGGATAGAAAGAGAATACTCACCTGCCCACCATATTGGCTGCTTCCTGAGGGATAAGATCCCTATTAAAAAAAATCATAGAAAATTAACATCAATTACTTTTTATATTTCTGTGCAGAATCAAACATCACAGGACTTTACACAGGAGATCTCAGTCACAATCTGGAAAGTATATGAATCTACAAGATGCACTGAAAGACTTCTGACTTAATGCCTCTAAGTTCTTCAACAGCTGAAAGCAGTGAATTGAGCAAACAGTCACAAAACACTTCCTGAGATTGTTTTGTTACATAAATAAATGGGTCAAAAGTGTCTTATATATGGCTCTATTCAAGAGGGAAAAAAATCTACTTTATTTGTGATTTTCTACTGTGTCACATATGTTCACAGAGCATCATGAGCATCATGTGTATTATTGTAAAAACATTGTTAATATTACCAAATAGGTAGTTTGGGAAAAAAAATTGATTTGCAGCTGTTAAGAATCCTCTCCATTCTACATGAGATTATCTTTTTAATAGAGTGATACTGAACTCCAGTGCTTGCCAGTGGAGTAAAAAGAAAATTTTTTAGTATGGTAGAGTGAGATTGCAAACACAGTAATATTAATGAAAAATAGGCTCCATCTTATGAGTTAGTCGTCCATTTCATCTTTCAGCTTTTTGCACTAGTAACATTTCTGAAACAGTGGGAAACAGTCTGCATAAGGTACCTGCTTAACAGGAAGAGTCTTGAGCTGCAGCTGAAGTTACTGTGTGCAGCACACCAGAATTTACATTTTTAAAACAGTATCTAATGGTTTATCCTGTACCAAATTTTCCAAGTAGTTAATGTAAATATATAAGGGGTTCATTAAAATAATCATTTGAGCTAGGAGACATTCTGAGGTAAAACAACTAGAATTATGACCTATGGAATTTCTTTACATGGAAATTTGTTGTGCTACTCCATTTTGAGTAGACTCCAGCTACTGACAGTCCCTGTTTTCAAATATTTATTAGGAGTAAAATGACCCCAAAAAACTGTCAGTATATGTACTGCATGATATTTTTCAATTAGTAAATTGCAAGTAGAAAGAAGATCTTGAAAACAAAGAAAATTTGCTTGCCTGTCCACCATACTGATTGCTTCCAGGATATGAACCCTGCAAAAAGAATGCAAATTTTTTATAAATAATTTTAATAGCATAAAAAAATTTGAAATGGCAAAAAAATATCCTGGGTCTAATACAGACAATACTCATGACGCTGATTAACTGGAAGAACTTTACACAGTTACTAATGCAGTAGCAAAATGACTAATTATCCAAACATCCTATTTGTGGTTTATGCAGTGAGATGAACCCTGTGAATGATTCTTCAGTGATTTTTTAAGGTAAGAAAGCTTCTATAACTACAAAGTAAAACCTTGGCTGTTGTATGTAGAAGGATATAACTAAAATGTCAAGAGTGATTGAATAAAAGCCCCATGCACTCTCTGGCATTATTGTACCTGTCTCTGTAACTAAAGTGAACTCAATATTTCATGGCTTCTGGCAAATATGACAACTGAGCCATGTTTATTCCTGAGGAACTAATCTGTGTAAATGTTACAGACAAACTGCCTACCTGTCCACCATGGTAGTTGGTTCCTGCGAAAGAGCCCTGCATTCAACAGAAACACCAATGTTTACTCTGCATTAACTTCAGTGTCACAGAGAGGAAAACCAAGAGAACATGCTGACCTATTGCAATGATCAAGTCACACTGCTTACTATGATTCTGATTCATCTTGATTTATATGTGAATTAATATATGCATGAATATATATATAATGTGTATATGAGTATTATTATTATTATATAATTTCTATTAATATAAATTCTCATTCATATGTTGTTTTCAATACTTTTGATTCTCTAAATTGGCATATATGCCGTGGGTTATATACTTGGGCATGTTGTTTTGCTTGATTACACAGACCAATAAAGAGAAGTAGTGATCCAAGCAATTTTGACTGTACTGAAAAAAAGGTAACTGAACCCTTCTTCAGAAGTAAATTAAATTAATCTCAGCAAAACAGTGGTGGGGGGGGTGGGAGGATTTTGTATGTTTGGAGTTTTTTGGGTTTTTTTTTCAAAAATTTACAAAGAAATAGGAAAAATACTAATTAGACAAAAATGGAAATAGGTTTAGCTTTCCCAACTTTCCCAAGCTTTTCTCTGCTTCATTCTGAAAGCATTTGGAGCCAAGATTTTAATCTACAATCATACTGTTAATTACTATCATAAGTGCAAAGTCCAAAACCCAACAGGTACACTATGAGATATTTGGGAAACAGATGCTTAGAAAAGTCCCTCTTACAAACTGAGTAGCTAGTTTTGAATGCAATACTTTGGTTGCCAATCACTTAATATTTCTGCCTTTAGCAGGTTTAAAATTGCTCATTTTAGCATAATGTGGAAAAAGCTTTCATCATACATAGAACTTCACAGACAGAATTATTTCAAGAAATGTAGTTCCTTGGGAATTTTCCAGTGTGTGTACATACTATGAAAAATATATAAAGACAATACTTACTGAACCTCCACCGGGGCACACACACCCACCCTGTACAAAACACAACCAAACTTACTGTCCTAGGTCTGTCATTGGAATAGGCCTCTGAATTAGTAAATCAAACTCACATTATGCTACTCTAAAAAAATGGACTATAAAACACTCTCATCAACTTATCAAGCTCCATTAAAAAAGGTCTTTATCTCTCCTCTGCCCTGTTAGGCTAGCTGTGCACTTACTGGTCTAATTTTTAAATAGAATCTTCTAACTTCTCATTTAAAATTTACAGTAAAAACCTACTCAGAAAAGGTTAAGTAAATAATTTTGAATAGTAATACAGATTTTAATTTTTTTCCCTTGAGGAGACCAGAGCATTAAGCCTGTCAGAATTCAAGAAGGATTTAGACAATGCTCTCAGGGGTATGGGTGTCATTCTTGGGGTGTCCTGCACAGAGCCAGGAGTTGGATTTGATGATCCTGATGGATCCTTCTAACTCAGCATACTATGGATCCATGCAGTACTCTTCAGATGACTTCCAGTGGAGGCCTATTAAGTAACTTCTGCTCTGATAAAACTTTGTAAGAGGTGGCCAGGGGTTCACTATTCAGTGTCTCAGTTTCCACATTCAATCTGGATGAAATGTGTGAAGGGAAACAGCTCTTGTGAAGGAAAATTACACAAAGCAATCTGTGAGTATATGGCACTAGCAGAACTGAATAGCACAGAGAAAGAAAAGCATACCTGTCCACCAGACTGTCTGACTCCTGAAGAAAAGCCCTGGAAGAAATGAGTAACTTAATTACTTCTATGTTACTGAGTAACATTCTCACTTCTTCTCTGTGGTTCTCAGTCTTTCAAATTGCTTCCATTTAAACATAACACCAAAAAATTGGATTCTTTAACCATGATATTTTGAAGAAAATTTCCATGCGGTGTCACAGGCCCCTGTATCATTTGCTCTTAACATAATCTGATATAGCAGACAGACTCATACTTAGCAATCCTCCTTCAGTCTGGCTGCAAGCTACTCTATCTTAGAACGTTCCTTTTTTGCAAAAAATACCAGCCTGTTTTCCTGATGAACTGTGTACCCAAACTGCAAATACCATGAAAGTAGAAGTTTTACCTGTCCACTATACTGGCTGCTTCCTGAAGAAGCTATACCCTAAAGAAATGAAAAAGCATTTATATTTGTTGCACATTCTTTAACTTATGATCTGTCACAGAAAAACACACATTTATTTGTCTTCCTTGGATTTAAGTGCCACATGTACATGAACATTTATTTTATAACCATCCTGAAATCCACTGAGAGCTTTTACAGTAGCTGCTGTTTAAACAGAACTACGACGTTTGAATCAGTCAGCTTCAGGCAGATGTGAGCAGTGCTGCTGCCCTGGACTGTGTGCTTCCAGCAGCTTCTGTGCTTGGCTTATGTGAGTGGCCTGACACAGCAGAGTCAGATATTCACAGATATTCATCTATTCTGCCTAAACACTGTTTTGCTGTAAGCCACCCCTTTAAAAAATATTCTGATTTTCAGGGAAAAGAAAAAGGAAAAAGGATGTACAATGGAAAAAACAACCCATAAACAGAAAAACAATTCTCACCTGTCCTCCATAATGGCTGCCACCTGGGAAATATGGACCCTGTAGCAAAGGTGCCAATTATTTCTCAAATAAAAAAGCTTCTTTAAGAGCTTTTAAAAGAGACACTGTTTTTTTCCTCTGTTGCACAATGAAAAATCACAGGAAGATAAACACTCAGCCTATTGCTTACTGTTACTCCATATTCGAGGCTCTATCTCCAGGCAGCAATAGGAATTCTATCTGTCATCTTTCATCTCACAGGGGCATGAGGAGTCTTAGTAACTCCTCACCTTCCCCCTCTTCCTATTTTAAACCATACTGCTTTTCAGATATCAACTCTGATACTGCATTTTGCTGAAGGAAATGAGGTAGAGGAGGGATGAATCTGCTTCCAGCCACTCCTTATTGTTAGAGCTAAGAAACCTTGACAGCAACAGAGCAGCTTGGAGGGTACAACCAGGCCAGAACTGCATTTAATACAACAGAAGCAGCAGATCTGCATAGTTTTTGTATTGCTTCAGATCATATATCTTTAGATACCTATTTTGTATCAGATAAACAGAGTTTTCACAAATTTTTTTCAGTCAGTGTAAAAGTAGCAAGTTTTGATGTAGAACAGGAAGAGATTCTCACCTGTCCTCCATACTGGCTGCCTCCTGAAGAAGGTGAACCCTGAACAAAAAAGAATTAAATGATCTCTATATCCATGTCATAGTACTCCTTAAACCATGCTCCATATGAAGGAGAGCCCAGTTTCCTTCACTCCAGAACTGTGAGTGGACTGAACCAGACTGTACCAAAATGAGTGAGGCTCATCTGCATTTACCATGATGCATCAGAAATTCACAGAAGAGTTAAAAAACTCTTCTGTGGCTTGGCATCACATACATTTATAACCATTATATACTCAGTAACAAATTAGATAAAAAATGGACAGAAACCACGAAACCCCAATCTCCTGAAAATGCTCCTTTACCCAGAGAAGTGCCAAATCTCTTTGGTCAAGTCATAAACACTACAAGGGAAGCATATTCACTATTCACCTGTCCACCATATTGGCTGCCTCCTGAGGAAGGTGAACCCTGAAAATAAAACAAAAAAATGGAAACTGAAACCTTTTAACACCTTTTTCATAGACTCATAGAATCCTTTCATGAGGCTTTAAAAATTCTGATTACCTTCATAAAGTACTGATTTATTTCAGAGAGACATGATATCTAGTCCTGCAAATTTTGGCAGTCAATTGAGCCAACCATTTATTTCACATTCTATTTTTCTTAGTCTTAGATAATGATCTTCATCTGAACTTGTTTTGTTTAATTACATTAGCATCAGAACACTACAGAGAAAGATTTACTGAAAAGATTTTAAATTAAAGTAAAGCTAAGATAGAGTCAGTCAGGTGGACAGCAAATAAATTTCAAAAATGGGGACTATTAATGCTTACTTGTCCACCATACTGGCTGCCTCCATAAGAAGATGACTCCTGGAAAAAAATTGATAATTAGTTATTTCTGAATATCTAATTAAGGGAAAGAAGTGGCATAGACACCTATACTTTGTTATTTGAGTGTTTGTGTGTAATTATCCCAGAATAATCTCTGTTTTTTTGTCTTCCTTGAATTCACAATATTACTAAAAAGTATAGACCACTGTCAATTTTCTTGATATATTAAATTGAGATCCTTAACATGAGTCAAATATTTATTTAAAAAATATAAAATATGAAAAGTAAGAGCTTACATGTCCTCCATACTGGCTAGCTCCAGAGGAATATGAATCCTGTAAAGAATACCAGATGAGTGAATTACCTGCAGTAGGATTTCCTTAAATCAAAACATGACTCTGCCAGGAGTAAGAGAGCAAGGTAAGAGTGAAGACAGGTGAGCAGGACTTTCAGAATGCTTTAATAACTAGAATTTAAGTTGAGCAAGGTAATTTGGGAAAATACCTGAGATCCTTAGCAAGGGTGGGAAGCAAAGACATAGTGCTTTGTTTGTGTGACATGTTGGGAAGGTTAAGGTGACATTGTTTCCTGTTCTTTCTCTGCTCACTCCTGGAGAATTACTTTTTTTTTCATTTGGAAAGCTGAATGCTGGGCTAGAGCTAGCAGTAAATATTGGCTACCTAACTGGACTCTGAAAACCAAATTAAGAAAATATACTGAAACCTCATACAACAAGTGGTCTCTTTAAAGAGGGGAGATTGGATATTTTTTTCTTCATATTGGAATGAGGCCAAATAGGAATAAAAAATTATGTATTTTGAGTCGTTCTTTCCCTGCACTTTTTTTTTGGTGAGCTTCATTTTGCAAGTTTCAGAAAGCAAGGGCATTATTTGCTAACAAATCCATTGTTAGAATTTTTAGGACATATCTAACTCGATGAATTTCATTTGCTGGGCTTTTGCTCTTTTTACCCAGCTCCCATATAAAAACTGAATTTAATTGAGGGAATGAATTAACAGTCATTTTCAGAAGTGGTAAACTGCCTCTCCTTTTGGAATGAATGTTTACCTGGCTGTTGTACTGGCTGCTTCCAGAAGAAGATGAGTCCTGGGGAAAAATGCAAACATCAAAACCACCAATTACTTTGCACTAAAAGAAGTCTTTTGAAGCAAAATTTCTTGCAAGATAGTAGAACATAAATACTAATACTAAACTTTCTTGCAGTAAATGATCTAAGAGGAATACAATCACATAAATCCATGTCCTTGGGGGATATTTTTACATAATTCCAAGGAAGCCAATGGAATTGGCTCTCAATGTCAATATTTATACTGTTATCTACCTGTGTTTGTGACAACATTTTTATTGTAAGACTTCTCTTTGAATGAAAACTATTTTAAATAGAAAGAGAAACTGAGAGTGCTGCATGAGTGTCCTGTGTGTATTATTTAGTTACAATTTAAAAGAATGTCCTATGTGTATTTTTAATTGTAACCAAAGTAGATTATTTTCACAAGTGTATGACTTCTATTAGGCACTGACTCTTTATCTTCCCTAGCCATTATATTGATAAAGCAAACAGAGGACACAAAAAGCTGATGAACATTGCTTACATTTGTAGAGGAATTACTTCTGACTAAAGAAGAGGATCCACCCTATGAAGGAAAAAAAGAAAAGAAAAATTAGCCTTTGTCTTTGGTCATAAATTATAAATGAAACAAAATCTTATAATGCCTGCTCCATGGCATTTCAAAGGAGGAATATCACAGCCTGAAATTAGTTACACTTACACTTCACTTTTTTCAATTTGCCAGGAGAGAAAATAGCTCTTTTTTTTGGCCCAAAAGACCATAAATCATGAAGTATCATATTGTATCTACCTATAATTTATTGCCCAGGAAATAAGAGTATTTCCAAGGTGCAGGAATTTTTTACAGGCTACATGTTGATTGACCACATATAATTTGCTTTGGAAAACAGGGATTACCCTATTTCATAGTCCTTAAATAATTTCATATGGACTTAAAAGCACAAGTGAGAAGTTGCTCAGTTTTTAGTTTTGTTTATGTTTTAAATTTTGCAAATATAATGAGAAATAAGTCCTACCATACTAAGTCTATTTAAGTCCAACTATCTAAGTCACCAAAGGAACAATGAATGTTAAATTAAAAGTACATTCAAATAAGTAAGTTGGAAATAAATAGGATCTCACATAATTTTCCAGTTAAATAGTTCAGTAAAAGAAAATGTATAATGAACAAGTGGCACTCACAGGACTTCCCCCAGAACAATCACATCCACCCTGTAAAGAATGCAGAAAGAATTTGAGACGTCAAGAGCACAGGACTGAGATGGGTTCTAGTTACAACTCAAAGTACTTCTGCCATCCCAGGCAAGCAAACCATAAAGCTACATTTTAACTGCCCAACTTCTAGAACTGAGTATATTTCATCCTATACAACTATTTCTGCAATTATTGCTCTGGTGGAGCAAAAAAATGCTAATTTTTTATCTTCAAATTTTCTTACCTACATTTTTTTACCTTAAAAATAATACTCATCAAAAGGATGAGTACAAAATTCTGAGTAGTACCACCACAGAAAGCAATTTCTTTTTTCTCTAAACAGGCCAGAGCACCTGGAGTACATGCAGTACTGTTTCATGTTACAGATGATACAGAAAACAGGTGATTTCTACTCTGATAAAACTAACTGAGAGGTGGCCAGGAGCTCACCATTCAGTGTCTCACTTTCCACTTTCAATATGCATGAAATTTGTTTAGCACTAAAGCAGGTACAGAAGCTGAGATAAAATGCCAAACAGTTACTGCTGGCTACTCTGGCTTGCAGGATGTCCCAGTCACTTGGCAAAAGAACACAATGGGTTGCTGAGGCTTTGGGCAAAAAGGACAGCGGTGAACGAAAACAGTTCTTGTAAAGGAAAGAAAAGAAATAAATTAGAGTGCCTGACACCAGCCCAGCTGAGGACTGTGGAGAAAGAAATTCATACCTGTCCACCAGACTGGCTGCCTCCTGAGGAAGGTGAGCCCTGTAAACATTATATTCTTGTTTAAAAATTTTTCTGTGACACATGCATTTAAATACAAATTATTGTCTTTTACTCTTTTAACTATGTTTGAAAAGATCTATTCTCAACCAACCTATTTGGTTGAGAACACTATTTTATCTATAGAAAGGTTAATGAGGATAAAATAAACTACAGAGTAATCTGGAACTTTAGGTATTATCAATCTGGGAATATTTTCTTGAAATATGTACATTGGGGGAAAACCCCCTCACAATAACAATGAAGAAGAAAAATTTCCCACCTGCCCACCATACTGGCTGCTTCCAGATGAGTATGAGTCCTGAAAAACAATAAAAATCACTTACTTTATATTTTAAAAACATAAATTAATGTTAAATATTTATTACTTTCATTCTCCCTGGTGTTAAAACATCAGTTAATGCATGAATTGCATTTTTACTACTCTGCTTGCATTGCATATTTTACATAGAGATATGTAAGGAAGAATGAATCAATCTTTTTCATTCACAGATTAAAAATTGCTGTAATACGAGGCCTCAAACTTTTGTTTGACTGATACTTCAAAACTACAAAGGTATAGTATTTACCTGTCCACTGGAGTAACTACCACTTTGAGAAGATGACCCCTGCAAAAAGAAGACCCAATTTATTTGTATTTGAAATGGCTTCTGGAGAACAAGACTGTTGTATACACAGAATTTTTAATTTTTTTATTCAGAGAGTTTGCATTTTTATTTCACAAGACACAATGCTAGATGTCATAAGAAATTCTAGGAAATAAATGGTTTGGTGTCATTTACTCATTGGGATAATTTTTAAATAGTACAGCCATTTTGGAAGGGGAAGTGCAAATAATAAATAAAATAGATGCTTACATGTCCACCTGACTGGCTGCCTCCTGGGGAATAAAAATCCTGGAAAAATGTATTGAAATTACATGAAAAAACCAAACCCCCAAAACTGGAAAGATCAGAGGGGAAGAAAAACACTCCTCTTTGCTTCTCCACATTCCTTAATTTTCTGTCATGGATTGTTCAAAAAAAAAAAAAAAATCTGCCGTCTTTCTGTATAAAACAGCACATGCCCCTTAATGTTTTTTGATAATTGCTCTTTTGGTGGTAGATATTGTCTAGGATACAACAGCTGAAAGAGTTATATCTCCAACAAAACAATTTCTTAGCCTGTGTCATTAGAATAAATACAATATGTGCCATGTAAAAATAATAGAAAAATGGAAGCTTTCATAAGTCATACAGCACAACAAAACAAAGGGTTGCACTTAGAATAAGTGGTGGACAAATCAAGGTACTGAAGCTCTTTGTAGTCAATCAATGATTTAAAAAGATCAAGGACCTGAACAAGTAAATTGTGCTATCAAATTTGTGATGTGACTTTGAGATTCAATAGCACACCTCAGCATCAGCTGGCATTTCTAGCAGTACTTAAAGTCCTTAACCATATCCTCATTCCTACTGTGCTTGAGGGCTTTCTGTCCCACACTGGAACTGCCCCAGGCTTTCCACAGGAGATGTAATTTAGGTGCTGCAGTAGCCAAGCACTGGGGCTGGCACCTGGCAATACAGAAGGGAAGGATTGCTTACCCGCTCACTCTGGCGGCTACCAGACGGTGAGGAGGAATCCTACAAAATATCAGAATCTAGTTATTGCCATGGCAAATATTGCTATTTCTTTCTAAATTAGTGTGGGAAGCAAAGGAAGGTTGAAGATGTAGCCTGTAGAATAAGTAGTCTACAAATTCTTTCTCTGCTCATTTCTGGAGAATGGCATTTCTTTATTTTGAAAGCTGAATCCTGATGTAGAGAAAGAAAGGAGTGAGGTCACATCTCAATCTCTTTTATTTCCTCCAGAATGTTTCAGGGGAAAAGATCAGCATTTGCAAAGCTGTCTTCAATTTTTAAAGACCAAGGTGTGGTACACATCTGTTGCACCTTAGTTTCTTTCAGAGGGCTTTTTGGGCCCTCTGTAGTATCATATTTTAGCTTTCTTGAATACCCATAAGAAGGTTTGGTAAAGAAATTGCAGTGAAGCTATCAACACAGTATACTTGTGACTAATTATTGATAATTATTGATAATTATTGATAATTATTTGCAGAGAGCAATGTCCTACTAACCAAGACCCTGGAAAACACTTAAAAATGGTAAAGTTTTATAAATGGCTTCAGGAGTTAATAGAATATATGCTTTGGTCAGGAGAAAAGGCATCTTAAGAAAAGCAGGTAGTTTACACCACACTACATGAAAACAGACCATTCCTATGCAATATATAGATGAAGGAACTTGTATTTTAAATGTCTGGCATTGGAAAAACAAATGAAGTGTTGTGTGAATTGGGGATGGAAAGAGGGAAGTAGTCACATACAAATATTGAGTTGATGGAAATTGTGAAATAAAAAGAGCTTTCTTTGCAATTTCTACTTCTAACAACAAATTCAAAAAAAGTTTGATTGTTAGAAGTTGGAACTGTTTAACTGCAATTTTAATTTGTGAAGTTCTTATAATGTACAGCACAATCATGTGACATCAGGTAAGGTAAAGGTCCATGTAAGCACCTAGATAGTTTAAAAGGTAGTGAATTATTATATTGATATTGTTGAGAAGAAATGCTTACACTGTCTTCAGTTTCACTGCTTCCCATGGAAGGGGAATCCTGTAAAACAATGGAGAAACATTTATTTTCATATAAGAAAGGACTCTTACTCGTTCTTGATTGTGGAGAATATAAAATAGAAGAATAAAACTAAGTGCTTAGAATCTCCAATTTTACAAAAACTAGGGAATGTGCAAGAAAAGAAAAAATATGTAATTATACCTGTTGCTTAAGCAGAAGAGGCTGGGGAAAACCTCTCCTTTTAAAAATGCATTTTTATAGGGAAAAACTTTTCAATAAAGTCTAATTTTTTATGTTATCATTCTTCATATTCAAAAATCCCATTATGTAAACTTTCAACAACTTCTGCATAAGTAAGGTGTGTAAAGTAAATGCACAAAATCTTTTCCTTTTGAATGAGCTAATGCATGAACAATAAAGTAGTTACAGCATTGAGCAGTCACAGGACACAGTTAAAAACAGCATACATAGTGCCTCATGCTCTCTACATTATAGAAACATTTCGAGTTGTCACAAAGGTAAAGAGAAACTAAAAAGGCATTTTCATGGTCATGGTCAGTTAAAAATAACTGAAACATACACATAAGAACCAACACAGCAAGCTTAAGCTTTTGATGTAGGAGACAAATAACATTTACCTGGCCATAAGACTCAGAACCACTGTATGCAGAAGATCCACCCTGTTCAGAAAACATAAGAAATTTTCATATTGCAATCAGACTTTTTTCAGATGCTTGCTGTAGGGATCTTCTTCTGGCACATTTAAAAAATATGATTATTTACTTAGGTAGCAGAACTGTAAAACAACTCAGAGTTATGACCCTGTAAAATACTAATGTTGCATATTTTTAAAATCAACTTCCAATTCCACTTTTGAAGAGACCTTAATCTTGCAGGCAATTCAAAGATAACATTGTTGAGAAGAATAAGCCTTAGAAGTTGGAGGCACCCCACCTTTTACTTCCCTATAAACTTTAAGGCTACTTAGTTAAAAGTATATACAAATTCACTCATTCCTCAAATAAAAGATCACTTTAATTAGAATATAATATAGAGCCAAAATATAGATATAGCTGAATATATACTTCACCCAGTGTATTGGCCTTCAGCAACTTTTAGACTAAGAGGAAAAAAAGAGTATTTACCTGACCATAGGATTCACTGCTGCCATCATAAGCAGAAGACCCTCCCTGCACAGAAAATAAAAAAAAACTGTTTAATTTGATTCTCTCAAGAAAGTGTTTTCCATCTTTCAAGGACAGAATAGGAGTGAAAATAAAAGAAATCTGTTATCTCAACAAACAAGAAAGTACACCTACCTGACCATAAGATCCACCAGGATAGTAGGAAGGCCCTCCCTGCAGAGAAAACAGACATTTACTTATTTGTACTTGAATGTTCTCCCAAGGAATACTTTTAGGCTGCTCCTGTGCAGGCACAGTGACCAGAATATTTACCTGGTTACCAGAGTAAGAACTGTGGGAAGAACCTGGGCCGCCCTGAAAGAAAAACACAGACCAGCTATTTTCTTGCAGATGAGAATTTAAGTACCTGCACATCTGGTTCTCACTTCACCCTTTCTCCCAGTTTTCAGCTAATTCCTGTGTGCCTAAGTAAAACTCAAGACCACTGTTGCTAAAGTGGAAGAAGTCTTCTGGCAGCAGTTTTCTTAGCCTGCTGAAATTTGAATTCCACAAAGAAACTGCAGAGACCATTCTGTACTGTTCTCTGTTGAGCTTCACACCACAAGGCTACATCAGGGTTAATTTAATTTTTCTGCTCTAAGGGATAACAGTCACGTCTGTAATTTTAGTATGTCATAGCACCCACAGTACTGGGAGTAAAGGAACCAGGAGGATGGGAGTCTGTATTATCCTGGTGAGGGAGGAAGAACTACTACCTGTCCATAGGATCCTCCAGGATAGAAGAAAGGCCCTCCCTGTGCAGGAGACAGAATGGGTTACTGGTTTATATCTGGCTACTCCTTCAAGGAAGGTTTTAGATGGAGTTTCTGAATAGGACATTTTATCTGAATGTTTACCTGGTTACCAGAATATGTGCTGTATGAAGAACCTGGGGCTCCCTGAAATGAAAACACAGACTAGCTATTTTCTTGCAGAAAGGATGGTGCAAAAACCAATGTATGTGAATCTCACTCTAGGCCAGTACTGTTAAAAAAGAAGGGTCTTCTTATCACTAATTTTTTACTTAGGTGAAAGATCATTCCATGGAAGTTGTAAGCAAAATTTAGTCTTTTTCTCTGACAGATTTAATGTTGTAAAATACAGCAAGATGATACAAATATTAGGTGTTATGATAGCCTAAACTCTTGGGTGTTATATTTCATAGCAGCCACTACATGGGGAATATAGAAATGAAGATTTTAAAAGTCTGTTATCTCAACAAACAAGAAAGAACACCTACCTGACCATAAGATCCACCAGGATAGTAGGAAGGCCCTCCCTGCAGAGAAAACAGACATTTACTTATTTGTACTTGAATGTTCTCCCAAGGAATACTTTTAGGCTGCTCCTGTGCAGGCACAGTGACCAGAATATTTACCTGGTTACCAGAGTAAGAACTGTGGGAAGAACCTGGGCCGCCCTGAAAGAAAAACACAGACCAGCTATTTTCTTGCAGATGAAAATTTAAGTACCTGCACATCTGGTTCTTACTTCACACTTTCTCCCAGTTTTCAGCTAATTCCTGTGTGCCTAAGTAAAACTCAAGACCACTGTTGCTAAAGTGGAAGAAGTCTTCTGGCAGCAGTTTTCTTAGCCTGCTGAAATTTGAATTCCACAAAGAAACTGCAGAGACCATTCTGTACTGTTCTCTGTTGAGCTTCACACCACAAGGCTACATCAGGGTTAATTTAATTTTTCTGCTCTAAGGGATAACAGTCACGTCTGTAATTTTAGTATGTCATAGCACCCACAGTACTGGGAGTAAAGGAACCAGGAGGATGGGAGTCTGTATTATCCTGGTGAGGGAGGAAGAACTACTACCTGTCCATAGGATCCTCCAGGATAGAAGAAAGGCCCTCCCTGTGCAGGAGACAGAAGGGGTTACTGGTTTATATCTGGCTACTCCTTCAAGGAAGGTTTTAGATGGAATTTCTGAATAGGGCATTTTATCTGAATGTTTACCTGGTTACCAGAATATGTGCTGTATGAAGAACCTGGGGCTCCCTGAAATGAAAACACAGACTAGCTATTTTCTTGCAAACAGACATTTACATAAATGAGTCTACCATGAATTTCTATTATTTAAAATAAATCTTTACAGCAATCATTAAAAAAGAATGCTGGTTCGTACTTTTTTTAGAGATAAGGAAACCTGTAGCAGGTTCTGTTATTTCCTGTTCAGGTTAAAATATCTAAAAGTAGTAGTAATATTTAGTTTTACTTTTTCTAATCACAGAATCCTATGTGATACCTTGCAGACTCTATGTTTTTATAGATGATCATGACCTTGATGGTATTTTTAAAAATTGCAAGAATACTGGCAGTTTTTAAAGTGTAGAGAGTACTTAGGAGAGCATATTTTTCAGCTCACCACTTAAAGGAGAAGTCTATTTATCAGTTCCTGACATTCACTATAACTGTCACTTCTCCCTAATACATAAATCAGGGGAAGTATTATTCTATGGTTAGACTGCTTCCTCTGAGATTATTTGTAGAATAAGATCTTCTCTTTAAATGAAGCTTGGAGAAAAAGCAGACTAATTGAAGTGTGAGGAACTTGGAGATCCACATAAGTAAGCCCATTTTTTCCTTTGAAACGAGATGGTTTAAAAATGTATAGCTCTGACCCTTAATTTATAATGTTCTCTAAGTTTGATGAGACTTTTGTGTAACTCACAGCTTTTAAATCTAAAAGAAAGCTTTTTGCAAGAATTTTTGTCCTCTGATGAAGGACCTTTAAGGAGTCACAGAAACACAGAATAAACTGAATTGGAAGGGACCCAAAAGGATTATCAGGTCAAAAACTCCTCATCCTGCTCAAGGCTCACACCATGTCCCTGAGAGCATTGTCCAAACACTCCTTGAACTCTGCCAGGCTTGGTGCTGTGACCATTTCCCCATTTCCCTAGGAAGCAACAACTCTCTCTTTTATGTAAGATTTATGAATAGTACTTTATTTGTACGTATACATCTATCTATACCTTGCTTTTTATTATTATTATTAGAATATAACCTATCATGGCCAATCTGTTTACATGCTACTGTAGGCACTGTAGCTGCCATGTGTAGAGGGCCCTGCACAGAAAATGAAGATAAGACTATGAAAGCAAAGATCAAGTCTACTGCTACATAATTTATCATTAATTAATTTGATCAGCTGATACAAATGCAAATTGGAGAAACTCAAAGTTGACACATCTGCATTGAGAACTGGTTTTCTAATCTGTCCAATTTCGATGTCTTATTTTCTTCATGTTGAAAATTTTTGTTGATAGCAACTAAATACACTCTTCTCAACCAAGTTGTGCTAGATTTCTGTTAAAAGCGTTTTTTTTGTAACAATTAAAGCATGCAAACAAAAATGTTTATTAGAATGAAAAAACTTCCTTATAAATGGATTTTTTATACAATCATGCAGCAAATAAAAGGTTTTTCCTCAACGAAGTCTCAGTATTATTTATTTTAATAGACTAGTTTATATTTTAAAATATGTGTGCCATGGTTACTACTTAGCCTGAATTAGATGAAAGAGGTGGCTGACCAAAGTTGCTGTTGCTATATTTTAAGTTAAGTTCAGAAAGCAGTAATTTCTTTATACAATTAGTTTGATTAAATAGCATGGGGGTTTTTACAGAAAGAATAATTCACCAAATGCTTGCTGTTGAAATAAAAAAACTAAAAAATACTATACCATTCAAATGGGTTTATGTAAATCCAACTTCAGTAAAAGATTCAGAAATACATATACTGGTACAAGATAGGCTACTTTAAAATCCAAGGTGACTTTAAAAGCCAGAAGCCTGGTAAAGCTAGTCTGTAATGCCCACATATGCACACTCCTTGGCCTTTTTCCTGGCCCAGAGGCATTGCCTAAGAGAAAAGTTTATTCAGTGCAACTGACATTGAAATTTTAATGATTCTCTTTAGGAGAAAATAGTTTAAATGATTTAAGAGATTATATTTCGAACTATTTATCAAATTTTGATATTTTTAATCACAGTATTTTATTGCACCAGTGAGAAAGACAAGGAAACTAAGCTGAATGCACCTAAGTACTGTGGTTACTACAAGGTATAATGGCTGGTTTTTGAAAAATAATTGGCACATAATAGTCAAGTGACAGAGTATGTGGATAACCAAGCACAGTTACAGACAACTGGCGATCCAATGGCAATTATGCAGTTAAGTGAAACTCATTCTTTTAATTGTATATAGTTCTACCCATACTAAGGAAATCACCATTAATGTTTAGTGTTAACCAAATGTCTATATTTACAAGGTGATTAATTCAAAATACTCCATTATGTAGAAGGAAGTATAAACTCAGAAAAATAATTACCTGTCTATAACCACTGCTTCCATCAGGACAAATGCAACCACCCTACAAATTTTTTTTAAAAAAGGAAACAGTTATTTTTTGTGGAAATTTAAAATAAAATCTTGTTTCAGATGAAAAACTGTTTAGGGGTAGAAAGTCTGTGGGACTACAGAGAAGGTGTGACCTTTTCTATACCTGGAACAAATGAAGGGGCAGCACAGATGTGTTCAGTTCAGCAAGAGAGAAGTATCAGGGTAGTCAGGAGTACCCCATTGTGCTATCACCAGTAAAACATGTTATATTGAAACAGTGCTAAAAAGTGATTTCAGAGAGCCATTTCTGGTAAATTCAATATGTATAGGGTCATTTAATTTACAAATTAATGGATAACACCACTAACCTTCCATGTAAAATGACTTAAACTCTGACTTCTGAATTTAATTAGTTTAATTACCAGGAAGCTATCTGAACAAGACTAGTTAAAAATAAAGAAAATCCTGACCTGATTACTTGATCCACCGGTTGCAATAAATGATCCACCCTGTGAAGAAAACAATTCTATTTTATTAAATCATTTTATTAGAATTAGAATTATTATTAGAATCTAAATATTATTAGAATCTAAAGCATAAAACTATGTAGTGAGAAACACTATCACAAACTTTATTACTTCCTTGCAACAATGAACATAACCTGTTGAATTATTGTGAAAACATAAATTAGCATGAAACCTAATTAAGTGACTTGATACAATTCACAGGGAATAGGCATTGGGGAAACTAATTAAGAAAACTGTTATCTTCCAGAGCTCAGAGATCTGTCTGCAATACTGAATTAAACTTCAAACTCTGAGACAGAGGACTATGCTACTGTTAAATTAACATAATTCTGGGTGTAGCTGGATTTCAAACCCCTGGGAAGCTGATGGGTACCAATCCAAGATATTAAGGAAAACAGAACAAAGTGCCATTCTGGGTCAGCTAAATTTCACATAATTCTCTAATATAAACACTGCTGCAGCAGTACATAATCCTACAGAACATGAAATTTGCATCTACTTTTGTAACAGAAGTATATAATCCCTAAGATGTACCTTCTAACCAAATGTAAAATTAAACCATTTTATATATGGCCATTACAATGATGAGTGCAAGAATGTTTCTAAAATAAGAAACTGAAACTACATCGTTTGTGTTTTTAAATGAATTTTATAAAATGTTACGTAAAGAAACATGTGCAATTCCTACCTGCTCAGTGGGGTGAAGCAGCAGAAGAAACTATATTCTGAGCCTAATATCATATTTATAACTGTGCAAAATTATAACATTATAGGGAAAATGCTGTCAAATCAAAATAGCATCCTTCAGCAAAGAAAATTACTGGAATCTAGCTTTCAAAATGAAATATAATTTAGCAGAAAGTTCCTTGATATCATGCAGTTGACACTACAATATTACCTGCATGTCAGAGTGGCTGCTATTTGAAGGAGAAGATGCATTCTGTAAAGAAACAAAAAATGACACATATCTGTAAAGGTAATAAAATAAAACACATAGTTCTATTAGGAAAGAACACCTAACCCTAAAGAGAATTAGTTCTTTTTTGTAGGTAATACACAAGGAACAATAAGCTTACTACTACCAGCAGTAGTTCAGAAAAAGAGACAGGAATGGTTACCTGTACATCATAGGCTCTTCTGCTTAAAACATGTGATGTGTCCTGTAAAAAAACAGTAACATTTACCATTACAAGATGAAAGTTCTATGATCAGTGATTGGTCTTTTTTCTTTCCATATAATTTATTTATAAGAGCTTCAGACCCATTATTGTGTACATTGAGTAGGAATGCATTATTCATTATTATAAAATAAAAGGCTATTTGCATATAATTTTCATAGGCTACTACTGAGTCTGACTTGCAACTGTACAATACAGATATTTCTATATCCTACACAACCACTGAGCATACTAAATTAGGAAACATTATTATTCCTTACTTATTATTCTATCTTTCTTCAGCTAAAGTGTTAGCTGTCCTTTGTATGATACTTGTTTAATTTTAACTTTAGCTTCGACCAACTCTGTATGTGTCTAATGAAGAACAGGAATTTGAGCTGCCCTATACTTCAAATAATGATTTTCATGTCTTTTTTTTCCACATAAATACTTTCTTTAAAGAGATTTGTCCAAAGAGCAAATACCCAAGTAATTTTATTTTACTTTTCCCTTATGTAGGAGGATATTAACTAGTACAAATATGATTCAGGAAAATTAGGTATAATTAAGACATTAGGTATAGTTAGGATAAAACCCTACAAGCAGGTAAAAAGTAAAAGGAAAAAAGTGTTACTTACTCGGGCAACAACTTTCTTCTTTGCACAACCAGAACGCTGCAAAGGAGCCACAAACCTGTTAGTACTTCATAGTTGTAGCTGTCTACACGAAATACTTTAGCAAAAATCTACTACTTGTCAAGGTGATGTTTGGAAAATGAAAATATCCAGAGATTTCATTTTATTTGCAGGAAATCTCAAAAAGCATATTCTTTGTCTGTTTCCACTTTATCTCTCAACAGAAGTTCCTGCTTAGGGGAGTCTCCCTCAGCTGAACCACTATAGTTTAGCATACAATCTGCATAAGGATCCTTTCTCTCTCCTTTATTTTTTTTTAATCATTCCCCATCATTCTTTGTAAGAAAATTTAGAAGCAAACTCTTTTACAGTGTAGTCCAGCCATACAGACTGGATAGAGATAACCAGGGGAATACTAACATCTTTCTTGAACAAAGGGGGAAGTGAGTATGCTCCTAAACAGGGCTTCTCCATGAGGGATTTTTTTTTTCCAGAACATTTTGAATTGAAACTAGTGCAATGCATTCAAGGTAAATACAAGCCAAAACAAAAGATGTTTTCAGAAGGTCTCTGTACTTTCTAGAATACATCTGGTGCATACTTAAGTACTAAAGAGGAAAACTAGGGAAAACAGTGAAGCAGAATAGTGAATGGATGAGAACTGAAAAGGCAAGTAGCTGATGTCAGAAGGTTACTCTAGATGGCAGTAAAACAAAGGGAGGTTGTGACAGGTGGAAAAATCTTTTCTATTAACAGAAACAAGTAGAGAAAATGTGATTTATTTACACAACAGTGTATTTGCTTGGTCACAGTCTACTCATGTTAATTACCATTTCTGCTTGTAGGACAGATGGAAAGTCTTGACAGAGTAGTACTGGGTAATACCGGGCACAAATGTTACTTTACAACAACAGCAGCAAGTGACATTAAATCTGAATGAGTGAAAAAGCTTGAGATGGCTACATGCCACATGTACACAGGTGATAAATTCCCAAATTATCCCGTCAAAGCGGATATATTATGAAGAAAATGAATTAGTGTATATTCTCAGAAATATTGTGCCATTTTAAGTAATTTTGCAGCAGCCTTGAGTACAGAGAAATAATTAACTTTTTGAAGGGTATTATAAAGCAATCATATACTAAAGGTCCACAGGTCTAATGTAGAAGTGTTCAGTTTCTAACACTGTCATTAACCATTAGCATTTAAACACTACAGAACAAACAAACAAACAAAAGTACTTACCTGGCCATTGGTACTGTAGGTAGTGTCATTCTGGAATAGAATACATTATTTCCTTTTTAAAATAATTATTTAAATAAAGTAAGCTTAAAGAAAACGAGTTGTTCTTGATACTGCATATGGACATAATAAAAATCACTTATTGCTGCCATTCTCCACAGCTTTGTCTAAATTAGCTTGAATTTCTACCATTTCAGTCTGAAAAACATTGTAATAACAACCTTAGATTGGTAGAAATGTACCATGAAAAGCAGTGGAATATCTGTCACTTCTTGCATTCACTGTATGTACTTCAAGATTTTCTTGTCGGTTTTGTTTGGTTTTTTTTAATTAATGTAAAATTTACCCTTAGATTTGGAGGAAAATATCTGTTACTACGAAGCCATTGAAGTACTCATTTTTACTCATATTTCACTTCATCAAGTTAAATGCATTTATAAGCACTAACTGTTCTTTAAACATATATATGACAATTTTCAGCAAGAGAAGAGGCAGTTGCTGGAACAGCTGTTAGTATGAAAACTCAGCATTCTTTCTGGATTATTGTGCTCCAAAGACTGCATCTAGCAGAGCAATATTTCCTCATCTAGGTGAAAAACATTGTGATGAAAATATGTTACAGGAAGCATACTCACATCATCACAGGCATTGGGATTATTATCATAGGAGGAATCTTGTGACTCCTGGAAGGACATCAGAAACCAGTTATTGTCTCACAAAAATGAATTGCTAAAAATACACTTTCATGTTTACTCTACAAGACAGAAGAGATGCTCGTGTGAAGAAGCTGAGTTAAATTAAATTAGGATCTTTATAAGACAAAAAGGAGCCAAGTCCATAGCTGCAATAGTGGCTGACAGGGAATGTTCCAATCGTCAGAAAAGATAAAAATCCAACAAAACAAATTCAAACCACGAAGAGCACAGAAACAATTATGTTTTATTAGATCTTTGAGAAAGTTGATGCAGGGAGTACAAATAATATGTAACTAGGAGAAAGAAAGAACTACTTACCTGATTATCATAATAGGTGTCTGAGGATGATCCACCCTTTAAAACAAATAAAAAACCAAATCAAAATTGGAGAAAGTTAGAATATAGAAAACCTGATTTTGAGCAGATGCTAAAGTTGCTCATACATCACATACGAAGTGATGTATGAGCAGTGTAATAGAGTATTACTTACTTGGCCACCACCATAGCTTTGTGAGTAGGATCCATCCTATAAAACAAACAAATATAAAATCTACTTCAGAAGAAACTGTGATTTGGTTCAGAGACTCTAAAGCTGGAATAAACAATTGCCTAGGATTCCTTTGAACAAATACAATTTGCAAGATATCTGGATAAATTATCAAACATTATAAAAATTCTTACCAGGAGAAAATCAAGGTCTACCTACCTGGTTGTTACCATAATTTTGGGAGGATGATGATCCACTCTGCTAGGAAACAACAAAAACAACAACAAAATAATTAGAATTTACATTATCATATTGCAGATAGATATTTTTCAGTCATCATGGAAGTTAAAACCATCATAAAACCTCAGTGAGAGGCAACACTTACTTGGCTGCCACCATAGTTTTGTGAGGAGTATGAATCACCCTGTGAAAACAAAACAGCAACACAATGCTGGAGTCATAACACTGGACAGCTGAATTTTATCTGAGTGCATAGAGCTATCCTAGGTTGCTGAGTTCTGTGGAAATTCTATGTAACTTCCACTTTCATGTAAGTGGAATTTCAGGGCTGATAAAAAGTATGTTTGCAGAGAATGAGTTACAGACTGAACATGGAGAGACTCTGCAAGAGTCTAGATCTCCATGAGCAAGAAAACTGTACTGTGGATTAGAATTGCTTTAAAAGTTTTTACCAATAGATAATAAAGATCTACCTACCTGACTACCCTGTGATCCACCCTGTAAATCAGATAAAATGCTTTAGACACTGTTTGGCCATGGAATATTTTTGATGAATGCTATGATACTTGCTTAGTAAGAGTAAGAAGCAGAGGCAGATGTGCAGATTGCCAGTAATGCAATGGTAAACACTAGAGAATACATAAATCAAGGAACCTAAAACATTTAGCTGTAAGTAAAGTCTAGTGCCCAGATGAGTTCCATTCCGAACACTTTCTAGAGAATGTAGTTATTTCTCCTGTATAAGACCTAATTTATACAAACAGAATGAATTTATACAAGTTCTCCTGATAGAATTACTATACAGGAATCTGTGACCTGTGAGATACAGTGACGTCGAGGAAAAGGTTTTAAATGAAATAATCAGTGTATTTTAATGTGCCCTCATTAGAAGAGGAATGTAACTCCTTCCAGTGAAATCAGAAAAGATCTTTGTAGAAGTCAAAAGTGCATAGTAAGAATAGTGAAATACTGAACTGTTGAAGTGAGTGGGATATTTGCCATTCACTAAAATGGAACTGAGGCTTCATTCAGAACAGTCAAAGAAAAATGAAATAAAAAGTATTATCTCCCAATGTTCTAGAAGATTTTAGACCAAAATGTAAGCTTTTTTTTGTCTTAAAAAGACATAGGTTCTCTTTTAAGAAAAAAAAAGCTGTTATAAAAGATATACCTATTAAATACATAATTCTATCAAGTAACAATCATTTATTACATATAATATATTTTATTGTAAAATATATATTGTATATACTGTACCACATTAGAATAACACATTGTAGCAACATCTATGTTGTTTGCATATTTATAAATACAGTATATATTTATATTTCTAAAACACAGTATTTGTTGAAGCAATCTATCCAATTTTTCTGTTTCTTGTGAAAACTCAGTAAGAATCAAAAGAAGTATAGTGAATAAAAAGGAAATCATCTGTTGCCATTTTCTGCCTAATTTTTAATATCACAGAGATGACTTCTTTAAACATAGCTGACATGTTTTAGGATAGTGGTCTATAGAGCTCCAACATTTGGCCTTGTAACAAATACACATGCAGCTATCTGTAATTCACTGTATGAACTTTTTTTTCCAGGGTATTCAATTGGAAGTCCTAAAATATTTTCTGGCTTTTGATAGGAAAAGAGGCTGGTGAGCTCCAGCCCTGATTTAAGTCATGCTAGTTAAGCAAGTCTGCAGCAGACTTCTTCTTTCCAGAATCTGGCCTTAATGTCCAATAGAATTAGACATTTCAAAACAATGATAGGAAAAAGGGGCAAAAAAAGGCTCCAAAGCCCCTGTGATACTCCAGTGTATAGGAAGATAGTGAGTTCTAATCTCAAAATTTGTAAGATTACATGGATTTGTGCAATATGAATCTTTATTTGGGACTAATTAAGCTAGCAGCAAAACTAATTTTGGATGCCTCTTAAAATTAAAGAAGAAAGTCCATTTACCTGGTGGCAGGGATTGCTATCATAGGAGACACCCTGTCAAAAACCAAACAAAAAGGTAAATGCCATTTTTCTTGCAAAGTAATTAGTTTCCTTAACATTTTGGATGTGAGAATTAATGTAACAAAATTCAACATATAACTTCACAGAGGGTGAGTTTCATTTTGTTTAACCCTTTAAGTGTGTGGCTTTACCCTCTGTCACTCTCACACCCCCATACAAGCATCAAGACACTTGCACACTGATGATCAAAGGAATACTTGTGAGCCACATGGAAAGAGGTAGGTTGGCAATTCTTGTCTCTCTGTATCATCCCTGTTCCTCTTGGTTGGTAAAGATGAACTGTTGGTGGGGTTGTTTTGGAAGTAACTGTTACTGTTGGGTGACATTACATCTAAATGTGACCATCAGTCTCTTGCTAGATTCACCACCATGGATTTAGGCAAGGCTTCTGCTCAGAGCCCTTCATTTGCCTGGTTTGGGTATATTTTGTGATAACAAGATGAGGAACAGTACACAGAAAGAGTTCTACCCTGGTTGTCACCCTTCCCTTATTACAGCACAGGTCTTCTCTTGATAAGTCAGCCTGTGACACAGCTTATGGAAATAACACATTCTTCAGTGTTTATCACTTTCATTGCTGGTACTGTGTCCTTCTACTGCTCCTTATGATCCTTTCAGAGGCATTTGGATTCAGGCCTAACTTACACTAATCCTAATATTTCTGCTAAATACTGCTAAAAATGTCTGTATCTGATTATTTTTCATTCTGGTTGCTTTGTTCAATATATTTGTTTAAACATAGGTTTACTATTGGCCTCATCCATGATCCTTTCCCCTGGGATCTCATCATCAAAGATATTGTTTTTACACCGTTGTAGACATACACAAGTTGAAATGGAATCAGGATGAAAACAACTAATATAATTCTTGCTCCATTTGAGCCACTCTCTAGTCCTGTTGTTGTCTATAGAAAATAAATGGAGCAACATCCAAAAATTCCCAAGCAAAGATTTTATATACTTAATGAGTAGACAGATTGATCACTTGTCTTTCACGTGAAACTCTAAATGAGAGCAGCCATTTCATATTGGTTACAACAATATCAGCCTTTCTTGACTTCTGTGATAGAGAAGTTCATGTAACAATGGAAACAATAGAATTCAAACTAGAAAACATTATAAAAATTATTAAAAACATGTTAGTATTGTAAAGAAAGCTGGGTTTATTTTCATATAGTTTGGAGAAAAAGTCTTACCTGTCCACAACCACTGCTGCCAAAATAAGCAGCAGATCCACCCTGCTGGGGAAAAAAGAAAAGACCAGCTCATGATCCAAATATTGTCCTTCTCCATTTCAAACACAGATATAAATTTTCAAGGGCTTTAGCTGACAGGCTGTTTGAAAGGTAGAAGACCAACTAAAGGTTTCTATCTCCTAGGTTATTTTTTCCCTCATGGTATTTCTGTGGTACAAACTAAATCAAGGACCACTCAGAAACACCAAGAGGGGAAAAAACCCACCCATGCCCCAAAGCCCATTTACAAGACAGGCTCCTACAGAAAAGCTCAACACATTTCAGCAACAGAGTCTCACCTGGCCAGAGGACTGGCTGCCTTGGGAACCCTTTAAATAAAGAGAAGACAATTACCACCTTGACAAGGAGGCTTCTTTATAGAGCACGATATTTATGGAAATAACAGCTGCATGTGGGGTATTCCCTAAAAGGCTCTTCCTGTGCCAGAGGACACAGAGCAGCATGCTAACAGCTGTGCATGTGTGCAGCACATTGTCTCATTCTCAGCAGAGGCCACAGCCCAAACTGAGACACAGACTGCCAAGAGAAATATCACTCTCCAAAGTCTGCCAGTCACAGAGAGGTGAGTGAAGAACTTTCTACAGAACAGCCAGTTTGCTTACCTGGCCATAGGAGCTGCTGCTGCCGCCTGAGTAACTTGGTCCACCCTGTGACAAGGACACCGTTTGGTTACTTCCCTTTCAGTAAGGAATCCAGCCTGCATTAGCAACAGCAAGCAACTACCTCCTAAAGCCAAGCAGGGCAGTATGCAGAGCCAGCCATCTCCTGCCTCTCACAAGGATGCTGGGTGTGATGATTTCACACACTGGGCTTCCAGATCAATAAGCAGCAGGTGCATAAATGTTGAGTGAGAAGAGACACTTTCAGAGAAAATGTCCTTTAAAGTCCAAATTCTGAGGGACTGCCTTTGCAGTGCCATTTCTGAAATGCTCTATTCTGACTGGTGACTGGCTGATGCTTACCTGTCCATAGGAACTGCCACCTTGAGGCTGGTACCCCTGTATGAAATTAATGATTGATTCATAGTTACTGCACTTGTAAAGCAGATGCCTCTCTAATGTCTATTTTTGGGGTAAGAAGACTTACTAAGAGAATGTACAGACTCTACTGCTTAACTAGAGTTATTTTATCTTTCATATTCCAGAGAAATAATAGGTGGTCATGTTGTGATTATTGAATGATAATCACAGAGTAGTTTTGCACCTGTCTCAGACAGTTTTCCAATCTTAGGAGAGATTCCAGGAAGGAACACAACATTTTCTTATTATGTTCATTTTTCCTTCTTTTTTTCAGGCACTGGGCTTGGATGGCTAATGCTGAATACTAGGTGAATATTGATTTCATCAATTTGTATTTTCCTTTGGCCTCACTTGCATAGTTCCCTTCCTCTGAGGGAAAATTAGGGTGAAAAAACAATTTTAAAAACTACAATAGAATCTTTGAAAAAATATTGCTTCATAAAATGGAAACAAAACAATGCAATTCAAAGTAGCAGGTCAAATGAATTAGACAAGGACGACTGTATTAAAAAAATCTCAGCAATATTAGGTTACTGTGGTTCTAATTTGCTGTTATAATCTGCCTTCAATATAATCTCAAAACAGTGCAGTTGTTTCATGTACATGCAGACCAGTGCCACAGCTGCCTGAGAGGGTTATGAAGACAGGGATTACCAAAAAGTATTTAAAGTATGCCATCTATTTTTGCTGTCTGACATAGAGATCCTGACAAAACTCAAAGCTATTTTAGGGCTGCTTTAATGTATATGTAAACTGTGAAGGGAGGTAGACATTCATTGGTTGCAGGATCCAAGATAAATTCTTAATTCAGCTGAGAATCTGACCCAAGATTCTTTAATTTCTCAACACTACTTCTCTGCTGTCAGTAAAGGAGGCAGCAAAGAACTGACTATAAATTTGTATTATACCATCAACTGGAATGAGTACAGCATCAAATAGCCTATTTCTACCATAAATTTATGAAGTTCCACATGTGTGGAAAAGGTAAGATAGCAGCAGAAATCTATGATTCCTGTATATATCTACAAAAAACACAACGGGCATGTTCACAACAAAGCATTTGAAATGGATTCAGAGATATATTGGTTAAGAATTTAACGTGACTTGAAGAGAAAGTATTTTAAAATATGCTAACTCTTCAGGGCAATGGCACTTCACTTTCTCAAATGTTCTATTCCAACTAACATTTACCTGTCCATAGGAACTGCCACCTTGAGGCCGGGAGCCCTGTAAGAAAGGCACAGAGTCATTTGTAAACAGAGCTGCATAAGTGGAGTCCTAGCACAGCCAAAACAGAATCACAGAACCCCAGAGAGAAAAGCCCATTTCCATTAAAGGTTTCTCCTCTCTGCTAGGTTATTTTTTCCCTCATGGTATTTCTGTGGTACAAACTAAATCAAGGACCACTCAGAAACACCAAGAAGGAAAAAAAACCACCCATGCCCCAAAGCCCATTTACAGGACAGGCTCCTACAGAAAAGCTCAATACATTTCAGCAAAGTCTTACCTGGCCATAGGACTGGCTGCCTTGGGAACCCTTTAAATAAAGAGAAGACAATTACCACCTTGACAAGGAGGCTTCTTTATAGAGCACGATATTTATGGAAATAACAGCTGCATGTGGGGTATTCCCTAAAAGGCTCTTCCTGTACCAAAGGACACAGAGCAGCATGCTAACAGCTGTGCATGTGTGCAGCACATTGTCTCATTCTCAGCAGAGGCCACAGCCCAAACTGAGACACAGACTGCCAAGAGAAATATCACTCTCCAAAGTCTGCCAGTCACAGAGAGATGAGTGAAGAACTTTCTACAGAACAGCCAGTTTGCTTACCTGGCCATAGGAGCTGCTGCTGCTGCCGCCTGAGTAACTTGGTCCACCCTGTGACAAGGACACCGTTTGGTTACTTCCCTTTCAGTAAGGAATCCAGCCTGCATTAGCAACAGCAAGCAACTACCTCCTAAAGCCAAGCAGGGCAGTATGCAGAGCCAGCCATCTCCTGCCTCTCACAAGGATGCTGGGTGTGATGATTTCACACACTGGGCTTCCAGATCAATAAGCAGCAGGTGCATAAATGTTGAGTGAGAAGAGACACTTTCAGAGAAAATGTCCTTTAAAGTCCAAATTCTGAGGGACTGCCTTTGCAGTGCCATTTCTGAAATGCTCTATTCTGACTGGTGACTGGCTGATGCTTACCTGTCCATAGGAACTGCCACCTTGAGGTCTGTAGGCCTGTAAGGAAGGTAAGAAGATATTTGTAAACAAAGCTGATTGACTCAGTACAGCAGCAACAGAAAAGTTCCTCTGTACCATGTTCCTTTTTCCTTCATGGTATTTCAGTAGTAAAACCAAAATCAAGGACCACTCAGAAACATCAAGAAGGCAAAAAAATCTGCCCCAGCCCTGAAGCCCATTTACAAGACAGGCTCCTATAGAAAAGCTCAATACATTTCAGCAACAAAGTCTCACCTGACCATAGGACTGGCTGCTTTGGGAACCCTTTAAATAAAGAGAAGATAATTACCACCTTGACAAGGAGGCTTCCTTATAGAGCATTATGTTTATAGAAACAGAGCTGCATGGAGATTTCTCAAAAAGCACAAAGGAGTCAGAGCAGTATGCTAACAGCCCTGTAATAGATTGTCCTATTCTCATCAGAAGCCATGACTGCCAACCTTGTGCATATTGAATATTCATGATGTTGAGTAGTGGCCTCTCTGTGGCCCTGAACCCTAAAAGCCATACCTACCCTTTGAAACAGTTTTCTGGTTGCAATTAGTGCTACAGAGAATATTGACAGACTTTTGCATCCCTCCTTCCCCTAGCCCCCAAGAGAAGCAAGACCGAAAGAGCCTTCATACTTTAGTTCATACTATGAACGTTCTGAATATTGTTTGCAATAATTTATTATGCCACTGTGTATTTTCTAAAATTCCCTCACTTTTTTTTTTTCACACAAGTAGCTTTATCTTCATGGCTTAAAGCAATGCTGGAAGACACTGCACATAGTTCCACAATTATGATTTTTCTCCATTCTTGATATGGCTCAGCAACTACCCTTTACAACTTTTGGAATTTGAGGTCTAATATGCATGGGCTCTGAATCTATCAGTGTGGGGCTGATGGTGATGAGCTTAGAATTTCTTCCTCTCAGGGCCATGACCTTTGTGCTCTGAGTGGAATACACTCATTTCATGTCAACCCATCACACATGGAAATGAATTTGTGAGCATCACGAACAGAATAATTTAAACACCAATATCAGGTGGTATTTTCATGAACAAAAGCCAGGGAATTAGAAACACCCGCACCTGCAAAATCCATTTTTAAATGCAGAAAATGATTTAGTCCTAAGTTGTTCTTGCCCTGTTTCAGTGAAGTCTATGGGAATATTTATAACACTTTTAAAGTTTACTTACCTGAACATAAGTACTGCTGCTGGTTTGCTGTTTTTGTCCACTCTACACAGAAACAAAACAAAACAAAAGGTTATTTATTTTGGAGAGGAATTGCTTATGAACTAAGCCATTTCAAGAACCAACTCTGTTCTTCTGTCTACTAGACAGTTTGAAAACCACAGAGTTCATTACACCTTTTCTTATGTTATGCATCTCCATATGCTATAAAAGGTATATAAAAATCCTACACAAATGCTAAAATCACTTATATATCTTGATATGATTTTCTTAATTAAAATTAATTGTATAATACACCTTTGTGTCATATTGTGGCAATAATTCTGCCTTTCAAATGTATCTCACAAATTGCCTTAAACTCATATCTATTTGTATTCACATTATGACTGATTTTTTTCATTAATAAGCACAACAAACTTTTGACAAAGGCTTTGCCAAAACAAAATTGGAAAAACCCACAGTTACAATTTAACATATGGAAAGGCCACTGCAAAAAAGATTTTGATTCCCACAAAATATATGGATTATGAGAGGAATAAAATATTTTTTATATTTACACATTGAGAACAGAAAAACATGTCTGAATGATATTCATAATACTTTATAAGAATGCTCTTAATGAGATTAGATTGCAAGCAACTTTCCAAGTGCCTGGTTATCAAGAAGCAACATTACAATTACAACAGTTCACCTAAGCATTAATGGCAGGATTTTAAAAATCTAATTCTGAACTGGTGTTTCCATTTAAAAAATGGACTGTGTAATTGAAAATGGAACTGTGCAATTTATATTGCAATTTATATTTGATACTGAGTAACATTCAAGCTTTAGTTGTAGAATTCCAAACTCCTTCCTGAACAGACCGAGATGGTCAAATTTTGCCAGTTCCAAGAGCACAATGGAATTTGCATACAGAGGTTTTCAAATTTTTTAAGTGTAGAAAACAGCTGCAATAATCTTTATTCAGCAACCAGCTAAGATATCCCCTTTGCTGCAGTCACAGAAATGCCCTACTCTACTGTAGTTTGTGGACATCCAAGATATCTCTAAGTTATCCACACTTGTTTCCTAAGAGAGGAATTATTACTTAGTTTACTAAGACAAATCTTCATTGAAAACTCAAGTATAATGGACAAGAAAATGTCTACCTGTACTATGATCCTTGTAGCAGAGCTTCCCAAACTCTGAAAAAAATCCAGAAACAAAGAAACATAATATAGCACATTTAATTGACTTGTTTAATGCAATGCACTCTAACAGAAAATATCAAGTTGAATGTGAGAATAAAGGGAAAGGTCGTATGTGTGATGTACCCAGCATTAAGCTCGTTTATTCTCAGCTCTGAAGGTTTGGGGAGGCAGACTGACCCCACTAAGGAATTTTCTGCTCTTACATTTCCTGTGGGAAGCAGCAGAGCACAGGTAATGTGCACCACCTCCTTGCACTACCAATCAGCTGGGCTTTTCCAAATGTGGGGAGGGAAGCTGAGACACCATCACCCCTCCAGCCTGTCTCACTGTCACCTGCACTGCACATACATCAACACATACAAATCCACTTCCTCATGCAGACATTTTTTTGCTGAACTCTGGGGCATGAGGCACAAATGTAAAAGAGTAGCACATATCATCCTGAGACAACTGGTTTGATCCCATAAAAACTATAATGACACTATAGGAACCACAAGGAAAGGTATGCTTACCTGAGGGAAGGTGTGACGCTGCAAAGAAACAGATAAATCTTTCATTATTTTGTCTTGCTCAAACAGAACATTACAGCAGAGAAAGGGGAAAAGGGCCCTTACATTTTAGATGCAATACATAGTGGAATGTGAAAGAATGATATAAAAAGGATGGCATAGAATAAATGTATCTTAACATTCATTCAAATTAAAACAACGTGTTCTATTAAAAATTAAACATATATAAAATATTACATTATAAAAGCTCACTTCAAGCACATGAAGGCTAAACTTAGTTTTAGTTCAAAGTAAGCAGAGTGGAAATGTAACAATTGAAAAATGAGAATGGAAGCGAACTTACAGAAGAAAATTGCAACAGAAACAGAAAATCAAAACTATTCAGGAACACAAAGACTGCATATATGGGGAGACCTGGTGTTTGCAGCAAATCCACTCTCTGCAAGTTTTAACTTCAATCACAGAACCATGAGGTTTGTACCTATCTTATAACACACCTTCCCTGAAGATAACTATGCACATAGGGTAAACCCTGCCTGCCAAAAAATTGTCTCCAGGAATATTTCAGAAAAATTAAAAACGTAGATATTTGAAAGCTTTTTGGGTCAAAATTATTTGTAGAGAAAATGTATATCATAGAGAAAAACAGCTTACCACAGGTGGAAAAGGGTTGCTGTTGGCAACGACCACTACCTATGGAGAAACCAGAGGGAGCTGTTTATTTGCCATAGAGACTATTTAAATTGTTAAATATGTCAGAAAAATGAAGAATACTACACTTTGTAAATTTACAAACTCTGATAATAATGCTATGGAAGATCCCTTTTATAAAATAGCATTTTTATAAAAAACGTTCATGCACGTTACCAAGCAAAGAGTGATATATATTTATACATAGTTTACACAAGAGTATAAGCAGATAAAAGATTTGTCCCAAACCAAATAATGGCTGAGCTGTAGAGGCAGAAGCAGGATTTCATGTCTTGTACCATATCTACTGGCCTGTTCTGTCTACCCTTTTTGATTCTCAGCTTTCCACCCCAAACTAGAACATCAATTTATTTGTTTTTATTCAGTATTATGATAAAAAATAAAACAGACTTGATATTGAGTTCATTAAAAAAACCCCTGAAATAAGCCAAACGCAATAATTGTATATTCTGCTGTGTTAATGTTCTCATTAGAAGCTCTCCTCACCTCTAAGAATCAAACCAAATCAAATAATATGAATCAGTCTGGATTAAAACCTTGAAAAGTCTTGACTGAAATAACAGGAACGATGCCAAGTTCTAACTGTAAGAATTTTTTCCCTTTGAAGAGGAGTTCTTACCTTCTTACTGGAATCTGAACTGCTTGAAGGGACAGACTGTAAAGAATACAGAATTCATTTGTTGCTAGGGTAAATGTATGGCAAATTAACTACAGTGCTATTCTTCACAAGACTATTATACTAACATGACACCCCTGAAGTAGCAAACAAAGTAAGAGTCCAAAGAAAATGAATTGGCAGTTAATAAATGAACAATTGCAATAAAGCAACAGGTTTAATTTTTTAAAAAGCCACATTATTTTGCTAGTTTTACAGAGTACTGTATAAAAGCTGCAAATGTTTCATCTGACATCAAACTGGAAGTTTGTTTGTACTAAAAATAATCTATTAGTAGGGAAAAAAAGCTCTTCTACCTTAATAAAAAAAAAAACCCAACCCAAACTCCAGAATCATCTCCTAAAAACTAGAAAAGCTACCATTGCAATAGAATCTGGAAAAATTGGGATATTTCATAACAAGATAAATTATTTAAATTAAGTGCATAATAATGTGCAGTGATGTTTTGCATTTTAATCAATCAGTGAGTAAAATTGTATAAGCAAAAGCCACGAAAAATACTTTTCATTCTTAGAAACCGTCAAAGAAAGCACTGATGTTTGGAAAAGCATAATAAAAGTAACTGTTGTCCACTCATAGAATAAATAGAATTGATTTTTGGTACAAAATAGAAGTAGGGATATAGCAACAAACACCAAATATGCAATTCATCTGATGAAGTTATTTCTAGATATGGTCATTACTAAATCATTTGAAGAGAGCTTGCCTTTATGTCCTTCCATAAATTTAATTATTGTGTGATAAATTTGGGCATAACTGCTTAGGTTTGGAATACCTTAGGAAACTAAAAACATGTTAGAAAACACAGTTACCTGGCCATAAGTGAGACCACTGCTGGATAAGGATGCACTCTGAAATAAACATATAAATCAAGTATTTATTCATACAATAATTTGCTAATTATTAACCTGTTTTCAAGTGAAAATGAAATAAATGAGATGAACAATAAAAACTTCTTTACTAATTAAAGAATTAATATGCAAAGATTGTAAAAAACCCAAAATAATATTCCACAATCTGCAATATCCAAAGACAATAATTTTACCTGATAAAAAGCATTACACAGTAAGAATTCTGACATTTTAGTAGGGTAACAAAATAAGAGTTTATAATAGGTGATGTTATGTATCACCTATGTGTACATATACACCTTAAAACATAAATTATTAGGTTTTGAGGAACTGGCAATATAAACACCTTTTAATTTTGAATTTTAATCTCAGCATAATATGTCAAGCTAACACTATTATCCTGAATATATTTAGGAAGATCTCAGTAGCTCTACAGAAGAGAATCAAATGCAATTTGCAATAAGGAGATGAGTTTAAAAGCATAGTAGGAGACAATCAGTAAAAACATCTGTAACCAGCTTACATCTCTACAGGCATGTTGTCCATATGCACCAGCAGCACCTCCCTAAGACCAAAAAGAAACCAGTTATTTCTCATCAGTATTTTCTAGTTGGAGCAGAGGCTCCCACATGAACATTCATTAAATAATGGCATTCAAAGCTAGGAGTTACTATGAGTATAGTTATGCTGGGGACAAAAAAGAAAATGTAAAAATAGTGCTTACAGGGCCACATCCACTCTTGCTTATTGTGTAGACTACTCCACCCTGAAATAAAAAGAGAAGTCAATTATTTTCATATAAAAACCCAAATGGGGGCAGCAGAAAAAAACCTAATGCCATCCTGTTGATGGCATGAAAAGCTTTGCAGTTGACAATGTGTATGTGCAAACAAGTGATAAGCAAGAGGTTACTAGTTCACAGGCACTGCCTGTCATAATTCTAATTTAGTATGAGACATCATCATCTGTATTTCATACAATTTTTGTCAACTTTGTCACTGGTCATGAAGCCTTTCAAAATTTTACTGAATGAGTCATATTTTATAAAAAAATTAGTAACTTCAAGTAGTTATATGACAAGATGAAAAACTCAACACTTAGAAAGGAATGATAGAAAAATGATAGATATGAAAAAAATATAGGGAAGAAAAACAGTTTTTAGCATGTACACCAAAATAATTTTTGTTTCTCTTTATCTGGTCATTCCATTGCAAGCAGTAAAGATTGAAGAAATGGAATATTACCAGGTAATTCGCTAATAAATATCAAGAGTAACTATGGTTAGTTAGTAGTAAGTAGTAAGAAACATATCCTTGAGAAGCTCAGTTAAAGAAAGAGAGATACCTGAAAGTATCTGGAGAGATACCAGAAAGTATCTAAGAGTTAAAGAGAAAGTAGGTTTATTAATGGTAGTGGAGATAATCAGCTTAAAACCAAGTGTGCACTGCTGTGGTTAATGAAGTGAAAGTGGTGACAATGCAGATATACCTACCCCAGAAGTTTTAAAAGGCTACCCAGACAGTGATATCCCCAAATTTTCAACTGCAAATACAGTCTGGTGTTAAATGCAATATGTCTATTAAACTGGAGGAAGCTATTGAGTTTAACAGGGTGGAGGTAGTTGAACTTAGCCCAGGTATGAACATACTGTTTGCTGGATGAATACCTCTGCTATTCTGGGTTAACTAGCAGAGAAGATATTTCAGTACAGTATTAAATCACCTCATTACTCTGCAGTTACAGAATTTTAGTCATTCAAGGTTACTGAAGGAATACATACAAATGCTGGAATTTAGGACTCATACCTGACTGCTTGAATAGCTGTTCTGAGAGGAACTGGAAGGTCCAACCTGTAAAGAAACCAAACTAGCATTTATTACCTTGCTGAAAAATTATTTTTATATAAGTGATTATCAGGAAAGACACTTCTACTTGGTGGGATAAGGAAGAACCCACAAAGTAGTTCTCTATGACCTCAGTTCACCAACTGATGCTATTAAAATTATTTCAGAGATCTTTCAAGACAAATAATCAGAACTGTGCCAATGCAGCTGTTATAAATAACATAATTCTGCTGCTTGCATCCTTTTTTATCTGATGTCATCACTTGATGTCCATCACTGAGGAGCTCTACAAGATCAAAATCATTAAAAAGTAGATGAAAGCTTTGTACTCATATGACTGTGTAATCATTAGCATATTTGCTGTAAAAAAGCAAAGAAGGAAAAGAGGCTTCTTCACTGAGCTGCCAGGGTTAGTTTTCAAAGGAAAAAAAATCAAATAGCTGGATTTTATAGCTAGATCATGATTTGAAAAAGGCAAGGTTTCAGAGCTGTTGAAATAAATGACCTTGAACAGCAAGCAAACACTAAGAATAGAGTGAAAAAAGAAAAAACAACACTTCTATTATAGAATTACTTCAGATTAGCCGGAGAGAATCTACAGAAGGAAATGGTAACAAGGCTGACAACCCTTTAGACAGTTCTGGATTTTTAATCAAAAGATAAACTGACAATAAGAAAACAAAATTGGGTGACAAGGTGGATGAGGACATGTCTAGAAGCAACTTTTAACTAAGCCTTGAGATCTTGGGCAGTTAGCAGCACGTCAATGTCTTAGGAGAAAGAATATTTACCATGATGCACCGGCCTGTTGAGTAAGTTCCTCCACGCTGCAAGAGAATGCAGGTTCCAGTTAATGCTTATTGACTGGTGTAAAAATACCCCATTACTTTAAACAGGAAATCAACTGAACTCACATTGATAGTCTGAGTGAAGAAATCAAGAGTTTCATTGCTGACAGTACATGACACATTTTAACACTATCATCTGAGAACTGATGTTAACTAATTCAAAACAAAAATACCTTCAAAACTGAATATAAAAATGAAAGCATTAATGATATCTTGCTAGGAAAGTAATTTGAATGGTACAATGGAATCTTTATGCTCCAGGCATGAAACAAGTGGCCCAGTAGGGGAAGAATTCTAAAAGAATTCTGAAAACTAAATTCTAAAACTGAGGCAACTGAAAACTGGGAAATTGAAGAAAAATCGTTCTTACCTTGTTACATTCTAATTCTATCATAACCTGTGGGGGGGGGGGGGGGGAGAGAAAGCATTACCAAATTATTACAAAAAAGGGGACAGCTTATTATAGGAAACAGGAAATACACTTGGTGAAGTGAAAGACTTAAGACAGGTGTTCATTCTTGGTTAGATCACAAGTTCACAGAAATCAGCACCGCTACAGTCCAATACAGTAGATTTGAGAAGACTTTCTTTACTTGAGCTGCCAATCATGTTTAATATGTTTCATATAAGCATAATTCTTGGCAAAAAAAAGTTACCAACTCCTTTCAAGAATATGCTACAGTTACAGTTCCCAGGTGCTGGGGGCAGCAGTTAAGAACCACACTGTATCATCAGAAGTACAGTACAGTTCGCCTTGTAAACATTTTTTTGCATTAAAACATGGATCATTTTGATAATTAGATCATTATTTTCCTCATTTCTGTGGGAGAAAAGTAATATTTCCTTTATTTTTTCATCATTTTAATAAGAGGATTAGGCAGTTAAAATTACTGAAAACATCTAATGATTTTGGCCATCTTAGTTAACGAATAAATGACAACAAGTCCATATCTTGTATCAAGCCACAGATACTTTAATTACTGTATTAATTTCTATCATTCAAATACACTAAAACATACCTTCCTTTTATTTTTTCCTGTTGCATTAACTGACTCAGAATGTGTAGGTGTGAGAGTTTTGCTTTGAATTCCAACCCAAAAGTTCTCTAGATTTTGAACAACAGTTGCACTAGAAAGAAAACAAAACAATTTATTTTTTATCAAAGTATTCCAATATAAAATACTAATAAACTCTCGTCCCCCTTTGCCCTATCCAAGAAGGTCTCTGTTCTGGTTTTAAGTGTATACAGTGCAAGTTTCACAGAATACTTCTCCTCACAATGACTTGTCTTATCATCTAGCATAATTTTGAAGACAACTAAAAGAGATGCTGAGAACAAGCAGAAGAAGAACAGACACTGTTTGAAGAAGCACTGACTCCAGTGAGGAGCACTGGCTCAAATGTCCATAAGAATTGTCCCACATGCTCTGACAATCTGTATTTATGATGGTGAGCTGATTCTCATAGCAACAATGAGTGGAAGTAATTGTGGTTTTGTATTCTTTTGCCTGCTCTTGGTATTCCTCAAGATTTAATGAAGCAAGGCAAAGATGGCCCTATCATGAATCTGCACTTCAAACAATACATGCTATCAAATATTTCGGTATTTTCCAATATACATCAAGCATGCATTTGTTAGAGTTGGTGGTGTTTTTACAAGCTTCACATCGGCAAGAAATGTAGCATTAAAAGCAGGCTATATACATCTCCTGTTTCCAGAAGTTAGTTCATAAGTCATACACTTATTTTAAAATTTATATTAGAAGAATTTACATCAAATTACTACTCTGCCACTGTTCAAAATGAAGAAAGGTATAGCTGAATAAAGTCTGAATTTCATTTTCTCAGGGAAGGAGTTACATTCATATTTTGTTGCTGGTGTTATTAAAGAATTCAAAGTGTAAAAAATGGCTACTCGAAGATCCATTAATAACATGCTTAATGGAATTATTTACATATATTGAGATCTTTAAGACATTATATTTGACAATTATATCTTGAAATGGAACTCGTATTATTTGATGAACATAGTGCGAAGTTATGGCAAACCATGTGAAAAAAACTATGATGCACAAGAATATCTGAAACAGCAACACAGGTCTATCTCAACATAGAAATAAAATTTCAAGGCAAAAAAAAAAAACCCCAAACAAACAAAACAACTATTTACATAAATTGAAGCTCTTTAACATCATGTGGAGCAATCCATGTTGTTGTAATCTTCTGTTTCACATCTGAATTGGCATGACTTACTGCTGAATTCTGCAATTAAAAAGAAATCCATATAATTATATAAGATGCAAGAGTGACTTTTAGCTATATTATTACATAAACTGTCTCTGCTACAACAGGTAACACTGATGTCCTCCTACAAAGAGCCAGAGAATTTCTACATTAGGTTCATAATACATATAAAGGGTAGATTGAGGTCTTGAGAAAACCAAACCTTTCAAACCCTACTAATGAAATAGCTTTGCTGTATAAAGGATGACCCCTACTTCTATTATTTAAAAGAAACCCAAGCTTCAGTAAGTATTGCAAAGACTGCTCACATACCGTCATGTTATGACATTCCAAGCCTTTAGTGTTGGGATCTGTAATTTTGAAAGTACCAACAGGAACATCTCCATCTATTTCTCGAGCTTGTAGATTAAATCCTTTAAACCCAGCATCTCCCAGTGCTTCTAGAGTTACTGTGAAAAGAGGCATTTTGAGAAATGTAAATTTCATATACCACTAAAACTGCCTAAATGTTTATCGTGCTATTGCTTCACTCCAAGGCACAAGATTGCATTGTGCAGAATTCTGCACAGTGTAGAAATTACTTTAAGCCCTGTACAATTCTAAAAAGACATTTAAACCACAATTTCTTAATTATCAGGAGAATGAAAATAAAGGTAAAGGAAAAAAATGGAAAGGCTCTTCTCTGTAAAGTAACAGGAAACTTACGATTTACTGACAATTTCAAAAGGAATTCTGCCCTACCAAATGAGCAGTGGCCCTGCTGACCAAAAAGGTGTTTATTTTCTATCTAATTAGGTCTACAAAGTCAAAATTGCTACAGGAGAAAGGGAATTACATTTCTTTCTACCTCTGTTTTAAAATAAAAGATTAGCTGAAATGCAGAAACATTTTTATGTATTACAACTGAAAAAATAGAAACTACGGTTTGGCTTCCATGTTCTACATTAAATAAGAAATGTTAATGAGCTAATCAATATTACTCAAATTTTGTTACTGAAGGAGCTCAGAAAAATATGGTAGAGAGCAGTTTCATGCTTTGTGTGTATCAAAACTGAAATTAGATTTCAAAATGCATAATCAAATTTGCTATGATCTATTATAACTTTTCTCTGTTAATTCCATTATTAGGACTTTGGCAAACAAAATCAGAATAATAGTTTATGAACGGAGATCTCTGTCAAGGGCAGATGAACTGAGATTGACACAAAAATCAAGGCAAAGGCCAATCATACTTTGATAATTTAGTATGTATAAACATCTGCATAATTAGCCTTCCAATTTGTCATCAACTTGCAGTCCTAATTCAGTAAGTTTCCCCAGGTCTCCTGGGAGCAATGACATGGAGCCCTTGAATGCAGGGCTAAATGCAGCAGGGATGACCTGTAGGAGTGGCACATGGCCTGTCACAGTGAAACTGCAACAGACTCACTGGAAGGGGACCTAGTGAGGCTCCCTGAGAGCACGTATTGGGTGCTTACAGGTGGGAGCACGGATAAAATACTGCTAAAAAAACTCATGATTAGGGATAAAAAGGGACAAAAAAGACAAGGTTAGTAGCATCTGGGATTCAATATTTTTTGTCATGATAAATCTCATTTAACTTGCTGAACAGTCTGCATATACTTAAATCCATCCACCATTTTTCTGTCAATAGTATTTTAAATATTTAAAGAGTATTTAAAGAGCCCTCCCATCCTTGAAGGAGCTCTTCACATGTTTTCCCAAGAAGGGCAGCAGTAACAGGGCTCTAAGGCCTTTCTTCTCCCTATACATCATTATCCATGGAAGTACATCCATGCTACTAGGTTAAAGTAATTCAGAATCTCAGTTAGAGAGTAACTTCTTGTGAATAATGCCTTTTTTCAGCTACTGAGACCCAACAGACACGTGACAGGTCACAACTCTCTTCCACTTCCATGCTTCTTCTAATGTGAAGGGCTAGAACAAGAAGTATTCACAAGTTACTTGAAGTGTGACAGCACCATGAGATGGCATCATCCTGTGGAGAAACAAGGCTGCTAAAGTGCTCCACGCAGAGAGCAATTTGGAATTAGGAAGATAAAAAGGTGGTTTAAGCCATAATAGCTCCACCTCCTGCGATGTGATGAAATCTGGGATGCAGCTCTTAGAAGGGTGACTCAAAATGTCTCACTCTTGTCTCATAGAGCGTCCTGAATTTTTATTTTCCTGTAGGATGACAGCGTGTGAAGAACTAATGAGTAGGATCCCTTTGTATTGCAGAGGCCTGATTCAACAGCAAACACTCAAATACAAAGTTAAAGAGTGACTAATTATTAGTCCGGTTTGGCCAGCTGTCCCACTTTATTTTGTCACAAAAATTCCAACATAAAGGTAAGATATATTTATTAGATAAAGAAAAAAGAAAGAAAGACTGCATTTTTAGTTATACAGGTATACAGATATAAAATATAAAAAATAGTAATATCTCAGGTATACATGAACAAGATTGAAGTTAAAGAATAAATTGTCTAGACTGAGAGGGAAATGGGGAGATTTTTATGAAGATTGGCAATTCTGGAAGACACGAACAAAGATTTTATGTCATTCAGATTGTTTACCTTGGACCTCATTTCCTGGTTCAAAGTTATCAAAAGATACAGCAATAATATATGGTGGTGCAGATGTCTGTGGTTCAGCTTCATAGTTCGGTAACAGAGAATCACAATCAATTGAGGTATTTGTCTGTGGAAAACCAAGGATTCCAGGCAAAAATATCCCACAGAACAAAAAAACAAAGCAGGAGTGTCTCCTCATCTGTGGAACAAAAAGACAATACAGTTCATAGTAACTTCTTTTAAGTTGGTGTCATGTTTGGCAAATATCTGCTCTTCCCCAGGACAGGAAAAAAATCAAGCCTAGAAAGCTGCTCTTGCTTTGCATTCAAGTATTTTGAAGAAAAAAAAAAAGAAAATAAAATACTTATATACACTGGCAGAAAAATGCAATAAGGGACATCAATATTAGAATTTTAAAATACTGAATTATTAATGGAAGTGCAAATTTTCAGGTTACATGTCAGCAATCTACTAACAGCCATGTCTGCTGCATTGCACCTTGGAACTAGAAAAGTCCTTAAAACAAAGTTCCTCGCTGTTGCACTGGCCAATTTAGCTCAGCTCCTTGGCTGTGCAAGAACTGAGAAGGAAACCTCTCTCTCTCAAATTGTAGACATAACCATCATTAGCATGCTCTCCTTTGACTGCTTTCCCTACTCTCACTTCCAAGGGATGGTCGAGAAATCTAGTTAAATGCCCTGGAGTGCTCTTAAAGATTTTCAAAGGACTTGCTTCCTGAAGGACTTAACAGAAGATTTCTGCTAAGTCCTCTGTAACTTCCAAACAGTTTAAAAATACTAAATTACTACTGCATGCTTCCTATTAGTAAAGAATAAACTACAAACAGTACAGAAATTCAGAAAAAAATGACTAAAGACAAGACTGAAGTAAAATCTTCCAGGACTGCCCATGAAAAAAAAGGTATTTTCTTTATAGTTCACTTGCAGCATGGACAATCATGGTAAACTTTCCAAGAAAGAAAGGAAACATTTCCCAGTAGTATTCTCAAGTGTTCAATACCAGATTTTCCAACCCATGTTCAAAGTCTAAACATTCAACTATGGCACTACATAATTTAGAAGGCTATTACATCTTATGAACAACTCACTCTTCCAGCTACAAAATTGCTGATACAACTGTTAAATCTCCAGAGGTATTTAATAATGCTATTTTACATGCTGTTTGCTACAGGATTGCCTCATGTGACACAACAGACAGTAAGAGAATAGAGATATTTACTTGAGATTTTTAAAAAGCATTTCAAACACAATGTAAGAGAGATGTTCAATTTGTGCCATCTACCTGTGTATCTTAATTCATGCATGACTGTGTAAGGTCATTTGGTTTTGTATGTGCTAATGAAATAAGTAACAGAAGCACCTGAAAGCAGGGGAAAAATACACAACTCTGAACATTCATGTTCTCAACTCTGAACTTCAACAACTTTTTAAAAAGCCACTGAGTCAACAAATAATGAAACAGATGACTGTGAAATGCTGAAAGATTTCCAAGTAGGATGATGAAGGTTTGCATAGTGTCACAACTACTCAGAGCAGCAACCAGGAAAGTGATAGAAGCAAGTTATCATGTCTTTAAAGCAGATGAAGACTGCCCCTCCAAAGCCTCATCAAAGTGTCACTGTAATGGGATCCTGGTAAGCATCATGTTTTGGTATCAGCACGCTGGGTGTGGTTATCCAATCTCTTGTGACGATTTTGACGTGGCCCACCTCTAATTAAGTTTTAAATACTGCATGTGGGTGCTATTATATCAACAGATGCGGTAAACAGTGATTTAATATGAACCACTCTGTGTTGTTGAAATCTCTGTCTGACTCATGGAGAGATGGAAAAAAAAAGTCTGTTTCTAATTATATGTTCCATTTCAAAGCACAAAGTCCTAGTTTATTTAGGATTGAAAAATTGTCTGGAACTGCACTCTGCCATGAAAGAAAGCCAGTCTGAAATTTTTCCTCTTTTTCTTGCTAGAAAAGAGCCAGAAATACAAGTACGACGAGTTGAAACACAGCTGAGATGCTTTGTCTTTGCATCAGCTCTCTGATTTAACAGTTCAAGAGGTATTCTAAAAGTCTCATCATGTCATCTTTTGGAACTAGCTTTTAGATGAGAAAGATATTAGCATCTTAAAAAATTCCAAGTCCAGACTTGAGGCAGAAAACTTCAATGGGCTCTGAGTTCCAATACATACTCAAGGCAATCATGTTACCTTGCATCACATATTTTACATTTTCTCCATGAAAAATTTAAAGAAACAAAAATTTAATTTTTATAACATAGAAGCATAGGAAATTTAGGCAAATAAATGTTATTTGCAAATTTCTAATTGGATATAATTATGAAAAATCAACTATATCCTCAGTTCCTTCATCTGACGGAAAAATTCTAATTTTTTTTAATCACAGATTCAAACTTTTCTCCCTATGTAGGAGAACCTTTCTCCATGTAGGAGTCTACATGGCCCTTTCCAACACCTGACCTGCTACCTTAAGAATCCTCTTCCATATTTAGTCTAATACGACTTCAGGCCAACAATTAAATCCCTGAGTGCTAGTTAGCTACTGTGTTCAAAGTCTACTGGACTCACACTTTGATGGTTTGCTACTCCAAAGCCTTGGGCAAACTTATGAATAGAGACAAAAGTGGTTTTAAAAGCTTTTAAACATAGAGCATTTAAGTAATATGATAAACACCTTTCATAATTTGAAAAACACAGTCCTTGCAAGTCCATCCTGCCAACAGTTTAAGACTGACACCTGTATACCCCTTCCTATTCCCATTCTTTATGAGTGTTTTTTCTCCTTCTCCTAGATGCTCCTGATGAGCCACAGACTTATCCTTAAGCCTTTGAGAATAAGCATCAGCAGTCAGTGTGCACCCTGTCCACCACATCCCCACCAACACACCTTATCGAGCGAGTGCTGGTGCGTGGGCATCCTCCGGTCCCTCTGTGGTCAGTGTGGAGGAGCTGCAGCCGGGCAGTGCCGCTGTCCCAGGAAGATGAGACAGAGGAGGAGGAAGGCTCGGCCAATCCGTGCCAAGGAGGGAGCGAGCGTGGCCAATCCGGGCCAGCTGTGCCTCTGCCCTGGAAATTGGGACACCACAGGTGGGACTGTCCTGCCCAAAGCTGGCGGTGACAACACAGTCCTCACAGGTGAGTCACGCCCCTCTGACCTTTATCGAGGCATCTGGCACAGGCAGGGCTTCTGAAGGCTGGCAGCCTAAACCAGTATGTTGACTAAAATCAAAAGAATTATGCTATACAAAAACTCCTTACTAATATTTCATTAACAATTCCAGTAAAATATTTGTAATTAGTCTTATTAATCTGTTAACACAGAGTATTCTGGTGCTGCTCTCTCACTTTTCTACTCCTTTTTTACAGCTGGAAAAGACTTGGACAATTTTAATGATTGTCATACTTCCAAGCATTTTCTCAGAGCAAAGAATTAATGAGGTTGTTTCTTCTCACACACCTTGTGGGAAGAATCTGAAGTTATTGCAACTGACCTGCACTCAAAACTAACCTTTTAAAATTTTTTGCTCTTCAGAAGCATTTTCACAATACCTCTACTGGAGTTTGGGAGAAGTCCAAATGCTGAATGATGTATAAAATAGAATAGAATATTTTAAGCTGGATGTGATCTACAATTATTCGTCCAGTTCATGCCTGTCCAAATGCCTCTAAAACACTGACAGGCTGGGGTTTTGACCCAAGGAAACCTGTTCCAGTGCATGAGCAACCTCTCAGTAAAGAAATGCTTCCTAATGTCCACTCTGAACCTCCCCCAGAACAGCTTTGAACCATTCCCACACGTCCTATACTGGACACCAGGAGAAGGTATCACAGCTCCCTCTGCACTTGCCGTTCTCAGGAAGTTGTGGAGGTCAATGCGGTCACCCCTCAGCCTCCTTTTCTCCAAACTAGACAAGACCAAAATGCCATGGTGCTCCTCAAAGGACATTCCTTTCAGCCCTTTCACTAGATTTGTTGCCCTTCTCTGGACACTTTCAAAGACCTTAACAATATGACAGACACTCCTATTTAACCTATTTAATTCACAGGGAATTCTATGAATCTATGACACCATGGTTAATGGTTAATCCATGAGTCTTTGGTTAATGGAAATCCTTTAACCAAAAACTGTTCACAAGAACCTCCTTCAATTCCTTAATGTTCATGCTTTTAAAATGTATTTAGATTCAAAATGCTCACAGCATTTTAAGAACATTAGATATTTTTAAGATTCGGTGCATTTAACTAACTGTATTCTCTTTCTGTTAATTACCTTTAATTAATGAGTAGCATTTTATTTACATTGTTCCATTATGAAATACATTATTTCCTCTCTGCTGCTATCCATTGGGGAAAAGATCATAATCTTTCTTCTCTTACTATACCACCAAACTTACCATTAGTACCAATGTTATAAATAGCAATGCAAAATCATGCTGCACACCACAAATGCAACAGCATACCAGTAACACCATCAAATAAATTACACAGTAAAGGAATGACAAGTATTCACACCAGAAACACATAACCAAAGAGATGGAATCTTGCAAATGCATATTGCAAGATCTCCCTCACAACCAACTAGGAGATACTGAGAGGTAACCCGAGGGATCAGAACTATTTCTCCAGGCTACTTTGAGCAGCTGTGAGCACTCCACGAACATTTGATTTGACAGTCAGATAGATAAATGTCAGGCAATGAATTGCTGTAATCTCGGTAATATGGTTATAAAGAAGCACAGATAACATAAGCAATATGCTTTTGTTGGCTGTAGCACTAGTAAAATACTACTGTGGATAAGCTGGTAAAGACTCAAACCATTAGTTTACAATGCTAGAGTTGTAAACCTGCGTCCCTCTTACACAACACTCTGCTTGCGGTTTATTTCAAAGGAACAGTATTCCCACTGAATCCAACCTAGGAGACTGATTCAGTATGAATTTACCTGTAGTCCAAAATCCCAGTTTAAAAAAAAAAAAAAGGTATTTTTCAGGTCTACACACCTGAAAGGACGATTTTGAGATCGTCATTTAAATACCAATTGAACAAGTGGTAAACTCCCGACTCCAGTGAAACCATGATTACAAAGTTTGCTATGTACTGAAACTCATGTGCAGAGCAACACTACACTGTGTGCACATGGAATTCCTTGCTGCTTGGAATGCCCTCAATGCAAATTCCCGTGGGAATATCAGCCTTTTTTTTTTAGATCTCTGATTGTATGTAGCCCATATTTCTTTAAAATAATCACGTTAGATTTGTGCCACTGATAGTGGGCCAATTCATTTTAGGAAGAAGCCAAGGAACATGGCACAGAGTCCAGAGTCCAGAGCACTGAAAGGGAGGGGATACATACTGGGCAGTGGAGCAGTGGGTGAAAATTTTAAAGGGCACATGATGGACACAGGGGAAGACAGCTACTCACATAATCAAAATATTGTCTTCTTGAATAAAGAACTGCAAGCCCTGTCAGAGTTTCCAGCACTGATTTGTTTCCACTAAAAGCTGTTTAAGACAGATCAGAGTAAGCAGCCTACTTCCTTCTTCCTCACTGACACCAGGACCTCCAACCACCTTCATGACTCTTAGCAGCTTTCTGCTTGTTCTCTGCAACAACTGAGCCAAAGATTATTTGTAATCTGGCAGTTTACATTGCAACTGGAAATGTTAGAAAGCCTAAGAAACCTTCAGCTAAAGCAAACATACATACATAAATAACATGGTAAAATAGGTGGTGGCATTTTCATTAGGGTCTGGTATCCTTATCAAACTGCTTCGATGTTTCCCATGGCAATAGATACACCCCTGAGTCTTGGCCTGGGCAGGAGAATTGGCAAACTCTTTGCTCAAATACCTCACATGTGCTGGACACAATGAATACTGTAACACTAGCCATTCCTAAATGATTTCAGAGAAAATGTACATAACAAGTGCTCTTACAGATATGAAGAACTGAGTTTATAACAATCTATATCTTTTGTTAAGTAGTCCAAATTGACTCTGTGGAACAGTAAAAGTGAGTGCAAAGCGAGGGAAAGAAACTTCATTTTTTCCAAGCACTATATTTCAGAGTTCTGAAAAAAATCACTATTATTTCTGAACATCCTTGACTTCTCTTAAGTGCCAGGTGCCTTCTCAAGCTCTCCCAGACCTTTTCTTTGTTTCTTCCTTGCTTAAACAGGGAAGGTCAAGAATAAACCCTACAAATGAGAGAAATACAATTTGTTCTCCTGACATCTATTTTGACTATTTGAGAAATTTCTGTAGTATCCCATGTTTCATCTCCAAATGAAAGTGGCTTTCTCAGTGTACAGTATTAGTATGATAAGAGGATGTTATCATTGCATACTTTTTATGTATAACTCCAGAGTACTCAACTGAAGTTATTTGCACAAACATTCTAGTCTAAATGTAATGGTAAGGATTCTTAACAGCTGTGTGAATTGTATGATATTGATTAAATGAAAAGACAGATTTATTTAGTCTTCCTTCAGAACCAGCATGTCTCCTGCCTTGTACTAGCAGGTCAACATTTACGTCCTGTTTCCAAGGACTTAAAATATTGCCACATTTTTTATTTATAAAGGAACATTTTGCTTCCTATGCTCAATAAATAGAGTCCTTTCTTGAAAATACACCAACATATCCTACAGTAATATTACATATTGCTCAAAATAACTCTAGATATAAATACAGTGTTATTTTTCAGAAAAAAAGTATTAAAAAATTGTAAACCAACTAAAATTAATGTAATGTATTTTGCACTCCCAAGGAAATGCTAAATGCCTTCTTGATAAATATTCAACTCTCTGATAATTGAGCAAACCACATTTTTCTAGGGAAAAAGAAGATATTAAAATTATTCCTTCCGACATATCACAAAATTTCAACTCCTTGTTGTCTTTAATTTCTTGTCTTTGCTCATGTCAGCACTTTTCCTGTCTGATTTAAACCGTGTCAACATTTGTATACAAAATAAGCAACTCCATAAATAACAAAATGGTTCACACTCCAAAAGTCCTAGATAGATGATGCCATTGGGAGCCTTACATGAGAATTAGTGAGCAAAAAAAGAGTTTTCCTTGACTTAATGTAAGAGTAGAAAGGGAGTGATCAAATGGATTACTTCTACTGAACTCTCTGTGTCCCAGGAGAGACGAGGGTGAACAAGACTGTGCAGAGCTGATGGGTGCCAGGCACTTACGTGCTGCTCAGGAGGAACACCTGACATGGACAGCACATACAAGAGCAATGACATATGAACATTGCATCACGTTATCTCATGCATTGTGCAAGCTAACAAGTGGTATTGTCCCTATGTGCTTTTAAGGTGAGTGCCTGGGTGTGGCTGCAAACATATGCAATACTTCATATAAGCCACAGTGACTACCATTTGTTAGTGATTTACCAGACACTATATTCAGATTTAAGTAAACCTAAACATGTTAATGGAATGGAAGAAATGATAGTAGAGGGATCCTGCTACCAAGATACGCAGTCCACAAGAAAACTGGAGCCTTAATATTAACAATAAAAATTTACTATTTTCCCAGTCGTAGAGAAGATAAATGGTCTCTCTTACATGCGTCCCCAACTGGTATCACTGAAAAATTCTCTTTGACTGTCATTTGTATTTATAGATCTAGAATACTTCAAGTACCATTGAAATATGTTTACAGGCTATTTCTAAGTCCCTGTGGCCTAGAGAATTCTCCTGCTTAGTGGGGTTAAGGCAGTGCACATCTCTGCATGTATGATCCACTCGTGAGTGAGCAGCTGGGATTGAGACATGCAAGTTCAGCTATAGAGTTTCTGCCAATCCACGAGTATTGGCTCAAAACCAGCATAGATATAGGATACAAAACTGGATTGTATAAACTCCCTTTGCTGATGTATGCCCAGTCATTGAAAAATTTTGGCTGCTTAGGCTAATTGAATTTTGGCTAATTTGGGAAACACATCATTGCATGTCTGTAATGGAGACCCTTGGACCTGCACCACCGTGTGATTAAAAAAGGCATGGATCTGTTATTAATAAACATAGAGCTGCAACTTCTAAGAGTTTCTTTCAGTCTCTCAGGTCAAGAGGGAGATGTCCGTACCAGTGGACATTCCTTTGAAATTCAAAATCAACCTTAAACACTTGCTATTCACTCCTTCAAAAGTGTGACTAAAAGAAGTAAATTACTTATCTTTGTGTCAATCCATACAGGTTGTTCCTAGGTAAGAGAATGTGACTGTAGATTTGGGGAGCCCTAGGTTCACAGAAGCCAAAGAGCTGTCATCCTAGAAAGAGGCATACCTTTTATGGGAAGGCAAGTTGTCTAATTTTGCCTAACTATATGTGCACAGCTACTGGAGAACAGAAAGGAAGCAGAGCAAAGAGGGAAGGTATGATGGGCTCGTCTGCTTTCCAGTAATATCGGATTCCCAAGAAATAGCCAGTTAATAAAATATTTTCTAGGACATGAGCAACAAGGCATTTGATATTGTACAGGTTTCCAGCAGCAAATAGTAACACTTCCACTGTATATTTACAGTAACAAAGTAATCCCCACAGCTCCCTGTGAGGCAGGGAAGTATTACTGTTTATACCCAATTCTACAGATGAGGAAACCAAGTCATGGAGGGATTAAGTGACTCGGCCAAGGTCATATAGAAAGTCTGCTGCCACTCATGGTATGCGTCAATCCTTGTCAGCACTCAGTGACACTCCCTGAAAAGTTCACTCAACCCCTTTCTCTGCATAGGCCAGCATCTTTCAGATTTCGTAAGTGTCATCTTCCACCCTAACCCGGACTGGAAGAAGAAACTTCATCAGTCCAGGTCAGAGTCAGGCTGAGCATGATCCCTGGCCTTCTTACTTTTTGATTAGGACCCTTGATTATCTACAGGATTCTACTGTATTTTCACCTCTGCCAGAAATTCCTCCTAAGGGACTCATCTAATTTAAACCTAAGCAGATGGGCAGGATAATATCCAAACAATAAATACATGCAGTAATTATTTTCAAAGATTCATACGTATTTCTCTCAGGACACAAACCTTCCTGTTTCTACTCCCGCATTTAAAACTCTCCACCATCCTTTCCTATACAATATACAATATACAATATACAATATACAATATACAATGTACAATATACAATATACAATATACAATATACAATATACAATACACAATATACAATATACAATATTATATTCAAAGTTCCATAAATTCATGCCATACAATGTGGCTATATCTATATCTATATGTATACACACACACACATACAGATATCACAATACCTCCTATATAGTGTTACACTGGAGATGGGAATATCTAAGCATATATAGTAAAAAATAGCAAGAATAACGCCAAAAAATTTTTAAAACACACATCCTAAAGTATTTCACTTTTACAGTAACTTTCCAAACAAAGTCTCTGATGTATTTTATGTGTAAGTACTAATATGATTAATTTCACACTTTATTTCCTTGTGTTTGTGTATCAGAACAGTTAGTGGGGATTTCTTTAGGTGTGAGAAACTTAAATGAACCTCATGCGTGACCCATACAGTGAACACTACTTTTTGCTCAGTTTAAGCAGAAATACTGAGATTCAGCCTCAGACAAATCAAAAAGCCCAGTGATGAATCAATACATTTAAGGCATTGTAGCAGATCAACCAGAACCATTTCTTCTGTGCTTCTCACCAGGTTTCTGGTGTTATATCAAACTTCTGAGGTCCTTCTTCCCTCTCTCACCTTCTTCAAATTGAGATCTAGGATTCTTGCATTCTAGTGTGTTTCTACTTAAAAGCAATCCTATGCCAACAATAGTACAGTTCTTCCATTATATTGCTAGAAAAGTAACAGAGATGCTCTTGGTACTATTATTTATTCAATAATTGAGCCTTTCAGGTCATTCATTTATAGTGCTGTTCCAAAACCAGGAGTGCCTTTTATTTGAGGAAAAAAAAGAATAATTTTGAAAATTAAAAAATAGGCATGAGAGCTGGAAGAGTTGCCATCTCTTCCTCACTCTGTCACAAATTTCCTGTATGACTCTAACAAGTCATTAATTTCTATATGCCTCATCTAGAAAATGAGATAATGACATTTAACTATTTCATTGGGAGGCTTAATGGTTGTGAAATTTGCTGAGCTTCTTGGATGGAAAGAAGCTGCTGTCAGAGTAAACAGTAATAGCATGATTATATTTGTTGGGAAGGTTGTAGGAGAGTCACTTTGTAACAAAGAGTATGACAATTCTGCATTTCACAGACAAGATTGGCCAAGCAAATGAGTCACTTAGGAAGAAATTTCTGTTTTCCTTTGTTTGTGGTATCTGTGCATACTATCTGGACCCCAAAATCAAAACAAATTTTTAATGCTCTGTAAGTCTGTGGAAAGAGATACCATCTTTAGAAAATAAAACATACTTTCTCTACTGTTAGAATCTAACTGCAAATACCAGCCTATGAAAGATTTAGAAAAATCCCTATGGACTTTGAAATCTGCTATAGATTAGTACAATCCATCATGTGACAGATCAGTCATAGACAGTAGCACGTGTATTGATTCTTTGTTGATTTTCCCTCTGATATTCTAGAAAGCAAAGGGACTTGAACTAATGTATCTGGCATTCACATACTCTTAGATGGGAATGCATCTGTAGAGTCTGAACACATTTCTAAAGAATAGCTAATTCATACAGTCAGTGGAAATCACAGCAGCTTAGGATCTCTAAAAATCCCCACATAACCTTCTTGGAACAGCCCTGTGGGTGTAGGTATCTGTTAGATACATAGACTAAGCAGTTCTAATTTCCCAAAGCTTCACCTCTCTCCAGTGTCCCATCATCTCTCTCTTCTTCTCATCTATATTTACTAGGATTTGGATTTTTTTAGGTTTATATTCCTTTAACTGAGAAGATGATGGCATATCAAATATGCTTCTTTGATATCAAAATTGCTTTTTGCCATGAAAAATGAGATGACTATCTCCTACAACCTCAAACAATTAATGCGGACAAAATCATTGGTAACATATTTTTGGGCAACAATCTGAAATTAATGCTTCTGCTTCCACCATAGCAATCCTCATTTCATTTGTGATAAGGGATTATACTGTCACCTAGATTCTCTGTGATGTTTTAATGTTGGTAAAACATCAATGATCATGTGTTGTTTCTCCCTTCAAATTAAAACATCACCTGAAGGAAATATATCAGTTATATACACTGTTAGTAAATAGCCCATACCCCACAAATGAATAATCTTGATATCCACAGCAAGTGCCTTGAGTACAGGAAATAGCAAGCTACCTTTTTACTTGAAAAAGAAACTTAAACAAGAGTTCCCTTTCACCAAATACATGTTACTAAACACCAAGGAAGAACAGAAATATTATATAATTGAGAACATAGTATGTGAGAGATAGAGAAAGCTATTCTTGTATCATTGTCTAGAGGAGACATTCTCAAAGGTAAAACATGGTTTTCATGGGACTCTAGGTATGTATTGCAATCAGCACAATTAAAGTCTTCCAATCATAGTGGCACTACAAACTGTAGCACTGGTCCATTCAACTCAGAATGCCTTAGAAATCCAACTGAATTTTCTCCAGGAAACATAATCTGTGTGCAGGAGAACCACAGTTCAGAAGAAAAATGAGATCTTGGAACAATTGTGATGTTCACATATTCAGTCAAACACAGGGCAACTAGCTAGATACACAGCATTTAGGATTTCAGCATGCCATTTTGCAATGGTGTAGTGAAATCTGTCCACAGCAACACAGCCAAATAAGGATCCTCTCATACCTGGCACATTTCATGGCATCATATCTTAAAGATCAGGATGCTGCACAACATCACACTGGTGCCTATTGAACTACTCTATCATTGGAAAGCGAATAATTCTGAGTAGGGTCAAAAGGTGTAATTTAAATAGATTTGTAGCTAGTTGCACTTTTCAGTTCTATCACCAAATGAACCGATTCACATCAATAAAAACAAAACAGAAAGCCAAATATGATATATATGTGTCCAAAACTATTCCAGTGAGTGAGCAGGTTAAAATATTCATTCTGCAGCTAGTATACTAGGAAACACACACGATCTAATTAGTCAAAACCCCTAAAGGAAGAAAAAATTAGTATCTACTATAGCAAATTTTAAAAACTCAATCATGAATGGGTTGAAATTGGAATGTGTAGCACATATTGAAAGTCAGTGTTTCTGCTTGGTAGTGTCTGAATAACATTGTCTGAATGTTAACTCTGTTAGTATCAGTACTTTATGACAAATTATGAACTATTATGTTAAGATTAGAAATTAGATGCAGGAATACCTGAACAGATTGCTCCCTTTCTCTTACTGTTTTCCACCTGGTTCTGTGCTCAGTAAACACTTTGCAACAAGAATAATCTCAATACATATTTATACTAAGGTATTCAATTCAGACTCTTGCAAAACAAATGATAGAAGATATGCTACAGGAGACTGCATTAAACCTCTGAAAACTTTCAGGTTAATTCACTCTAAATTTTAAAACAAGAAGATTCACCTGTTTTGCAGATAGCCACAAAACAGATGCACTGGGGCAAGACTGTCCTACATCTAATACTGATCATCCACTAAAGCTGAGATTTTCTAGCATGTGTTTGTACTCTAGAATCTCTAGTTTTAAAGTTCCATCAGGGCTTCTAAGTTCCAAATATTTGCTTTCAGCAAAAGGAATGCAGTAACTGCTCTGTCTAAGCTGATCTCACTGAAAGGTCTGGACAGGTCTACACTTGCTTAGAGCAACACAGAGATTTATAGCTGAGAATGAGCCCTACTTTTAACTGACAAGACAGTGTCTGCCAGCAGGACCTAACACTCAGTGAAGAAAAATGTGAGCTTGGCATGACTAAGGTAGGCATTAGAAGATGTACAGCTGGGAGTGGATGAACTGGAATGGGCAAGGTCGAGAGTATTAAAATTTGGCCTATTTCTTCTAATGAAATGCTCACAGAAGGATTGTACAGGGACAAGCTATCATACAGTTGATATGTAAAATATAGCAGTAGTAAACCACTCTTCAAAAAAAGTGTTAGGAACAAGGTATATGTAAATTGAATGCAAATTAAGAATTTAAAAAATACAAGAAAATGGGTGAGGCATTTAAAATATTGAAGGGAGAAGTTAACAGTTTACTTATTTTCTCCCTGAATCTTGCTTTTGAAATCTGTTTGGCTAGATGAGTGGAGAAAGATATAATACTGTGTATCAAGCCCAGCCAGCTCATTCTCAAGCTCCCCAGGTGATTATCTTTCCATCTCATTTGAAGTATGTGAAATCATAAGGAACATACCATACCATGCAGCTACAGAAACTACCATTCCAAGATTGCAGAGCTCTTAAATTGGACAAGCTCTTGTGCCTTGCTAAGAAGGCAGAAGCATATAAACATTGAAATGAGAAAAGTAAAAGGGGAGAAAAGGAGCCAGCAAAGAAAGTCAAGTCTTTGACTGGACTGGATTGAGTTCCCAAAGTAAGAGTTGCAAACAATATTCAATTTCCACCTTAACATTGTCGAAGCTTCAGGTTTGATGACCCTAAAGTACCTCTAAAGGACTGAGAATACCACCAAACATTATCTTCATGTGCAGCTCTTTCCCTGCCAGCTTTTTGTAAGAGCAATTAGAGGTCTTTGAAAGTCATAAGCTTTTTCTCCCCACATAAATCCCCATGCAGAGAGTTACAAGAGCGAGGCAGAGATCATCAACAAAATGATCAGTGGCCTAGCCGGCCTCTGAATTAAATTTGCCCTTTTTTCCTATCTCAATATTAAGTGTTTAATGGGCAACAACAGGAAGTTTATAATTTCAGAGCATAAAAATTAACTCCATTATAATTCATGTTTCTAATATGCAGTGTTAGTAAGTACAGAGTAGAGAAATTCACCCTTTATTATTCATATATACAATAAACCTCAAATGTAATGTCTAAGTGCTTAGCTGCAAGGTACCTGAAGTTTCACACATTTATAATTTATATTCCAGAAAAGTTTAAGTGATATTTAATTGTAGAGGGCCACTTTGTTGGAAGGGTTCAACACAAAGTTCAAAGGTTGACACTGACTGGAGCCCTAGGGAAGTGGGATGGCCCTTAATTTATTATGAATTAATGTTGTCGCTAGTGGAGACACCACAAATTTTTCTGGCCTCTTGGTTAATGGTAACCTTGATTCCAATTCTCTCATTGTGGAAACACAAGCCAGTTGGATACACATGTGTCTCTGTGCTGTGGCAGCTGAATGCAAATGATGTGGAGATGAGAAAAAATTAATAGAAATTCTGGACAAATTCATTTTGAGACATCCAACTGACAGGTTTTTGCCTCCCCATCCCCACCAAAAAATAAGGAAAATATTGTCAGTATTTTACGTACTGAGAACAAGAAATATTATTTTTCCACTCCTCTAGGTTTGTATGGTTGAATTTGCAATCGTGGATTCTCAGTGCTTTTGCTTTCTCAGCTAAAGGGGAGACTGCTGCTGTAGAATTCCCTCACACCAACAAATAAGGTTGGACCAAAATCGAATGATTCCCATGGCTTTGGCTTAGGATGTCAGCCAAGCTGCTGCTATTGACCTGCAATGCCACTTGTGGAAATAACAAACTGAAATTCCTGTAAACAGTTGAGAGAGACATTTCACACCATCAAATAATAATGTATTAGAACTGCTCATGTATTCTAAAAATGTGAATAATAATAAATTGGAACAGTGTTTTCCACTTATTGCTAGAACAGGAAAAGTGTGTCTGAATGCCTTCAAGACACAAACTTCTAGGTGCGTTCATTTTAGTCAGGCCCTTTTGATCATCCTCTTGTATATCAGAAACCTTGTGAAATTGTTTCTTTAATTTTTGCAATTCAAGACTGAAAAGCACAGGTTGCAGCATTACTAAACTAGACACTTTTCACTACAGTGAATGAGTTTATTATTGCAGCATGGGAGCAGGTTTAATCCATACTGTCCTACAGAAATAGGGGTCCACTAAGGCCCTGAGTTTCTGTCTAAACAAGCACATGCATGGTGGATAACTGAGATAATCTCCAAAATCAGGATAAAAGGTAAAAAAAAAGAAAGGGAGATTGCTGAAAATTGTATATATTATGGCTCAGTCTCCAGTATTTAACAACCACAGAAACCCAGAAACTAAAACGGAAAGTGCAGCATTAGTGGCACTCTGATTTCAACCCATCCACAGGTATTTATTTAGAGAGAAAATATAGAAAGAGGAGGGAGGGTTTTGTGAGGGAGCCAAAGGAGTGCTTCAGGTTTCATCATATCCTGTTTTCAACAGTTTCATTAGACTTACCCTACAATTAATTTTTGGAACAGATCTTGCAGCACCCTAAGGATATCTGCTCTTTCCTGGCTTCGTGCTGCAGAATCTCACACTGAACTGATGATAATTCTAAGCCATAAACTATTTGCAAGTTCATCAACGGTCTGTGAACCAAACTATTCGCTGCATTCCAAAGTTCTAGATGACACATTCATCTTTACTTGGAATGTTGGGGAGTTTGTAATACATCTCAGTAATCTGAGCTACTTCCTACTTAATCAACTGTGACTTATTGATATTATTTTGTAGTTTAGAAGGAGAAAAAACTGAAATTTTCAAAAATTATTTACTTGACATGCAGAAATCCAGTGGATCATACAAAACTGAAGTGCTAATGAAGAATGAAAATTAAAAGCATAGCATATACCATATGAGGGCCTAATGTAATTTTCATTTACAAGGCTAAAACTATCTGTAGAGCATATTCAGTGTATTGAAAAGACTACAGGCAAATTAATAAGTACGGAATCAGCTATTTCTTAGACTATTTTTCCTAACAAAAGTGTTTATCAATAAAAATATTTAATAATAAAAGGTTGAACTTAATATTAGAGAAAATGGAAAATCTATCATTATCTGAGGTGAAGTTTAAAGTAGCTTTTATTGGATAAAAACAGGTTCCTAAAAATGAAGCTTGGGAACCAGGAACAGCAATGTCACTTTTAGTACCAGAGAATAATGGTAATTATACTCTCCACTTGCAAGCATAGCAAAATTACACTTGGTGTTATGAAAATAGGAGGGTGTCTGCTTTAATCTATTTGCTAATCTAGATGAAGGACCCTTCTTTGCTCAGAAATGGTGTGACAGGAGAGGTGTGGATACACAAAGAACACTATTTATTTGTATGGCTTGGGAAACACGAAGTTAGGTGTGCCAGGCTTGAGCAACACCTATTATCATTTCTGCAGATAGCTTACTACACTGAAATCAGTCCTGTGATAATTATTTCAGGACTTGATTAGGTGGCATTGCATCAGAACTCCATCTTCTACTTTATATCCAAACCATTTTCACAGCTCCAAAAGAAGATTCATCCCAAAGCACTTGATAGTAGTAGGATGAAAGAAAATGTACTTTTAGAAAATGATAAGAACACAAATAGCTCAGGAAGAGGCAGCTGGCACCGATCAGTGACACTGCTCATGGTGGGCTTATTCTTTATGATAACACATGAGAGGTTGGTAACTGAAAATAAAAATAACTGTTTAGTCTCCATTTATTCATCTTTTTTTTTTTTTTTCAAGCATCAGAAGAAAACCTTGCTTGGGTGGCTGAACTAGCTAATTTATATAAACAAAGATTTTTCAGTGACTTGGAACAAGAGCCATTTCTTGGATGTGAGCTATTTGCATGCATTAGGCATGAGCACTGTGTAGCACAGCTAAATTTACTGCTGCTGATGGTCAATAACTGCCTTTTATTTTCATTTTGTGAGCTACTTCTAGACTATCCAACAGAACATTATTTTGCAAGAAATCATATCTTCACACTCACTTGACATGTTTTCAAAACTGATGTATAAAATGGTTATTCAGGAACTAAAATTTCCATCTGCATCTTCAACAAGCTTTCATAAGTCAAACATAACTCAATATATCAACTTTTTTTTTTAGATTTATTGGATTACTTCTAGAACTTTAGATGCTTGAAACTATGTATAAGACTAAAAACTCTGGCTTAATACTTTTAAAAGATGACCACTGAAGTGATCTATTCTGCGAAACACAAATTTTGTCATACAGATACAGCAATTGGAACCACAGAGAAAAGAATAGCTGAAGAAAATGCTTTTATTACGGCCTCCTTTCTCAGAGAATAATTTGATTCTCACCACAGTAACAATGACTTCTTAGAAAAAAATATAGAAACAAAATAACAATTACAACAGAACAGTTTTTGAAAGACAGCACCCAAAAATATCTGCTCCCACATTACAGGTTTTGGAAAAAATACTGTCATTGTTACCTGGTTACTTTTGATAAACTACTTGTGCTAGCTTCATTGTTGGTCAAAAAATATAAAAATCAACCCGTGGAATATGTAGCCTTATAAATCAAAGAGATTGGTAAAGGTTTACCTACTCTACTCCTAAAAGCATTAGTATCTTAAGCTCAATTAAATAAGAATTTAGTAAAGAGCTACTGATAATTGAAGTAGAAAAACATGAATGTGATCATATAAAAAGACACTCCTTTTCCCTCCAACCTGAGAACTCCCTAAAGGTGAAGAAATTACCTAAAACTGAAAGTCTCCCTTATGGCCTAGTCTCCTAGTCTCCCTACTTTGGACTGGATTTAGGAAATATGTTTTGTAAATTTGACTGTAGATTAAAAGTCTAAAAATACCAAAGACTGAGAAAAACATTTTTTAAACTTTGTCCAACAAACCAAACAAATGTGTCACTGTCAGCTATTACTTCTACCAAAAATTTGGTGAGGAGATTTTAATGATCCAAGATGGAATCTGAGAATGCAAACTGTAATCCAGGGTAGATGACTGATTGGGGCAGCTCCATCTCAGGCAGCCCTCCTGATTCTAAGCAAGGTCTGTCTGCACCTATGCCAGTGCCATAGTTCAGACCAGGAGTACATTTCACATCACTCTTGAAGTACTTGTATTCATGAATTTCACAAAATCTATCTTATCTATCTTATTCCTTTATTATTTTTTTTAAGTACTTTGCAGATATCATCCTAGTGCATCTAGCCTTGGCAATAGCTATACTGTGCTCAGTTCTGCCTCATCCACCAGGTCCTCATTTATGCCAAGTCAGCTTCTCTCACTAGCTGCTCACACTCTTCTATTGAGAGACAGTTGTCACAAGGTATCAAGAAGGACTCTCCTATGTGTAACTTAAACTCCTGGTGGCAAACTATTTTTACATTTTGTGTAAATGCAAATGACTTTTGAAATACTTTAGAGTCTGGAAGTTATTTCACTCATTCATCTAAACTACCTTGACTCTGGTGACCTGACCACAAAGATTTATCTGGTGTTTCTTTGCAGCAGCTACTGATGAGTTGCAGTGAGTGGGTAACATGGAGATGCTGCATGTATCTATTGGATTAAATCCCTACTAGATAGACTAAATGATTTCACTTGATAATGAATTATCATTTCTATCACTTAGACTCTTTAAATTTGTAAAAATAAAAAAACACTCATTAGATAAATAGAAAAATGTTTGCAAGAAGATAGTAAGCTTACTATAGCAAGGGTTATGATTGCTTATGGCATCATAATCAACACAAGAACACCTTCTTGGGGCTTCCAGAGAAAGCCTTAATACAAGCATATTAATTTTCTGATAGACACTTGGAAGGCCCAAGAGAAGGCCACAAAGAAACTGTTTAACTGTGGCCTTTCTCAGGAGAAGGAGCTGATGTTTAATGTTAAGTACTTACAGGTCTCCTCCAGCTGTGCCAGAACTAGGACAAGCATCTTGGCACTGAGCACTTGTCAGTCAATCAGAGTCTAGATAGTTCGAGAGGTATTCCCTGACTGTTTCCCAAGCCCTTCCTTTCACTCTGCATAGCAGTGAGAAGTCACAACAGGATGTGTTCTCATGTCACCTGGGTTGCACAGAATTTTCCCTTTCAAATGCAGAAGCAGGTGAATTCCCATCACTTCAACAGTTAACACTGTAAGGAATAGTCAGGTAACAATTTTTGTTCAGTATTTATAACATTTTTTCATGGTGAATTTGAAATCTACTACAAGGAAAGAACCAACTCACTTTCTATAAATAGTCAGCTTCTAGCAGCTGGAACAATGTTTCCCTTTTATTTCAGAATAGCAGACATTCCTGGAATCATATCTGAAATACTTAATTAGAAGTACAGTATATTTAGAATACCTACATTTTCAAGCACTTCTCTACTCACCAGTCTGAAATTGTTTGACTGGGATAGAGTTTAATAATGCCTCCCAACACAATCCCCACAATGCCCAAAAATTCATTATCAACAGAAAAGCACCTGGTTCTGTTTGGGATTCTCATTGCATGGTAATAGAATTAACAGAAGTACAGTAATAGAACTTGTAACAGACAAAGACTCAGAGTAACTAATGTCATACGTGACTTAGTAGTGCAAGTAGCTCTCGTTTGCAAAGACTGCTCACTACAGTTAGCAGAGTAAGAGACAATGGATCTAGAGGCTGAAGACAAAACCTGTCTACAGAGGCCTTTTGACCTTGGTATTTTTTAAAATTCATTCCTAATCCATTTCCTACAACATCACTGACTTCCATCAGACAGAAAATGGTCTTCCTGTGTGTGCTGTGCCTTGTACCAACTTCCTGTTGGCAAAGTCAATTTGTAAACCTTCATACTCTTCTGGCAAGACTTTCAATCCTGAGGCTTGATTTATAAGGCCAAAATTTTCCATGCTATAGACCAAGCCAGAGATGACATAATTTTAACTAGGCTATGAAATCCTTTTTCTTCCTCAGGTACTCAAGAATCAGGTTCTTTACTCTCCCTTTTTCAAGATAAGGCAAAATGTTAACAGTGTTAACAATGACATATGACTTCCTAGATGAAGTAATAACATCAGAATACACATAACTCCTAGTATTTTGAAGAGGAGAATCTGCTTTGGAGGACAACGGGAATGGAATATACAAAGTCCTGTCACTCTTTCAGTATCACATAACCCTAGATATAAAGTGCACACAAAGACCTGAACGTAGAATAAAATGCAGAAATTATTGAAGAGAACATAACCACAAAGACCTGCAAACAGGTGAGGGATGGGCATCTAAAAATGCCTGTTTACAGGGAATCGTGACTCACTGGGTACCTTTTTGTGCAATGGAAAAAGGGAATCCCTGGTGTGTAAGCAGGCCTAGCAATTTACAGGCCCAGTGAAATGCACATGCTCTATACAGATAAATACTGCTACCCTCAAGATAACACAATTTTATGAAACTAATAAATAAATAAGCTTTTCATCAGTACTATTCCCTTCCATATAGTAGTCATGAAAACTCTTTGAACTTAGACTTTACTAAATGACAGATAACTAGCTCATTAACTAAGGAAAAGATCATGTGTTTCTGAAGTGGTCTCTCTTGCCCTTGCCTTTGATTGTCCCCTTGTCTCTTGTATTACTCATGATGTTAAGCCTAAATGCAAGATTATCACCTTTTAGAGGCAAAGACCAAGTGCTAAATCTTTGAAGCACAATGAATCCTAATTAGGTATAATCAATAATAATTATAGTTGTGTAATGGAAAATAGGAAGGTGAGGAAAAGGAAACGGCTGAGATCATAATAATTACTTTCTATTAGGACTGGCAGGGAAAACTAATGCGAGAAGCTGGTCACCTGAGCAAACAGATACCTATTTATTTGGGTTTTCCTTGGAGTTGAAATAGCTAAGTTAAAGCATACCAACTATACACTGAACATGATTTATAAGTTGAACAAGCTCTGGAAGCGGAGTGCAGGAAGTACGTGTGTGTCTGAGGGGGTTGCTGTGGTAACCTCGTTGGAACGCAGCAATTACCGCCTACCTGGCAAATTGGAAGTGTTACATTCCTCTGCTAGTAATCCACTCCTTCATTTAGCCAGAGGTCAGGGAGGAGAAGGAGGTGACTCTCACGGAGGGAACACTCAGAGCCACAGAGCTTTCTACCAGAAGGGCAAAGATGCACTAGGTGTGAACCTCACAATATAAAACCCCTCCACAAGGAACGTGAAAACCCTGTTATACCCATGAGGTACAAAATAATTGGGACAAAACCAGAAATTGAGATCCATGACACTTCTGATCTAATGTTTTATGCTCCTAGGGAGTGCAGGTCTAGGCCACTCCTGGTCTTCAGTGGGATTTTTTTGTTAGGATGGTTCCACAGAGAAGCTGCTGACCATCAAGGCTATTGTGGGTACAGAGTCCCACTGTGCTGCCATGCTGGACCTGTAGTGACTGGGGTACAGAGAGCCAGGGTAATCACTTACTGCATAGCATGTCTGGTAAATTAAATTGCAAGTCCTCTAATTTTTGCTCTGCACTAAGAATCTACTGCCCAGACTTCTTAAGGCCATCAGATCACTACAATCAGGGGACTTCTGCTCATGAGGACTGACAAATTAGTTTTCTTGGATTGCTCCAATCTGATGCTCCATTTACTAATAAATCCCTTGCAGAATGCATTATGTTTTGTGATACATTTGAACACAATTATGATATATAACCTTCCTTATGGTGAAGTATTAATTTACTATAATCCATTATTATAAAGACTTCCAAGCTTAGTATGATGTTATCCACAGTATGAAAGATGGGCTATTTATTAACATCTTATCATCCTTTCACAAAAGAATAGCATCCTTATAGCAACTGTAATTATAGAGGTACAGCAATATAAATATCCTTAATACATCTTTTAATTAGGTTTAGTAAGTGAAAATATTTGGGAGAGTCAACTCAAGGTCAGTTGTCTAAGGACCACTTTGCAGTGATTCAGCTCTCTGTAGTGATTCATGAAGCACTGAGGGAGGATTTCCACAGCCACTCAAGAAAATGCGTTATGCCATGTGCTCCAGCCACAGTCACAGTGCCATGTGCACTGCTGAGGCACAAATGCACCTTTGCAGCTCTGCTGTAAAAGGGTTAAACATCCACATCCACTAAGGTACTTGAAATAGTTCCCAACATTATTTCAAATGAAGTAATACAACTGAGAATGAAGAGAGGGCTGCAAAACAGCATAGGAAAAGGTGAAAAGGAAAAAGGAAACTCATCTCAAGTTAGAAGTATCTGGGGAAGAACATACATCTCATAGATAGTCCACAGGATTTAGCTGTGGAGCTAGATACTTTCAACTTCAAATATATAAGCTTCACAGAAACAAGTTTCATCTTTAGGCATTGTTTTTAATATTTCCAATGCTTTCTCTATCGATGAGGAAGTAAAATAAAGGTAGGAGTGTGTGGCTTCCAGTAACAGTAATAGAAATGTGGTTTTTTTGTGTAGTAGATAAACCTGTGGGCTACACATCCAAAGATCTAAATGATGGAATAATTTTTTAAAAATCAACCTTTGTAGAAGTAATATATAGACAAAACTTTCATGAATTAGTTCCTCATATGCCATGTCATTTTCTGCAGAACGTGGCATAGTGAATAACATCTCTAAAGGTATTGAATGAATATTTGAGCTGTTTCATTGTATAAAACCATGTGATGAATCAAAGAAAGAACTGTTCTAGAAACTTTTGTGACACATTTCAGAACCGAGTCTGTAGAGCATGCTTGAAAAAGAGACCAGAAAGCTGTTGTGTACAGCTAGGTCAGAAATGAGCATAGGCTGTGAGGTTGCCTGAAGGCTAAGACAGATGTGAGAACAAAGGAACTGTAAATTGTAGGCGATTAGTATTTATTTTTTATAAACTAGATATTTAACTACAGGTAGTGTAATCTAAAGGCACATGCACCAGCAGACCTGCAGGCCTGCTGCAAAGCATGGTGTGAAGTGCTGTATAAGCCCTGGCATGTACAGTGGGATTACAGGTCAAGCACATACAGGTGGATCCTGGCGACAGGGCAGGCAGAAGCAGCTGGTGAGGAGGGCAGTGCTCAGACAAAACATCGGTGCTACTGGGGCACTGTGGGACTGACCTAAGCAGGCAGAATTAACACCATACAGATGGGAAACTAACGCTGGACTTCCTATGTTTAAACGTCTGTGTTCTGATGAACTTGCCTCTGTCTAAAATTGTGACCTATTATCAGTCACTCCTCATCCATGTGTTAACAACAGGAGGATTTTTTTCTTTTGATAGTACCCCCTGCAAGGGAAGCAGCATTTAGAAATCATACGCAACAGTGGCAGCAAAATCAATGGTTCTTAGCTTAGAAGACTGATTCAGCTAAGTAGGATTTGGGTTAGCAGCATTCTTAATTTCAGCAGAAAATAGTTACTGATTAACTGTGAGGGGCAGTGAAAATGACTAAGCAAAAAAACAAAGATCAAAACTTCCCAAAAAGAAGTGTGTCTACCAGCTAGTACTACCTGTCATCCACTTTCCACAGGTTCTGAAGCTACTAAAAGTTCTCAGAGTACAGCAATTACAATTTTCCAGGAAAGCAAGATAAGGGCACTACATACTATGCCAATGCCCCTTCAGCTAATTCAGAGCAATCCTTAAAGTTTCAGCACTGGAAATATACAAGTGTGAGTGGCGTGTACTAATCACTGTCACGACTATTTAGCATTCCAAAGCATCCTCACGTCAGTTTCCTGAACATGATAGTTTTCTGTAACATGATATTTAACAAAGAATTAATAGGGAAAAATGCTAAAGATGTAGTATCCTTGACTTCTACTGCTTACCCCATGTTTTAAAATACATATACATCAAATGTGAAAGAGTGTATTTATTAGCAGTACATTGAGTATATAATTATAGCAAATTAAATAGAGTACGCTGAGAATTAAATTTATGAGACAAAAGATACTATTACAGCAATTATTAATCTGAGTGACCTTTTGTAATGACATCAAAAGACTTTAAAATGTTACATTCAAGCACATAAACCCTTTGAGTCTGATGTAGTACTTACACTTCCAGGGATTTTGATGATTTCTGGGTCAAATTCACAGTAGTGTTTTAGCTATGCTGAAGAAGGATGGAAGATGGAGAAATTGAGTCCACTTTAAGACACCATAGTGAACTGGCTGAAGAGGTGGAAATCGGGCTGACAAAATAATGCCAAGTGGAAGATGTTTTTTCAGCCTCTACAAGAGTTCTCCCCATGAGATTTCAGTATTTAAGAAGTTTCTAGTTTTCAGAAGTGAAATCCAGGTGATAAATGAAATAAGTTTGGAAATTTATCTGTGGTTACAACCAGTTCCTCAAGCTGCTCTTCCCTTCAGTCCTACAGAACTGTTGGTCAGGGCAGTGTTGCATTTTGGTGTAATAGCAGTAGAGCCCTGTGTCTGTGTTGTCTGCTCCACTGAACACAGGGTCATACAGACCAGCCAGGAGGCCCACACTGAGGCAAACTGCAGCTCCCCTCTCTCCATCATTTCTGCTGTACTACAGCATGCAGCCACACATCAGAACTTCGTCTCTTTTGTGCTTCCTCCCTTGGAAACACTTCACAGGTGAGGAAACATCCTCCTTGTCTCTCTTGGGTGCTCACTTAGAAGTGAACATCCAAGTTCAGTTCTCCCTTTCTGTGATAATCCATCCTCAACCATAATCCCATCTCTGACCTTCCTGAAGGACTCACTGACCACTGAGCAGTAGGGTTGCTCTTCAGACAGTCAAACACTAAGTTAAAGCTCAAACATTGGGGTTCTGCCCCCTCCAAGAAAGAGCAATACTTCAGCTCTCTCTAAACAAATATTGAAGTGCTTTATAATTTGAGTGGCAGTAGACCCAGAAACACCCACTCCCCACAGTTAAAAGGAGCCTTTTATGTTAAATGAAATCAAGGAGAAGGATAGGAAGCAAGATGACATTTAACATCAGTATTCAGTTTAGAAAAATTATTTTATAACCAATAAAAAGTATCTGCTGAAATTTGGAAGAAATGCTTAATTACCTAACTGAAGCCTTCTTACCTCAGCTATTAAACTAATAAACATTCACTTTCTAAATATTGTAACTTTCAGACTTCTCAATCTTCCAGCACAGAAAAAACAAGACTTTATAATAACACAGGTACAAATTTCCAAATCTTAATGCTTTTAAGGAATTTTTGTAAGGTCATCTTTGAAAACATGATGGAAATAACCAGAGGAACATCTGTCTACTACTATTACTACCACCAGCCCTCCACCTCAACTAGGTTTTATTTGTTTTTAATATTCCTGAAGAGAATACTTTCACCAATTTGATAAATTCAATGTACGAAATTCTACCAAATTTTTGGGACTACAGCAGAATTTAGAGTATGTTCTGTTAGACTCCAGCAAAGGTACTGACAAGGAAAGCAAAACACTCCTCTGCATGAGTGCTTTAAGGAAACTATTGTGACAATGAACCCCAGCACAGTACAGACTCCCTAGCCTGGAACAAACAACTGTATCACATTGCAACATCTGAGTCATGCTTTTAACTGCTGTTTGCAAAGGTGTATAAACTGTCTAAAGACAAAATTATGCAAAAATAAACCCGCAATTATTCAAGGTGTGGAAATTAAATTACTCTATATTTACTCTGATTCAGGTGATAGCAGCATCTGATTCTTAAATTTAACTAAATGGCGCCTGGAGGCCTTGGAAAAACTGCAGTAACCTAGTTGTTCCAAACACATGAATCAGGCCCTCCAGAGATCTGTAGGGAGACCTCCAGCAGTACAGCCATTACAAGAAAACTAAACCAGCTCTTGAACAGCTGTCCCAGTAGGTCTGATTATAGGCTTTACAAATTACAAAATTACCTTGAAAATGTGGGTGTTCCCATCCACCTTCCAACAAGTAAAATAATTGCTAGAAAAAGCAGCCCGTTAAACACACAGTGAATGCCAATAAAAAATATCCATGTAACAGCATATTTAAGTTAAAATAACCACAGTTATAGTGAAAGATTGCCCAGGCAGAATTGCTTTCGGTTTTCACATTAATTTTTTTTGTGCATAAACAAAGCATTTAAGGAAACAGAAAAAAACTGTGAGCAATTACAGAAGCATTAGATTAACTATGATGCAAATAATAAATAAATGCCTAACATACACCTGGTTTCATTTCCTAGCATTTTCCATTCTTTAGGAGATAAACAGATTTTTGAACTTTGCAATAAAACAGAGAAATAGATTACTGGATTTTTTAATACTGAAATACTCGTTAGTTACACTTATCCCTTTAAAAAACTGTCACTAAACCATCAAAGATGTATTCCTTTCCTACTTCTACACGAGTATATATTACTGAAGCATCGTCTAAGCATTTAAAAACTGATGATGATTTTGACGTGCGGAATGGAGACTGGAGCCGTTAAGAGCCAGCCCAGCGAGCGCAGCTGAGCAGGAACGCAGAGCCCTGGAGGGAACGCGAGGGAGCGGAATGGGCCAGCCCAGCCTGGGCAGGGACAGCACGGCCACAGGGACCAGCTGGCGCCACCCTCTGCTGCCAGGTTGGAAATGTTATTTTTTATCTATAATAAAGAGCTGCAATATTCTTACCCCATCCATCACTCCCAGCTTTCTACTGGGAAATCCTACCCCATGTTCTCCTTAGGTATAATACTACAGCACATTTTGGCAACCCTTAACCTACTATTGCCCTCCCAACGACTGCTCTTGCTAAGACACCATTACCTTATTATTTGGCTGTTCTTCAGGGTGTTCCACAAGCAACTGTGAGCCTTAGTCCTGCATTTGGAACTGATTTCTCATTGCATACTATTAAAATAGGCATCCCTCTCCAGGCCTAGGCTGTATCTGGGACCCTTATAGGCAATGGCCATAAGATCAATTACAAAGAGATGTAAAAACAGCTCCTGAATTTATCACACAATAGAACAGATTGTTAGTTTTGTAGAAATCTCTTCCTTGAAATGTCACTTGCGATGATTAGTCTTTCAGCTTTCTGAAATTATGTGGTTGTGACTGTCAAAATCACCTTAAAAAAAGACTTCTACTATTACAATTGAATCCTATTCTAGAGCATCATGCTTTAAAACAATTGTATTTACAAGTCCGTAAATCATGTGACTGAAAGTATCTTCCTTTAGAACTCATTAGAAGACATCATCTTTTGTTTCCCACCACCACACAAAATTAAGCTCCAGTTTATTTGCCATTCTGAACTCATAAATACAGAACTCCACAAGAAACTTACCTCTATTAGTACCTGGAGTCCACATCATCCAACTTAAGACCCTTGCTAGGCTGCAGCATAATTCTCTTCTTTCATGGCCAGCTTTCACTCTCATTGCAAAAAGGCACTATATGAAGAATAGTCTGTCTGAAGTTGTATTGAGATATTGCTGTGGCACACAAAGGGAAGGGAAGTGCTCATGGATCTCACAGATTGCATAAACCTACGTGAATTTAGGTGAACAAGTTTATTATTTGTCAAATATAGACAGTGGTACTGAACTTTGTAATATGCTGAGATTATTACACAGGGTGAACAGCCACCTGTGGCTGAAAATTTGCAAACAGAACAGACACATGGCAGAGATTCAAGGAGGTAGTACAGTGAGACAAACGGAACTGGACAAGTGCTTACAGAAACACAAGAGCCTGGAAGAGCAGATGGCTCAGACTGCCACCTGACTACTCACAGTCTGCTTTCTATATTATTCTCTGGTTCACCACCATATGTTAATTCCACTTCAGAATTTGGCCCTGTAAAAACCAGCTATTGCTGAAACACTTAACAGTCATCTTTGTGCCTTGTTCAGCTGCTCATGCTCTGAAATAACACTCTCCATTAAAAATGGCCATTGGTCCACTTGGTCACCTGCACTTTGATGCAAAATTCAGAACTGGGAAGCCTCTGTTTTAATTTAATCAGTAATTTCTGAGAAATACCAAACACAAATCTTGCAGAATGTGAATAGAGCTGACTTCTCCCTTGTATTGCTCCATTAAATCAACAGGTGTACAAGTTCCCAAGTCTGCACAAACCCCCAGAGGCTCACAGGCAAGCACATTTTCCCTGTTACTGCATCCAGGCACATTCGGAAAGGAAAACAAGCTGGCAGTCGGGGCAATTTTCCCGAGGAGCGTGCGGCTGAGCCGCCCGCAGCCGGCGGCGTGCACGGAGCGCTCCTGAGGCGGCGGCGGGGGCGCAGGCCGCACTGAGCGGCCCCGGCCCGGCCTGAGGGACCCTGGCCCAGCCTGAGGGAGCCTGGCCCGGCCTAAGGAGTCTTGGCAGCCCCAGCCGGGCCCAGGCCGTGGTCCCGCCTGGTCTCACCCCAGCTGCCCAGGAGGGGGAAGCCTTTTCCCTGCCCGCAGGCAGCGCTCCAGTGTCCTGACTGCAGGCGCCTCCCCACTGCCATCCACGAGCTCCAGAGAAACCTGCCCGTCACCATTAACATTTCATCCATCTATTCCTCGACTGAGCTGCTTGGGGCTCCAGGAGGGCTGAGGTGGCAGCTCCCACCTTACCAACTCCCCCCAACAACTCAGTGACTTGTCATTTCTACATTTCCTTAACCATTTTTCAATAGAATGTTTATTAAAAGTACATACAATAGAATAATAAACTACTTCTTAATGCTTGAATAGAAAATTATAAAAAAGTCCTAATTTTATAAAGCATGAAATGAAATATGCAAAACATAATTATACCAAGCACCTGTGCTGTAAGTCTTGGATTTTACAAAGCAGAGCTGAAAAAGCAAAAATGCCTCCTCCATGGTATTAATTTTACTCTGAAAGTTAATCACTTGGGTATCTGTACATCAGTTAATCAAGACTGTTGTTGCAACACTAAGACTGAAATTATATAAACATTCATAGCAGAAGACCTGCTAACCCAAATCCACTCAAACTTGGCTAAGACACCTGACATTGCCACCAACATAAGAATCTCAAGTTTATGCTTTTTTTCTAATAAGCTGTTGTTTTAGTAGTAAGTGTTGTTAGCACATTTTAACATTTAACCTGAGGAGTTAACAATCGCTTCTACCCAGCACGTAAAATTGCAAGAAGTGAACAAGCAATACTGGCTGCAAAGTTTGACTTTTTTAAAAAAAAAAACAATCACAAGAGAAGGTTAACTCTGAATTAAAGAATTTTATTTTGTGCATTTCAGAAATGAATAATGACATTTTCTAAAATCAGTTGTTGCTGTGATAGACAGACATGTAAAGCTCATGTTTCCATTTTACATTACAACATGCAATGTGAGAATGATACATTAGTTTACTTGAATTCTCAAGTTAATCATCTTTGAATAAATCAAGAGCTATTAACTGTGTGAACATTGGTAACAGTTAAAATTATTTCAATTGGGAGGAAAAATAATTCTTAATACAATATAGATTAAGAAGCACCAACTGGAACACAATGGATGCACAGTTCTTACTGAGTTATTTAGTTTATTTCTATTTTACCAATTATACGTTTGCATTACTAGAAATTTTTGAGTGTAAAATATAAATGATAATGGTACAGAGCTCAGGATCAGTCAATATAAGTCAGCTATTTTTAGGGGATAATGACTGGATCGATATGGATATCAGCTCATTTTATGTTTGAGTTAACATTGTTTTCTTCCCTCTTCATTTTTAAACTGTCTGGTTTGACAAAGTGTTGAGTAGCTTTTTAAGGGAAAAAAAAGGGAAAACCCCAAAAACAATAAACCACCACCCCCCGATAAAGTTAATAACCTTAAATCTTACTTTTGTTGCTACTTAACAGCAAAGTCAACCAACCATATTTTTCCCTATTTAAAATATTTTTCACTAAAACTATGCTCAACTAATCAGTGCAGAAGCAACATTATAAATGGGCATGTTTAGAAGTTTTATAACATATGTATTTTTGTGTACACAGTGGTGATTTATCTTTAAAATGTTACTATTAAATTAGAAAAAAACCCTAGCAGTGACAAATATGCAGTCTCTATCAGCAGTGCAGGCTGCAAAACTGGAAAGCAATCTACATAGCATAGGAAGGTTTTGATGAAAAATTTCTCATTTTTTTTTCCCAACACTTAAAGAGTGTTATTGCCAATGAATATGATTTTGACACTTGGTGGAAATCTTCAACAGTCATAGCTCTTAAGCTTCACTTCCAATTTTAAAATGTTTTCATGAAGTAAGAACAATTTTTTTCTGCCATTTTGTTCCTGCTTTCTAAGCCACAGGAGCCATAAAACATACCTTGAAATAATAAACAAGAAATAAGAAATTTCAGTAGGAAACAGTAGGACATAAACCTCAATATAATTATCAAGAGTTTTGGAAAGTTCAGTGCAGTATGAAAAATACTTTCTATGCCTCTTGCACATTAAAAAAATAATCTGTAGCTGACATTTCAGTAACATTTTTGATCAAATGACATTTCTTATGCATTGTGTTGAGCAAATAAAAAATTCCCAACCCATGTACTGCAGCTCAAACGTTCAGGTATAAGATAGACATTACCTATTCCTAACTTCTAAGGACTGAACACTTCAGCAAGGGAGTTAAAATCCTTATTAACCTTTCAAACAAATAGTATAAGAGTATAGCCACTTCTTACAATTCATCTCTTGAACCTGATAACTTGCCCTTACAGAATCTCCCTGAACAAGACAGCATGTGTGCACTGTACTTAAGACAGAATACAGAAACCTTAAAATACAGATATGATAAAATCTTGATCTATGTGTTTTAGTGCATTATAATTACATCCTGCATTTATTTTTTCAGCATATGTTGTCTAACATTAAGAAATAGTGCTTTTGCTTTTCTGCCTTGTGATGTGGGAAGTGTTTTCAACCTCATTCTCTGGCTGTTTATTGCACTAAGATGGAAAAATTGTATGAAGAGTTGAGAATTACCAACTACTCTCCTCTCAATTTGTGAACCCTGAACTTAATAAGGACATGCAGGCATCCAAATATGAAAAAACACGTTTTGCATCATGTTCACTGGATTTGTTCCCAAAGGACACCACACAGAGGTAGCATGCTTATTGCTACTGGTGCAATTTCAGAAGGCCTAGAAGCCTCATGTTCTCTCTGATAGTAGGCTACTATGTCTTTCCATTGTGTTAAGCATTTCCACCTGATTAACAGAGCTCAGATTTTCCCAAGAAGAAGGGCTCAGGTGACCCTATCTCTTCAATAAATTAATTTAATAAACAGTCAAGCACGTTGGCCTTCCCTAACATATAGGCTGAGCATTGTATGCACACTTTTTATGAATTATCCATGGTGAAAACCAGACACAAATGAAAAACAGGTTTGCTATATGGCTCATGGTATTTAAATAAATCTAAAGACAGATCAACATAGGATGTTAGCTCATTATTGCTTGAGTTAACGCTCAAAGTAAAGTTTTCAAAATTTTATATATAACTTCAAAAGTTGATTTATTACAGTCTTCATACACTTTATTTCTGTGGTTGCTTAGTGGAGTGTTCAACTGAACACATACAAAAACATCCCCATTAGACAGTTCAATGGAGAGATAACATATTATGCCTTCAATAATGCATGGTGCTAGAGCACAAAGCAAACCAAACTCAGAAAGCTAGAGGTTAGTCTACTTCCCCTTAAGCATGCATTTGCAAAAACATCCATTTACTCTTTAAGAAAAAAAAAAAGAAAAAAAAAACATAAGAGCTGTGCTACTTCTTTTTAGCTCAGGAAGGAGCAAATTTACTTTGTTACATTAAGATTTTGTTTTGAAAAGGCTAAAAAACCAAAGCTACTAAAAATTAAGTTTGTGCATATTCTTAAAATTGCTCCTTACTAAAAGTTTCTGCATCAAGTGTGCACTGCAGTATTATTTTATTGTCACGCCCTGATTTTCAAAACACTTAAGCCCCACAGTTATAGGGCACAGAAGCTGCTGGCAATTCAGCATCTCTGAAAGACACAGCTTGAGTGATTGTGCAGAACAGTTAATTTCCCTTGCAGTGTAAGCCAAGTGTTCATTTATGCCCAATAGTAAGAATACAGAAGTTTCATCAAAGCAATCAAAATTAACTTTTACAAGTCATAAAGTATTTCAAGGATAACACCAATTGACCAGGCTTGAGTTTCACAGCTAAAAGGACAATACTGCCCATTCTCATTGGTTAGCTCTGGAAGGCCTTTCCAGGATGATCTGATAAAAGAAAACACAAGCAAGTATTGTTAGATTATAGACTGAAATAAAAAGAGTATTTCATTTTAAAGCCATTTCGAAGATAAACTCAGTAGGAAACTGAAAATCTTGACTAAAAGTCTGCTTTCCTACTAGCACAACATATCCTTTAATAACTGAAATCCAGTATTTTTTTCACCTGCAGTTGTTAATTGTAGTGGAAGTGTCTCTTCTTCAAAGCAGACTCTCTGCTACAAATAATAACTAAACTTACACAACTGGTGTGCTGCTCCTCTTTATCATTCTGACAGTTTTGCACTTGGAAGATTAGATAACAGTGGTATTCAAACTACACTTGAAATTGATTATGCTGCTAAAAAGTGGCAAGGGCCTGAAGACAGCATGACCACATAAACCTTCTCTTCCTCCTTAGGAATTAAATCGCTAGCACACTTACAAAAATACAAACAAAGCCTGTTGCTACATTAATTATTCTGTACAGAAAAAGTATCAAAGCAGAGTAAAAGTACACTACTTTAAGACAGAAAAAGGGAAGAGTGTTACCGAACTGCAAATTGTTTCTGGTACCACCAAACAAGAGCCTTGGACAAGACACTACATAAGGCAAAACGTTGCTTCACAAATCCTTTTTTCTTCCTTGTGTGGTCAAACAAACTCTTTTGTTTTAAGTCCTGAATTACTCTTTTGGGTATAAAAAAATATGTGTTTCATCTGCTGTAGAACAGATTACATGGAAGAGACATCAAGGGCAAAGTGTTTTGTTTATTTTAGTTTGTCTCAAATCCTTATAAATTGAGATAAGAGCAAAAGAGGAAAAATAGTGTGTGGGTTTGGTGGTTTGTTTGAGGGAAAACTCAAAATGCAAGTTCCTCTATCTCCTTAGAAAATGAAGGCTATTAGTATGACAGCTTCAGAATCTTATTTTCCTCACTTAGAACAATATTTTGCATCATTTTATCTGCTGCAATTTTAATCTGTCACTACTTGCCCTTCAATTATTATGTTTTAAAGTTTGTTTTTAAATACTTTGATTTTTAAAAGAAACAACTCACTGACATCTTTTTCTGAAATTGATTTCTTGTATGAAATAAGATCCTAATTTTTACCTAAGATTTATTTCACCCAGTCTTTGCATGAATAAGTATTAGGAATTCTACAATCTGTAAAAGGCACTAGATCACACCTGTATTTGAAACCTGACTTGAGATCTGCAATTGCATATATAGCAGTCAACTTCCTATCTAGAAAAGAGATCCTGTTTATACAGGAGCTCTGTACTCTTACATGCAATTGTTGGATGGTGGATGCCACTAGCTTGGGATTTTGAGTATTTTGAATCTGTGTTTGGTGCTACCTTACCTTTCGAGATGAACATAGTGGCGAGAAAGAACATTCTTAATCATAACTACAGTTTTTGCATATATCTCTGGACCAATCAACCTAGAGAAATATAATTTGGCACGAAGAAAATATCCAATTGGCCACAGCCATTCCTAAACAAAGAATAAAAAGAGATGGTTATCAAAGCAGTTGTTTTGAAAAGATGACTACACTTATTCTAAAATTGAAGGAAGTAACTCTTACAGGTCCTTGGTGATAATTAAACCCTCTGGATACATTGTAGTTGTCATTGTCAAGAGCATTATCATAGACTCCACAGTACACCATATCACTGCAAGAAATAAAAAAAATGTATTATGCAAAAAAAGTCTTAATTAAAAATGATACACAGAAAAGGAAAACAGAAATTAACCCAAAAACTCATCATTTACATTTATTGATGGTAAAGTGATGGAGGTCTCCATCAGGTTCTGTACTTTACATGACAGTGGAATTATAAATTTGGTAGGAATATTTTCAAGGTCTTGAAAGGACCCTTTTACTCAAACTGTAGCACTGTACATTGTATCAAACACTGTATGTCCCAAGATGCAAATTCAACGTCTTTGGTATGATACCAAATTTGACTTGCTTACTGTGAGGCATCCAAAACCACCCAGCCATTGCCTATATAAAGAAATCAATTGCATGGACTTATAGAACAGCAAAACAATTGTTCTGGAAGTACTTCCTGCAGCCTTATTTCATTGGTGTAAATTAAGATTTCACACTATCACCACTACATCAAATAATTCCTACTGTCATGTTTATCTTCTTTAGGAATTACCACTTGATCTGATCTCTACTGTACTTACTCTGGGTCTAAGGTTTTCATGCCTAATGGACCAAGAAGCTTTTCCTCTGCTATCTGCAAAGCTTTCCAAGCTCTCTCTGGTGTAAACAACTCAGGGGCCTAATAAAATAATAAAGATTGAATGAATAATCTCTGTGCATATACATACATATACATTCTGCATTTGTGTACACAAATGCAGAAGACAACAAAAAGCCTGAGCTTTGCATTACTGAATCAACTTCTGCAACCTGAAAGTCAGAATAAGCAAGAAAACAGAAGGTATCTGGTGCTTTTTTTCCATTTTTATTTTATATACCCTCACCAAATATTATTACTGAAGCTCTTTACAGATCCAATGAAGACAAAGAATCCATCCTTTTAGCCAGTTTGATGGGAAAAGCAGCCTCCCAGACCTAGCCATAAAAGATATTCTGAATACAGTGACCATGGTAAATTGGCAAGTCCTCTCTTGATATATTTTAGATGATCGTCCCAGATGGACAAATATTAAAAGCATAAAAAATAATCTGCTTTCAAAAAGTTATTCCAAGCAATGTATGCTCCTGATAGAATGCCATGCAGATGGACCTTAAAATTTTCTTTATAACTGAACTAAGTTTACATTTAAGTGCAAAGCCCTCCTCCCATTCTCCCACACTTACCACAACCATTGCTATTGGAAAATTTGGCCTGAGTTGGTAATCACACCATGGACTTGAAGCTCCATAGCTGTCCTTATAAATTCCACGTTTGTGTACAAGATCTGGGCGATTTTCATTAGGATCTGCTGGATTCTCAGAGACAAAGAACAGCCTTTCAAAGTTTCCTTGAATTTTCCTGTCCCACTCATCATATGTGATCATCTCCTCCTTTCCTGCAATACATTACACAGTTTTAATTTTCTGCAATCAGCCACAGAGACAACAGCAGAAGTAAGCTTCTTGAATTGCTGCCACTAAATATAACAGGAGCAGATCCAGGATCACCTCTCTCAGTTTGTGATTCCTTACATTTAGGCCAATTGTACAGATCACAGAAGCAACAGCTCACTGAAATTTCTAGTGAGACTAACACATCAAAGTCTCCAGAGGGCACATATTCACTTGGGCTGGCTAAGCATAAAGTAACTTTGTAATTAGAAGAGTATTCCCTCTAAAACATAAGGGACTTCCAATGATATTTATGTAAATATTCCCAGTAAGGGGCTTTATGTGTTATGAATATTGGGAGAGGGACAGAAAGAGAAAATAAAGACAAGTGTCCTGCATCATTTTACTCTGCATTCTTGTAATGAATTATACAATCAGCAAAATACACAGTAACCTTATCACTTATATACATTTTGAGGAAAGGTATTCAGGCTCTGAAATTCCTTTGTAATCCACAGAATAAACTATTTGAAATATTGAGAAGGCAATATAAACTTCTAATAAATTTTTATAGCAAGAAAAGGATTTTGATCATAAACGATACTTTCTCAAGTTTTTGCCCTTTAATCCCTAAACCTTCTTCTGAGGTTATATGGTCACTATTTTACTGTTTTAGTTATTTTTACACCCCAGTAATGCAATTACGAGATGTGCCTGTTTTTACCATGTCTTTTTACTGTGACTCCACGGAATGGAAAGATGTTTTTCCTAGATAATTCCATCAACCAGCGAACAGCTGACTTGCACAGGCCAACAATTTCCACAGCAGAGCCATCTCTAAAATAATGATAAAAAAAGCTCAATATTTTTACTTTAAGAAGGCTATTGAAGTTCAATAAGTAATTGAAAAATTTAGATTCATAAGCGTCTTATTCAGATGATTTCTTTGTTTCTTATTTTCCTACTATTCCCCTATTTCTCAAGTCAGGGAATGAACTTGATTCCCTGGGTAGAAAATACCTTTTTTCTGTCTGACAGCCCTATTTAAAGTGGTATCATCATACCCAGCTAACTAGCACAAATGGAAGATAATTTTATACCAGTGATTAAAAGCATGAAAAAGGATCAACCCAAATGTGGTCCTCTGATGTTAAAACTGTGTTCAATACAAAGCTTTTCAACTACACATACACTTCTGTAACTTAGGTAATAATTCTGCCATAAGTGACTATGCAAGTCAAAAGTGAGAGATTAAAATAAGCACTAAATGCACTTCTTGGACTTGCTTCTTTTTTCAGGTAATATTCATGTAATCAATATATGCAAATATTTCATATTGTATCATACTCAGCTTTACTGTCTACTTGATGTCTACTTGGAATTTTCTCTCTCATATCACCAACTAAGCCTCTTTTGGAAAGTACCTCAACTTCTCTTGGCTCCCAATTAAAATGCTTGATTTGTCAAGCAAGATAACATTTTCCTCAATTCTCACCCATGGATGGCAACTGATTTGAAACTGATACTGTGCTAAATTCAAGCAAGGATGCCTGTAGCAGTTTGCTAGCACATAATAAAGAGCCTACTTCAAAATGCATGATCTCAACTCTAAAAATGTAGATGCTGTAAATAAATAACAAGTACTCAAACAACACAATTATCACTATATAACTCATATGAGAAGTCTGAATAACAAAGTACTGCTAGCATAGCAAGTATATAGTATTTCCTAAATTACATTTTACTACTTGAATTCAGAAGTCAACTCAGAAGTCAGCATGGAGCTGAGACTGTGACAGAAGCCATGGGCGTCACCTGCCCAAAACCACAGCTTTTTACTTCAAATCAGCTTAAAGAAAAAAATTCCATTGACATTTTAGTGGGTAGAAACATTTAGAACATTTGAGAGAATCTCTCAGATGTGTGAATACAACTCACAGCGGTTCTGCAGAAGAATTTTAAATTTAACCCCCCCCCCCCCCCCGCCTAAGCCCGACTTTCATACCTCGGAGTAGCTGGAATTCCTTTGTTGCGAGCTTTGTCGCTCTCTCCCATTTTATCCATCCAAGTGCCACAATTGAAGCGGTTCCCTCCAAAGACAAAGCCAGTTTCATGGTCAATGCCTGCAGTTATGTTAAAACCTGGCAAGAAAGAATATCAGGCGTTAAGTTCATTTTTTAGACAAAACAAAACCCCAACTACCCACACCCCCAAGCCAAACATCCTATTAAACAAGACCTTCCAACAAGAGACCTGAGATAGGTTTTTGAAGGCAACTGTACTTTTAGTGAAATTTTAAAGATAACTTGCACTTTAACATATGACCAGTTGCTAACAATAAACTATTATTTAGGCACTTCAAAATATAAAGTAGTATAGTTTTAGCTACAATAAATATAATTTTATTTCAAAAAAATATGCTCAATAGAAAGAGGAAATAAAAGGAAAAGGAAATACAAAATATACTCATCAATTTCTTTTCTGTGTATGTTACCTTCATCTCTCATGTTTTGATCAATCTGAGGACCAGCATTCCTTTCTCGGAAATTTATGCCTTCCATATGTCGTTGCATTGCTTCCTGTATTACTTCATAAAGTGGCTGATCCTAGATTCATTACATGTTTGGATGACATGTGAGAGACAAGATGAAAAATGAGTAGAAAGCATTTCTTAAACCTCTAGTTTCTATGATATTCCAAAAAAACCCCCAAACCATCAAACATTTTCTATTAGCATCCTTGGCAATGGCGTTACATTGTATACAACTTTTCACATAAACATTTTTTTAAGACAAAAAAAAGGATGGAATTTCTTTTCCTCCTTGCACCTGATCTAATCGGGTGATGCAAGCAGGAAGTGCCTAAAATATGGAATTCTTGTGCTATAATCATATTTCAACACGTTCTTGTAGCTAGAAAAGATTACATCCTTTCATTAAAACGTTACAGTTTTGTTAAATAGTTAGATTAGAAGAAATTTTACCACAGCGCCCGCAGGCTGAGGAGAAGAGTCATCTCTTGGGTACATCCTAGAAACAGGACACCTGAGAATGTCTAATCCATTGGGAACAATTTTACAGTAGTCCTGGATACACTGAAGCCACCACCACACAGCATCCCGACAGTTGTATCTGGCATGTGTCCCTCCACCGAGCAGATTGGGAATGAGACCATGCCTTAAAGTCCCACCATATGCCAAAATGATGTTTCTAGAACAAAAGAACATCATAGTCTTGACTAAGCTGTCTTCAAGGTAATTATTGGAGCTAATATCAAGTACAAAGCATACAGGGTTACATTAATAGCAAGAAGACAAACAGGATTTTAAAGATAGATGCCAAAAGTTTGCTGTTCAAAGTTACAAATTTCTCAATTTAGCATGAACTTCTTTTACAGTAAAAAACCACCCATTCCCTAACAAATTCCTCAATATGAATACATTTAAATCAGTTTATACAAAACATACACAATCTGTTGATATGGAAAAGATAATTTGCTTTTTAATAGGTAGTGATATAGATCCTAAATCCAAATCCCACTGAGGTCACAGGGAAGGTTTTTATTGACCTTGTTTATGATTACCCTGGTATCCATTCTGATAGGTGGGGTGGAATGGGGATGGAGGGCAGGAGTAGATGGGGGTTTTCTATTAAAATAAAGAGAGGTGACAGCAACTGAGGTTATGAGAAGTTTCATTTGAGAACTGTTGCACATACCTTGCAGAAAACTGATTCCAACTAGCTTTTAAAGGCAAAATAAATATCCTAGTTGACTGCAGATCTCTCTGCATGAGAAAGCTAACAGTTGGCCAAATGTACAACAGCATAAATACATGCTGATGTACACCAACTAATTTTCATATTTCTATTATGTGCCAAGCCCTATTCAAATCAACATTAAGCAAAATATCAAATTCATCTGGCTTATGTATGACTCATTTGTCAGGTTAAATATGTGTAGCTACCAGACTGCAATAATGCACAATTAGCTGATTTCTAGTATCAATACAAGAGTACTAGCAGTTACAAAAAAAAAAAAAAAAAATCATGACAGACCTGCATTCATGCCTTTCTGATTAAAACAGCATTCTCTTTTACTACTTGAAATTTTTACAGAAATAATTCTGAAATTATTGCTCAGCAACAATGATGCAAGTCTTAGCGAAAGAATCACTTTGTTCAAGGACAAACAGTATTGTTGCTGGGGTTAAAACTGTCTTGTCTCTACAGAACATTTGCTTTGTAACAGTGCTAAGAAGGCAAAAGAGTATGTGAGTAGTATTTTTAATCCCACTTAGAGGGAGCTCCCAAATATGTCTAGTGCCATTAAAGGTTTATACTGCACATCAACTGTTTCTAAGAGCTTGTGCATCAGCTCAGCTTTTGAGAGCACTGCTTCTTCCTAACTGCTTACAAAGCCAACAAGAACCAGGGCTGGGCCAGTCTTACCTTGCTTCTAGATAGCGCCCAGTAACTAACAGCAGACCTCTTAGTGCAATGAAAGTATCCCTTCCCCAAGAACGAAAAATTCCAGAAGAAAAGTGAGGTAAACCTGAAAAGAACACATATAAAAGAATCAAATGTAAATAATATATCCTCATTTATAACTTTTTCCTAGATTAAGGTATTTCAAATAAATAATCTCCTAAACTAAGTTCTTGATAGAATTAAACATGCCCTTCTCTAGAACAATCTTCTAGATTTTCTTCACAGTCTTGTAGAATTTCAAGATCACACAGGTACATTTCTCATACCAGTAACAGTGACATTTTCATTTTTATTAAATCACCTGGCAACTTAACCAAAAGTTAATTAAAAGAAACAGAATGAAAACTAACCAAAAAATCAGAACTATGACAAGATTGTAACACTTTGTTGGCAAGAGTTTATGTATGGGAGTTGTGGCATCTCAGCAACATAAAGGGGATTAGACTGTTCTCAGACACTGTGAAAGACATCCTGCTTCTCTTTTCCAGCAGCTTATAGAACTACATTTTACTGTAGATATTATAACACTTAGCTTTATGAATGATTCTAACTGAAAAGGCATAATAATCACAACAGTAAGGTCCAAACTTGTCTTTTCTTCCATTTACTTCTTTTTATGATCTATTAGACAGAAATTCCACATGGTAATGTTTCAAACCAGCAGTCTTATGCATGCTTGGTAGAACAACATTTCACTTCTATCACTTACTTTAACAAAGTATTTGCTAATTCTCAAATATGGCGTCCACATCTCTGCAAATTTGTAGTACATGGCAGCAGCGCTGGAGAATTACAGTCTGTGTCAAATTTTAAAATCTCAGGCACAACTACCGGAGAGTATGTGAAAGGAATATTTAAAACCAAACCCTTCAGTATAATTAATCTTTATGACCAGTTTAAGGGAACACTGTCTGTGCTTCTAGGAAACACTAAAGCAGGCAAATGGAATGTTATTAAAATCCAGAAACTAAAAGCAACAAAGCTACACAAGAGTGATGGCAAAAAGCAGAAAAGCACTCCACTGAGAGAGATGCCACTGCATCTGTAGATGTTTAAAAGTTTCCATGGCTTCAGAAAAGGAATGGGCCAACTCAGAACCAAAATAAATTCATTCTAAGCCACAGAAGATAATACTTTGGGCATAGGCAAATGCCCATAGGAAGATTGCCAGATGCTGGCAGAACATTTGGAGGTATAAATACTACTTGCTGACTGCTTTTATGCTCTTTCCTTTTGCAGACAGTTTCATGAGGAGTTCTTTTGCTAATGGTTCTTTCTGAGAACTAGTAAACCATAAAGTCACTCTTGCTACTCCATTACAATTCACTTTTAAAATTCACATTTAAATGAAATTACTACATTTTGTCCATAATTTCTGACATATGGCCCTCAAACATGATGCAGAAGATTTTAATATAGTTACTAAAACGGGTTTAATTGTTTTGGAAGACTTCTTTTTTTAAAGGTTGTTTTCACTTACCAGCTGCCATGGAAACACAACATTGTTCTTTTTGATTTGTAATCTCATTCAGCCTATAGGGAACATCATGTAAGGAAGGAGACAGATCTGGCAGACAAGAGTATTTTCCTATCCCACATAACTGGACTGAACCCAAGGAAAGGTGTTTAACAAACGTTGATCCATTCTGCACAAAGCTGCAATTCAACATAATTAAATTAAAATAGCTTTGCATTCAACAATAGCAGTCCATAAAATGCTATTTCATTTACAGATGGCTATGACAAGCATTACATGTAAGAAATATAAAAAACTAGCAATGAATTAATACTTGCATTTTTTATTAACTGATTTTTAATCTAAGATTTAATTTGTAAATCACTTGTTTTCCTAAAACAGGTGCCCAACATTGAGTCAAATCTTAATTGATTAATGCCAGTGCCATGTACTTCTAGAAAACAGTTAAAAAAAAAGAAAAGTTGTTTTGGTTTAGTTAATGCCTATACACAGACCTAAGACTTCAAAAATGTGATAAAAGATATTTTGCTATGAACAAAAGTTTGTCACAACTAGTTCAGTATTTTTAGAGATCATATTTTTACATATATATATATAAACTGCAACCCAAAAAATCTGTTAAGGCATTGCTTGAAATAGTTGATGTCCAAGCATTTCTTCATAAAATATATTATGCTCCATGATTTCATAGCCATACCCAATTTTATTCCCACTTTAACATCCCTGATTTTACAAAACAATATCGATTTGTTCAGCATATTCATAGAATAAAGTCTCCATGAAACTAATCTCCTCTCCCTTTGCAAGAAAAATAGAAGCAGACTCTGGAAATTAGACAGTTATTTCAAAAAGTAAGCAGAGTGCTCAGATAATGGGGAGTAATAATGGAGAAGTGTTGAAGAAAGCATCAGCAACAAATACAATCTGATATTTTCTTAGTTATCTCAACTTAAAGAATTATTGCATTGGTACTAAAATTATAGCAACAAAAAAAAAATAAAATAAAGCTTCCAAAGCCTGGCAAAAAAGATGCTGGCTTAGGGTTTCCTCCTCCTATTGCACAATGCCAACAGTAGTTATAAATTGAAATCTTGGATAGGTGTCTGAACTCTCCATCTTCCAAACCACCACTGTTTGAAGATGGATTTGATAATTCTCTACCCATTTTACCTTTTAACATTAGAAGAACATGAAAATATTCCAATTACATTCTCCAGCAGATAAAACTTTAAAGCTTCTGATATATACAGGTGCCATTATAGCTCTGATAAAAAGGCCAAGCATACCTGGACATCTGATGCCATCCTACATCCAGAAGTGTTGTGTATGCTCCCACTAAAATGGCATCAAAGTAACACGGGATGAGGTAACGTGGAATTCTCTTTAGGTAGACAAACATGGCCTTCAACCATTTACCAACCTATTAAAATACAATAGAATTAGAACTTGATCCACCGGAGCTCAAAAGCCAGTGCTTTCAGGATTCATATTGTTTCAGTTTTTATACATGTATTACACCCTAATTACGCTGCATCCTTTTGCTCCAAACTTTTAGCTAAAAGACATGAACTCTAAGAAAAGTAGTAGAGAAAAATGTATATTGCATCTATAGTATCAAAAATAAATAGGTCACAATCTGAAGTATAGAAGGAGACTGTATTTTGTAGTCTTACAGTCAATAAATCAATTATAATGAAGTTGTTATTAAAATTAAGCAGCAAAAGGCATCAGTATAATCCAAACATGGGAAGGAAGTTTTTCATTGGTAAAAAGACAGGACTGAAGAGATGAAGCTGAAGACCAGGCATGAAAAGTCAGTGCTAAATGATATAGAGCCACTAGAGAATATGACTGGAGATCTGTGTCTTAGACTCAGGATTCTAGAGTTTCACATCCTTATATCATGGCAAAACATTTCACGTCTGGAAAGTATTTTTCTTTCCTTCTAGTCCTGCTAAATAACATTATGACAACCTTCTAGTGAGCCACAAAAGATTTAAGCCTTGCAGATAAAGAATGCACCTGTAAAAATATCACATGATGAGACTATACTAACAGCACAACTGTAGTTTCACATTAAGTCTTTAAAACAGAATGAGACATTACAAATTAAGAACTCAAAAATACACAGTAAAAAAAGCAATAGAAGAGCAACTGAAGAGCAGTAAATGTGGCAAGTATCAGACTAAATTGTTTTCTAGAAAAGCTCTGTTTCTAAGGTAAAATTTAACATTAGCTTCAATACATTAGACTGCTTTATTCATTCTTCTGCTTTGTATTACTAGACTTGACTTCAGGAATAAAATGAAATAAGAATGTTAAAGCCTTTATTACTCTATTTGTTAGATAAGTAAAAAAACCAATCAGGTCTAATGAAATAAATAAAGCAGTTTCCATGTAGGAAAATAAACTATGACAAAGAAAAGGACTGTACTGTAATGCAGCTATAAAGGAACCTTGAATCTCAGTAATTCCTGTCTTCCCAGTGCTTGGCTGACTTGAACTGTATCATACTCACGTATGCAGTAGTATTTAGGCACTCTCTTGAAAGTACTTTCTTAAAAAACAAACAAAAAACCCAAAAACCCAGTCCAAAACCTAGAGGAAAAAAGTATTGGTAAGTAAATTTTTTATTTGAGGGGAAGTAGAACAGGGAGCCTTCATGCAAGAGCTAACTAGCTTTATGCTCTATATATTTTTCATTTCCCTTTTGCAGTCCATTCTTAAATAGGATTGAGGGGAGGGAAGAAAAATGTACTAATGACTTAATCTAATAGAAGAAATTGCCTAGATAGAAAATGTGTTATAGATAGCTTTTCATTTTCAATTTTGGATAAATTTTTTAAATTCAGACTATCAAATTAGAACCCCAAAGTTACCAAATAAATATTTTTACTCACTTCAGCACAGGCTCCAGCACGTGAAATCAGACGATTACTGACATAATCAATCATCCAGTCCCCAGATCTTAAATTATCACAAAATGGATGACCCAAATCATTCTTTGGTCTAATGTCTGCCATCACTGACATTAACCCTGAAGATACAAACGCAACTCTGTATTAAAAGACACACCATTATCACAAACAGCAATTACAATTCAGGAGGAAAAGGTACATAGCAACAGATGCTTTAACTGGATTGCTTCTCTCCATCCTGAATAACAAGTTAAGCTACAACCCAATTCTAGTTTCCTTGGCAAAAACCCTAGAAACTTATGAAAATCATTGCAAATACTCAGCATGATAGAATTTGTATGTATGATAAATGACAGACACTCCTCAGTAATCTAGTAATGTCTCAGGTTAGATTAATGCAACTTTTCACTGGAAGTGTATTTGTTTTTTTTTTAAAGTCAAGGCAGTGGGCTTGACTGGGCTGCAGTGTTAAGTTTCAAGGCATTGTGAGAGAGGGGGTTTTGTTCTAGTAAAAGATTTCCTGGGTACAAAACCAATTAGTGGCATGGTCAAGCAGAAAAAATTACCTTTTTTACCAAACAATGCCAGCAGCAATACAACAGCGTTATGATGTGATCTAGACTGAACAGCTCTCATTTACTTTTTTTACTTGACATAAAAAATAATGCTATTACCTTGGAGGCCTGCATACTTTAGGGGTGACCAGTTTGGTATATTGTAACAGCCTCCACCATCTTCCTGCTCTTCTGCCTCACATCGATACAGCACTTGATTTAGTTCTGCCAAAGTTAGTTTAGACGCAATTCTGAAAAGACAGTGGGGAAAAAAATAGAATAAAACCCAAAATAATATCAGTAGGGAAACAGGGAAAGGATTCCACAAACAATTCTCATTTCCAAGTTAAATTAAAATATGAAAATATATACAATTCTCTCAATACCTCAGCTTGGAAATTAGAGGCCTGACTTTTTGGGTGTTCCAAGATCCTCTCAGATGTTTCAATGTTTATTTAGAAACACAGTATTAAGTACAAAAATCACACCCAAACAATCACACGCCAACACTGTGAAGCAGACCACGTTAGAAAGTCTACTTTAGGCAGCAATTACACAAACTGGGAAGTTTTTTAGTATTAGCCCGACTTAGTATTATACATATAAGAAGATGTCTGAGTTTTCATTGTACTCTGAGAATTCAAACCCTCTGAACCACCACCACCAGAACTCAACAATCCCTCAAGAAGTTTACATAATATTCTCTGCTCCCTGGTAGCTCTCTTGGTTCTATTTCAGAAACTTAAAGAATACTCACGAAGCAAATGGCGTTTTTAATATTGGTGCTGAGTGATCATCAGGAAGACTTCCAGATTTAAAATGAGAGCTGAACTGGATCAAATGATTGCGGAGTATCCCCACAGCCTCCTGTGCCTTTGGGTCCAGACTAACTCTGTAAATAAGAATGCAGATCTTGTAGAAATACAGCACTCAGAAGAACTATTCTCCAGTCTCCTGTCACTCCTTTTTAACTCATGCAGCCATATGGCAATTATAATAACATACCTGAATACTATTACACTTCCTGGTGTTAGTCTTTCAAATTCTATTTCTTGAACAAACTCATTTGGACCTTTTATAGCAGTTCCGGCTTGCTTTATGATTTTACTGTCTTTTATCTTAAAAAAGAAAACAAATTTGCAACTGAAATTCACTGTCATTTTTTCTAATATAAAATAGCACAAATTTTAAAATATTACATTAGTACATGAGTGAAGAGGGCTAATTACCTGGATATGCTCTCTGAGTTCCATTGTGAAATTGGGCAATCCATTTATAAAATGTAGATCTTTTTTGTAAGGACTAGCACTTCTCTCAATAGTCCTTGCCTCAAGTACTACTTCGTCTATTTTTCCTAGAAAAAGTTAAACCATGTTGCAGCACTTAGGATATTTGAAATTAAAAAAGTGATTCTTTTGAAATTATGACACAAAAGCTAAAATGAAAAAGCTGAATAATCAATGTACAAGTCTCTGACATAAGGCAGAAGAACAGACACATCCAGCAAGTATTTTACATATCCTATAAATATTCATTACACACTCTCATTCTGTATTGTATTTTAAATGGCAATTTTTGTTATTTTGTAATAAATTAAGCATAAAAATCAGATGATGAGAGAATAACAACCTGTCTTTTATTAGTCATCAGCTTTTTTAGTTGCCCTATTATCTTTTAGGAGACTGTGCTAGATTGTTTTCCAAACTGAAGCTACAGATGGTTTACCTTTAAAGGGTAACAATTTATTATTAATAAAAAAATTCTAGTTTTCTCTATCCTTTAAGTAATTTACAGACGTTAAGGTATATAATTCTTGTAAATATCTTAAAATGTAATGTGACTGATTTTAAAACAAGCACACACATGCACTCAGAGAACTGAGTATATTTTAAAAGCCAGTTTGGAAAGCTTCTCTTCAGAAACATTTCCAGGTAATGTACAGAAGTCATTATACTTTGCTACTTTTAAGTGCAGTAAATACTCTGCATAATTAATGAATATTATGTATGTACTGCACACATATTGTCTTTACATTAACTTATTCAATACAGAGTTCTTACGAAGACGTATTTTCAAGCTACAAAGTTGCTATATATATTTGAAAGCTGAACAGCAATGGAATCAATAAAAAAGATAAAATTTTAACCTTTTTCCCCAGTATAACAGAATAAGCAGTAATCCCCTCAAGGCTGTACAATTAACCATCTCACTACTAACTATTACTAGTTCACAGACAGGACCATAAACTTCCCCCCCCACCCTCAAGGGCAGCTTGCAGCAGGAATACACTCTATGAATGCTTCTGAAAACCCTAAGCATCTCAGGTCTGCTATTAATTCTTTAACCACTTTTGGGAGATACATGTTATACATATAAAAGGAGCATTATATACTGAAAGTTCTCATACGGATTTCATCTGCATGTCTTCAAATAAAAAAGCATGAATAACTTGAAATTTTTGTATGTGACAATAGCTCTTGGAAAGAAGTCTGTTTACCTGGGATACACATTTCAGGTACTTCTTTACTGTAGAAGCAAGTTTTAGGATCCCTGAAGGCAGTTCGACACACAGCCACAACAGACTGGTGTGTGGTAGGGCAGTGTCTTGTCACTGCAACTATATCTTCATCAACTTGATCTACATACACCTAGAAAAGACATAACATTGCAACTGTGCTCACTCAGAGCACACATAAGAAATTGCAGTGTTACCCTCACTTCTTGCCTGATTAAAGCCTTTAGCCCCCAGCTCCTGATGCAGCCTGTTTATGGCCAGCCTTCCTGCTAGAATTCCTGTTTGGAAATTAACTTCACCAGAAGTCAGATAAGCTGCTGGATTCCATTTTGCATAAAACCTCTCTTCTGATACTACTGAGATCTGTTAAAAAAAAAAAAATAGCAAATGTGAACTACTCTGGGAAATAAAAACTATCACACCTTGAAGTCTGAACAGTATTATAAGTTCAAATTTCATATGAAGCTGGACAATCTGAAGTAATGTCAGATAGAGAACTGCTTAGAATTTCAAACCAACAACATTAAAATACATGTTCTAGAATGAGAATAAAAGATATTTTTAAAGGTAGCTTAGGAGTTGAACTGGAGACACATACCTGGTGTGGTACTAGTTCATCATAGCCTTTGGTACTTCCTGTAGCACAGCATGCCATGGAAACAATCATTGCACTAGGAAGAGCATCATATGCAGATCGGTGCTGCATCAAAAAATATATTGCTAATAAATAGTGAAACCAAGAAAATTCAATCCTCCCAATTCAGCATACAGCAGTTACACCCAATTTAACAAATGAAGTGGTAATCCCATGGTCATAATTTCCTCAATTACAGTACAATTATTGGAGAAAATTTCTACAAATTAACTAAGAAAAGCAACTTCAGAAAAATCATCAAAATAACCACTCCCTGCCCATCACTCTCTCATTCCTGCCTGTAAACAAGCTCAGGAGAACAGGTCAACAAGCAGAAACAGAACCACTTACAGCAGCTGGATGGAAGACTCAAACCAGCTTATTTAGTTACTTTATATACTTCTCCCCTTGAAAGACAGAATCTTGAATGTCAGAGGGTATTGTTATAAATTTTTTTTCTCTGCATGAAAGCTTGAGCTGAGTTGCATTTGTTCTCAATACTGTTCAGGATACCCAGATCTGCATCAAGCCCTCCCACAGTTCAGAAATATGACTTCCATGATCATTAAAGGTAAAATATATTTTTTTGTTTTGGTTTAGAAACGTGCTCACCTGAATTGGACATTCATTATCATGTGTGATATCCATGAATAGTGCATGAGCAATAGCAGGCATCAAAGGCCTCAATCGTGGCTGAACGAAAGATCCGACAGGCTCGCCTCCAAAGCGATAGACCAACCTCCCCTCTTCATGGCTATTGTAGGCAGTCATGGCCTCTAAAAAACAGAATAGTTGAGTGTTTGCATAACAATACCTACCACACAGGACAGCACGCACTAAGATGTTAATGTGGCATTTAGAAGTTGTTATTTTGATATGCTCAATCATAAAAAAAAAAAATAAAAAATCAAACACATATAGCTATATTCTCCAGTGTGGAAACACAGCCTTGGAATATTCAATTCACTAGAATGTATTAAGGAAGAGAAAGCTAATGGAAAACAAAAGATAAAGCAGAGATCAAACTATTTCTCACAGGCTTTAAAAAACTCATGCAACAAAAATCAGACACGATGCACGACTTACATAGCAGAACTGTGCTACAACTCCTTTTTCCTTCCAAGAGTGAAATATTTAACCTTCTGCAAACTGACAAAGGAAGCCTTCCCTTATGTATTTTTTGCAAGTATCACAAGTCACAATACAGAACCTGCACTTCTGATTATATGGAGTATGAAATTTAAAGTGCATAATTCAGTAGAAAAACTTTTCTTGGAAAAAGCATGTCATCTATAATCTCTCGTTGGAAAGAGACCACACATGCAGCAAGCCTACCTCTTATTAAGGAGGTAATGCCCAGCCTATTCACAAAGATATTGTCCAGCTCCTCATTTCCTGTGAACAGTTCAGCCACTACATACAAATCGGCTCGCAATTTTCTAGCTGTGTCCAGCATGTACTGCAAAAAGCACAGCCAAAAAAGCCACAGAAAGGGGAAAGGTAGATACAAAAAAGGACAAGTTTCAAAGCTAGGCAGGGATTGGACAATAGGAAAATGCCATGCAGCAAAGATAAACAGAAAGCCAAAATTAAGGAATAAAACAAATTACATAGACGAGGACACACAAACATAAGCAAAACCAAGAATTAGCATACAACACAGGAGAAATTGAACAGAACATGAAGAACAGGTAATTGCATAAGCAAAAAACATGAATATGTAAGAAAAATAAAAAAGCATATCAATGTTAGTTTCACATTTAAAACTCCAAACCATACATGACAATCCTACATAATTTTCAACTGCTTATTGTACCTCTAATCAGGCTGGTAATTCCCAGGCGGTTGACAAAAACATTGTCAATGTACTCACTGCCCGTGAAGAGTTCAGCTATCACATAAAGATTAGGTCTGACTGATCTGGCTGTTGCTAGCATCTCCTATAGATCATAATATATTTTTAATACAAGACATCCATTGTCAGCTATGTATACACAAACATTAACACGAATGTTAACAGAACATTAACGAATCATTCATATATGCATCACATTAATAATGTTGATAACGTGGAAGTTTCAGAAAACCGTAATTGTATTTGACAGATATTACTTATGGATTGAGTAATTCTAGGATATTTTCTGTAGACTTTGGGATAACTACTACTTTGTTTTAAAACAAAATCTTAGCTCAAAATGCAAGAGAAAAGGTCAGATAAAAGAGACACCTATTGAACTAAGAAATCTGAGCAGCACTCCAGTCTAAGCCTTTGCAGTTATTGTTCCAGAAATAGTAACACTAAACAAAAGAATGACACAAGTATTGAAACGTCTGTACTTAGGAGCTACTTACAACTTGTGTGGGCAAATCAACTTATTCTAGAGAGCACTTCACAGATTTAAGTAAGCTCTGTTACAAAGTTGAGACTGAGCACTAACAAGCTGCACTACCCCAAACCTATTTAAAGGTAATTTACTAGCAAGTACAGCTGCTGGATGTAGTTAGCTCCCAGGGAAAAAAGAAACACTAGTCTTAGCAATACTCCTGCCAGACTAAATTTTTTGCAGGAATTCATAATTAGCTTTTAAATTCTGTGAAGTGAAGCACTTCCTGTTTAATTTAGCAATAGCAAAATATATATGCCAAAAAAATAAACCAGTCAGACTTTCAATCAAATATGGCAATGACTCCAGCTCAAACTGGCATATCGGATACTGGCAGTCATTGCACTACATCCACAGCTCAGTGAGGGAAAAGTCAGACAGGCCCATCCACATCCACCTTATTTCAGCTAAAGTAGATAAGTAAAAGATGCAACAGCTCCACCACTCTTCTGTTTAACGTAGCTGAAACCATCTCTGAACACCACCAGACAAGAAATCTTGCTTTTATGCTCTTAGGAAGATTCATTCCCATCCAAAGTTTGCCACATAAGTCCTGCACTGTTGCTGTGAAATCTGCAGCATCTATTTCACAGGCAGGAAGCTGCTTTATAACAAACATGCTTAATTTTGCGTACCTCAGCTACGTGAATAGGTGTTGAGTGACAGTTGTCCAGACGAACACCATGGAAATATTTGGCAGTGATTTCAGTGTATTTTTTCATATGTGCCCAGAGGTATGGGCAGTCTTCAGGTTTATTACCATAACGCAGTTTCACACTGTCTCCCCAACAAATGAGCTCTCTTCTCAAGTACACGTTTGAACCTGTAAAGGAAATAAATTACTTCAGTGTATATATATAATATAGAATGTGCACCAAAATGTGGCATTTTATTTTCTACTGCTGGAGAGCAAAAAAACACTGTAATGAACAGTAAAAATTATAGCAAAAACCACTATCAACTCAAAAATCTATACACTACACTGATGTACAATTTCAACCTCTTCCATGGGAATATTTAGCTTCTATAGCAATACTGAAATAATTCTTCAAACTGAAATAAAATTCATTTTAATTCTTCGAAGTAGTATAAAAACTGTACTTCAGAAAAAGAAAAAAGCATCAAACAAATGAACAAAAATAGCAGTTTTGTTTCTCACACTGGCCAAATTCAAAAAAGAATATCACTGTATTACCATTATCTGTCACAGCCACAGTTTACAATTTTTTCTTCTATTAACAGTAAACTGTGATGGATTTCCAAAGATGGATTTCCAAAGTCAGTAAGTAAAAAACAGGAACTGTAAATCACCACAAATTCCCAAAACAGTTACATAAGCACAGCCAAACCTTTTCTTCACTAATAGCAGCACAGCCAGATGGACCGAAAAAATGTGTTTCTTTGGATGTACACTGTAATTTTTTTCAAAGGGTCATTTAGAGAATTGGCTGCATTTGCTTTGCAATTCCTTTATTGTGCCTTTGTGTACCACATTTTCACATTGTGTTCTCAGTTGAAATAATGTGTGGTATAAAACAAAGGCATAACACAAATATAAAGCACTCAAAAACCTTGTAGCTGAGTTACAAGAGAAACCTCTGCAATGGAAATTAAGAATGCTAACAAAAGCCAGTGACTGACAGGGAAAAAAACCACAAGTCTGGTGAGAAGAGAGGGTAATAATCTGAAGGTAACTGAACAAAACCACTCTTAAAATAAATAAATAAAACATATTATCTCAATCCCTTATATGGAGAATGAAAATAAATAAAATTAAGTGAAAGGGTGTAGATTACTTTGCAGAAATTAAATGTTTTTTAACTACAGGTCACTCTGCAGTATCATCAGATTAGACTGTAAAGCAGACTCAAACTTTCAGACGGTTTTTAATTACAATTAAACTGGCCTTTGTTTCATTTAGTTTACCAAGTGAATGGCTACTCTGAACATAAGCTTTTTTGCTTTTATTGGATCTCAACACTGTCCCCAAAGAAGTCAAAATGCAATATTTTAGTGCATAGTGATTTCATGCTCCGTTTTACCTCTGCAAGTAATCTGCATACTTAATTTGGATTAACTGGGTCATCTCTTGACTGCCTGACTGCCACTCAGTGGACTTTTCAAGGATCCAGTTTTTGCTCACTAATGCAGTAAAATACTATTCACCTTTTCATTGCATTAGTTTTTCTGCCACACTGTCATTGTCTCATGGAAATGCCAACAAGCACTGGTGTTGGAACAAAGTACAAAGTAAGCAACAAAGACAATGACAAAAGTGGGGAGGCAGGACATCCCCATTTCAGTGGCAGAAAGCTGGTAATTTCCCTCTCAAATCTTGTAAAACTGTACCTCAAATTCCAGTTCTTACAGTTCATCTGCATGCTGAATGGAAAATTAAATTGCTATAAGCTTAGTATCTGCTATTCTGCAGCTTCATAGGAATATATCTGGAAAAAAGACAGATTAAATAAAGTCCTTTCTGCTTTGGCTAGAATATCAAATTGTTTGTAAAAATTCAAATTTCTTTTACAAACCCGGTTCTGCAAAGTTTCTAAGAGGATCATCTCCCATAACCCAGCCATTATGAGCCATGAAATAACAAGCTTTATCTGGCTGATGTATCATAGCTTCTTCTTCCTCCACAGTCAGCTCTTTGAATGGATATGTAAAATACCTATGGAACAGACAGGCAATTAAAAGAGAAAACAAAGAGACAAGCACCAAACACATACGGTAACCTAAGCTGCAATTCACTGTCTTTGAAATTAAAGTATCTGATATGAACTGACTTGTACATAACACAGATAAAAAAGAGAGCAACTTGCATAAATGATGGAGAGTTTTCTATTTTGAAGGAAGCTTTGAAGGAGCAAGAACAGATGTTGCCACTATCTTGGTGTCAGCTGGTAATGTAAGATTAAAGCCGTAGCTCTTTAGATATGAGTGGCATCAAGTACATAAAACGTGAAAGGTGCAAACTTTCCTAGTTCCACTCCTCTTCCACCTACAACAGCAATTTGCACTATGTAAGGCTTTGATGTGCTCCAAGTATTGTCTCATGCTTTCTGATCATATTTATTTATGAAATAGTTACTGCTGTTGCTTAAGAACTCCTGTCAATTTGCTAAGTGGTATTTGTCCATATGAAAGAAAACATATTTCTATAAATATGCATACTTTTATTGAACTTTGAACTTGCTTTCCCTGCATAGATTCTAATAGTTTCCAAACAAACAAGAAAACACATCTATACCTGGTAACCAAGGGATGTTTTCTAGTGATAGGTCCCAGCTTAGGACCATGACAAGCGATTCGTTCATAAACCACAGTCCCCACAAGGCAATTGACAGCCTGGAAAGAATTGAATTATGCATTATTGAAAAGCCTGCACTTATTTGCAATTTTAAACAATTCAGCATTAAAACAGTAATTGCAACACCTGGTCTTGATGGTGAGTAGTTTGCCTGTATTGCTCAGCATTTAGTTCCTCAATCCTCTTGCGAAACCAGTTACAACATTCTTCTATTGCAGCTGGGCCATTGCTTATCAGGAGGACATTAAAAGCAGAGAACAATTAGAAAAAATATTTTAAAAACATGTAGGTCAAATTACTAAAAGGAGTCAAAAATTAGTTTTTCTTCATGTCTGAAACGAATGTCTTTCTTTGGCTATGTAAGTTTAACTTCACTTAGATTTTAACTTTTAATCAGTAACACAGTACCTGTGTGGTATGAATGTTGCCAGTGCTATGTTCATATCTACAGTACAGCCAAGTCGTCTATAATCAGGGTCCTGAAGTATTTGAAGATGTTGATTTGGATCAGATTTAGTGCCCATTTTGCCTGAGAACAAAACAGAAATGAGTACTTGAAGTAAAAACAGGAATTACATTTAATAGACATACAATTTTTATAATTCTAGAATAACCAAGATGTGGGTGGATGAAGGCATTGAAAGGGTCTTTGAAGATCTTCCTAGTCCTCAAAGCATTCTTGTATGCTTAAATCAGCACAGTGGATGTCTCACATAGCAAAAAACAGCATTTTCTTGTTTTCTGTCTGTTAAGTTTATCTATGTCTTTTGAATTATAAATATAAAACTCACATGCTTCAGCAACATAATCTTCCTTTACCTTGAGTTAGAAGGGTTTTAAATTGCTGCACAGCTTTGTTAACATCCACTTGGAAAAATTCCCATAGTTTCACTTTTGGATATATATCTTCATAAATTATTTTACGTAAACACTGTAAAAATAAAAACTGCATTAGTTACTAAGGTTGTTTGTTAATATAATTAAGAAAAGTAAAAAGAAAAGGGGGAACAAGGGCTTATTTTACTAAACATGTAAACATGTAAAGTACACACCAATTTTTGTGCATTTACACAACCCTAGAAATATTAAAGGTTTATTCAGCTATTTAAGCAGTTAATTAGCTCATACTTAGTCCTCATTCACTTACGTTCAAGTGCTGATCATTTTCAATCAAGGGAGGGACCCCTTTGGCAATACACTTTCCATCAGCCACCATACCAGTCAAATGCCACAGAGCTCTGTCCAGGACCCAAGCTGGCTTCAGGTGAGGAGAATTCACGAGGTTATAGCCACATTCTGGATGCATCCTGAGCCATTCACTGTTAGTAGCTTAGTGAAGAAAGAGGGGAGGGGGGAAACCAAACAAAAATGTAAATACATAAGCTGAACCCTTCATTGTATTTTGTAAACATCTTAACACTAAGAAGCAGAGGTACTATAGCACATAGAGTTCATTCACATTTCAAATGAAGTTTCCCATATCAGTAGAAAATATCTTGTGCAGAAATGTTATTATTGATTGATTTTTTTGGGGTCAAAAATACAGCTGCAGAGAGTGTAGAAAAACGTTTTGTTAGTTACATTAAAATATGCAATAGTATCACCAATTCTAAAACACCAAAAAGAAATCAAATTTTTGTTGCAAAAAATACATCAAATACTGAACATAAGATAATGATATTCTTTGAGTGTTGAAAGCCAAACATACATCTCAAACTTATTTTATAAAGTTATTTTTTAATATTCTTCATCCTGTCAAGATGCCACACACAAACAGAGAGGAAGAGTGCACATACCCAAAAAATAATTAATGCAAAATATAGTTAAATGGGCATTTAAGAAAGGATTAGCTGCGACACTTGTGTCCATAGAAAGAAGTTGAGTTGCAGGAAGCAACGTTACTGAGTCTTGCACAGCAAGATGAGTGCACTGTCTGCTGCATGCAAATGGAACACTCATTGAGGCCAAACACTACACTCTGTGTCCATTTGCCAAGCTTCCTCTGCAGCATCAGCAGGCAACAGAAGATAGGCTGTATATTAAAAATTAACTCCGAGAAGGTAAGGAGCCTTCACTAGAACACGGGTACTATTCTGATATAGACAGCACGCATGCAGCAGTACAGGTAAATACACAGATAGCACAGAATTTTGATTTTGGAAGTATGACAATGAAGAAAATGAAGAGTTAATTTCTTTCTATTTTTGCAAGTCTTTTGCAACACCGTTTAATTGAAAAGAAATTTCATATATTCTTCTGAATGAATATTTCGAATGGAAAAACTAAATTATAAAACTAAAAATAAAAAGAAAACCTCAGAGAAAGCCTAAGAAAAAAAAACAAGTTTTTAGAAAAGCTGAGAAAAACTGAAGTAGTACTTCACACATGGGAAATTACCTGACAAATTATATTGAAAACGTGAAAAGTTACTAATGTGTCCAGAATTATAGCAGAACAAATAACACTTAACACTCCAAGTTTGCTTAGTTCAAATAAGTTAAAACAAAAATGTCAAAGGGAAAAAAAAATGCACTACCTCAGTCTATAATGTGAACAGTTCTTCCGAGCACCTTTTTACATTATATTTCAAAATATGACAAAATTCCATCATTATAAGGTCAAACCATTTGTGAAAATTAAGATCCTTATCGTTTAAATACAACCTACTACTAAACCCACCACGTTTTACAGTTATGTAAAGCAATATTAAGCTTAGGCTGTTAAAGGCTGTTCCAAGCCAAACAGATTATTCCCTCCTGCTCTTTTATTCTTTATACTTTACTACTTCTGAAAAAAAAAACCACTTTCTTCTCCAAAAATCAAAACCAGCTTGTTCTATTCTTTTAACAAGAAATATAACTTACTATAAAGGAATTTCATAATTATATAAAATTAATTCTAAAAAGACAACACATAATTTAAACCTAAAGGGTTAGCATTAGGAAAAAAACCAGCCAACACAGTCTTCCATTAGTTCTGGTACAGAACAGAAGGATATTTCCTGATCAGAAGGTAAGCTCCAAAAATTCACAATGCAACACCAAGAGAAATTAACTCTGCAGAAGAAAAATTATCCAAAACATCATTGGTACATTTGCTACAGCTAAGGAAAAAAATAAGTAAAGAGTATGTGTATAGAATAAAGTGATATAGGAATATGGAAATACAAAGATGAGGAATTACAGAAAACTTTCTAAAATTAATTACATTCTACTTAGAAAAATCTGAAATTATTTTCTTAAGTGACTAACTTACTTTACATGATTTTACTATTTTTTTACATAAATTCAACACAAACCTAGTATCTTGCTGTGATGCTCATGACTCAAGATTTCTCTTGATCTTTTATAAAGCTGGGAAAAGGTAGTGTTTGATATGACTAAGCACTTGAAAGCAAGATTTACTCAAGTGCTATATTGCCTTGTACAATAGCAGCCTCTTGTGAAAGAAAAGTAATGCATAATTTACTTAACTTTATTTTTACTACTTTATATGATCTATTACAGCCCTGGAAAGCTCAGAAAAGAAAAAACTCCAATTGTCTTTTTTCTGTCTTCTGGTGAAAAGCGAACATGAACATATTTCTTATTTGAATATACCAGAGAGGGTTTGAAAGTTTATCCTGCAAAGATGCCAAAGGCATCAGCTCATGACTTCAGTTTTCGAGCTGTGCCACAGATGCTGCCTTTCACTAAAGCCTCACAGAGACACCCAGAGCTGATGGCCACTGCTCCTTGCTGTGCCCACAGTGTGGGCTCCACTACAGAGGGAACCCCAAACACCTCAGCTTAACGCCTGGTCCTGCAGGTGATGCTGCCTGCCTCCCACAGGGGCAGAGGGGAAGCAATGACATTTTTACACAGTTCTCTCTACTAGAAAGCAGGAACTACCAACAGATACAACCACTGTAAACTGAGGGGTCATAACAGGCAACAAAGCCATCCAGGATACCTTGCTTAATGATCTAAGACCACAATCATCTGATATTTCTATCCTCTTAAAAGACACTTCTGAACATCTTTTCACCATAGTACAAATGTTGAGTCATCCATCTCAATGAAGACTACCTTAACTCTGAATGTAACCTGAAAAACTCTTTCTACAAATGTAGCCAAATAAAATGACATTTTCCTTCTCAAATATTTTCTGGCGTGTAATTATTATAGTTAAATCTTTCTGTCCATCAAAAAACAAACATTCTCCTTAGTAGCATGCAAATATACACTGTTAAAAAATGAGAGGGCCCCAAGTATCTGTAAAACAAACTGGGCTTCTGGCTGAAAAGTGTAAGTAATTTTTTATCCCGAACTGGAAGGATGTTTAAAGGCCCGATTCCCTCAGACACAGAGCCAACAAGTATAATTAGTAACTCTCAACAAAAAGACAGGGAAGGCACTGTGTTGCAGACTGACTGGACAGGAATGTTTGGCAGCAGTCAACACCAAAGAACTAAAGCAAATAAAGCTTGAAACTCACAAATTATGTTTAGGCATTTTTTAACCTCAAAAGACATCAATCTACATAATCCCTTGTAGTTTCTGCTATGAGAATGGTAATTATGATCTTTAGGATTAAAGTATGCAGAAACAACTGCATTATAAATGAAGAAAACTTATTATCCAAATAATGAAAAAATTACAAATTATTAAGTACTACAATTTAAATTTCTTTAGATCACACCAAAGAAAATCCACTGTCCTTCAGCAATTAAGAAAAGTAACACTTTCGATGTATTAACATATCTATGCGTAAAAAAAGCCTGCCCCAAACACAAAGCTCTCTTTTTTCTTTCCCCACAGACTGAGCTGCAACAACTTAATCCTACCTTCTTATCCCAACTCTCTAGTCTGCATGTTACACCCAAATTAGAGCAGTTACTTTTAAGCAGCTACAAGCATAATACCCTGTTTAACAAGAAAGTACTCAGCTTATGCTCACCAAGCAATTCATAATATAGACTCCGCTCATATATATGGGAACTGCATACCACAGATCCTAAGGGTAGGCATACTATATAAATACAGATACACAACTTATTAATTCTTTTCAAGAAGGGCTCTCCTCACTCTTTCAATAGCAATACTAAGTTCTTCTATACCTGTTATAGAGATATATCACTTATAACTGCAAGGAGTTGTCCTGGATTTGAGAGACTCAAAGACAGAGACAACTACATTGTTTAAAACAGCTACTAAAAATGGATTGAAGAGGGAGAAGTTAAGGGAAATAATGAAATATAATTATAGGACCAATCTAGATAATCTAGAAAATCCTACCAGTATGATTGTAGACTACATCTGTGATGCAAAGCATATTCCATTCATTTTTCATTTTCTCCACAAGCGCTCCTATATCGCTCCAAGTGCACTTTTTATTATGGTCTGAAAATTCAGGATTTACTTCTAATTGGTCAGCCAATGAATAACATGATCTAGATAGTCCAAGCTTCTGTAGTGGCGTAAAATGAATCATGTTGTAACCTATGTAATAAAAAAACCATTTATTTAATGAGAAAAAAAATTAATCCAAGTTAATTGAAAGAAGCATAATAAGCTGCTCTTATGTACTTAGTGTTTGGAATAACCAATGTAAATGAATCTGAATCTTCTCCTTGAAATTCTATGCAACACAAGCTTTAAAAATCACTCTGTTGGTTCTGCTAACTTCCAAGTCTATCTGAAATGAAAACAAGTAAGTGGTTTCCCATATTAGGCAATCCCTGAATTTTTGCACCTTTGCCAATATTTTAATCAATTCACTGACTTAATCTCTTAATAAAATTGAATGTAGTAGAAAATATATAACTGACAAAGAATCGAAGAATTGTTAACACTGAAGCTCTTCCGTGTAACTTTGAGTTTTGATGATAAAACCAAAACTTCTATCCATGAATATGTGTATTGTCATTACCTGTTTCTTTTGCCACTTTAAGCCTATCCTCCCATTCATGAAATGGTCCCAGACATTTAGCGAGGTACGTCTGGAGGGTAACACAATCCAAAGGCAGTACATGATTGTCAGCTCCAACATGCAAAATGGGATCCACAACTATGTAACCTCCACCACTTTTTTCATTTCTAGGAGAAAATAATTTTCATTGGTATAATTAACACCTGTTGTACCAGTCAGTTTCAGAGAGAGAATTCAAATAGTGCAGATTTTCAGAAACACAGTAATCCGTACAGGGGCAGGAGGGATAGGGGGAACAGGACTCTATGACACATGAAGAAAATAGTAAACATTGAAACGTTCATCTCTTAGGCATCATCTCTCTACTAAAGAATACATATGGGATACAGAGCTTAAAACTCTGGAAAAGTGAGATACCTTTGTTATTTTCTGAGATGGAGTACTGGTTCCTCCTTTCGGCACATGGAAACACAGAAAGCGTGACTGCTCATCTATTAGACACAGATCTACATTTTGAGCCCCATCCTCAGGAAGGTACCTGGGCTAAAATGTCCTAAGCCTGGAAGAATTTAACCACCCATCTTCCAGAAACACAAAATACCAGACTACAATTATTACAGATAGTGGAATTCTCTTCTGCAGCTGTCCCACTAAAACAAAACATGAAGTAAAGCATGCAAGTAAAGAATGCCAGAACCTCTGTGCTAGATAGAAAACAACCATCAAAGTCAATGAAGAAAGTACAAAATAATCATTGAGATACTCAGAATACCGATGAATTTGAAATCTTGTAAAAACAGATTGCTTCTCCAACATTCACAGAAAGCTGATCAACTTGGCTCTGTACATTCTCCAGAATACCTCTGTATCAGAAAGTACTATATAACCACCAGTTACTGTCTTTCATTGGTGGACTTTAATTGGTTCCATGGTCACAATTTTAAAAATGAATGGAAAAAAGGGGGGTTTTCAGGTTAAGATGTAGACCAAGGGTGCAAACTGCATTTGGCTGCAGGTATACAAATTTCACTTACCCAAGACTAAAATAGTACTGGTATGACCCAGAAATTTGGAGATCCAACTTGCAGTATTTGTCAGAGTCATCTTCTTTCCCTGTGGGATTGTGCCATGATAGTGTCCTGAACTTGTGGCGATCAAATACTTCTCCAGAAGCTGGATAATTTGTGTACACAGTAACGGCCTTGCCCTGAAGAGTTGGGCCCAATCGGAATTGTAGCTCAAAACCTCAAGAAAGAAACGGAAAAGGTAAAATCACTTGATCAGGAGGACTAGGTATTTCAAGTCTCTTATTACAATTCCCAATTTGCTACCATGTTAGTAACACCATCATATCTGCCAGGAATTTCAGCAGAGTTATTATTTCTACAACACAGAATCATAGAACATCTAGAGCTGGAAGGCACTCACAAAGATCACTCAAGTGCAACTCCTGGCCTTGTACAGAACTCCCCAGGAATCACACCATGTGCCTGAGAGCATTGTCCAAATGCTTCTTGAACTCTGCCAGGCTTGGTGCTGTGACCACTTCCCTGGGGAGTCTGTTCCAGTGGCCAGACACACTCTGGGTAAGAACCTTTTCCTGATATTCAACCTAAACCTCCCCTGGCACAGCTCCATGCCATTCCCTTGGGTCCTGTCACTGGTCATCACCCAGCAGACATCAGTGTCTGCCCCTCACAAGGAAGCTGCAGACTGCAGTGAGGTCTCCCCTCAGTCTCCTCCAGGCTGAACAGGCCAAGTGGCCTGGGCCACACCTCAGTCAGCTTCCCCTCAAGACCCTTCACCATCCTCACTGCTCTTCTTTGGACATTCTCTGATAGGTTTAAACCTTTCTTATACTGCAGCACTCAAAAATGCATCATCTCTCCCCTTCTTCCTAACATTGTTCTTTGCATACTTTACATATATCCTTTTTCCTTTACTTACATGGCACCATTAATCTTCTTTCCAATTTGTCTTTGCTACATAAAGTTTTAAAAACAAAACACAGCAAAACACCATGATCATCAGACTACACACAATTTTATGTAGATTTTGGATTATGTAGTCTTTAAGTACTTTAGGTTTACCAAGTCTATATAGTAGGCTGACCCATGAAAACATCTGAAAAAATCAGGAACACATTTAAAACCAGAAAATATTTCAAATACCTTCATTATTCATTGAGGATTCACTAAACAGGTAAATCCCTTATGCTTTTAACTGAAGAATTATATATACTTGTGTGTGATCTACAATATATGAATTGTTAAACTTTCAGAGAGCTCAACAAACCAAAGGGAGTCTTGTATATGTACTTCAGGTCACACACACACATAGAAAGAGGCTTAAGTTTAAGTGATAATGAGAAAAAATTAAGTTAAAAAATTAGAACCCAAAAGCAAAAATATGTACTCTATTGAGTTAGACACAAAAAAATCTGTTTAGTCAGGAGGTTTTAGAAAGGTTTCCACTTGCAGGTATAAGGGTCACCATCACAAGTGGCTAATTACAGGGTTCTTTCAAGTGAATGAAACAGATATAAGTTCTTACACAGCACACACCAGACATGTAGTTAAGTGTAGTAAATCACCTACTAGCCCTAACAGTCTACAAAATTGGGTGGAAAAGAAACCTGAGTACTTACAAAAAGGGAGAAAATTATTAGTACACAGATAATGAATCAGATAAGAATAATAAATAAAATCTAGACAACAAGTTCCAATACCTTAAGCTGACAAAAACCACTTGCTTATTAAGTAGAATCATGGGGACTCTAATACCAGAATTCGATGTCTGAATACACTTAAACATAAGTGTTAAACAGCTTTGTATTTCTCTTATGAAAAAAATCAGCACTACACCAAAACCCACCAGGCAAAGCAATTGTTTTCCGATCTGAATGTCTGTCAGGTAAAATTAAGCTCATTTGAAAGCAATAAATATATGTATAAAACCACTTTTAGAAGGTTCAGTACACTCTCTTCTGTACTGGCCTGACATTTTGTTACAGGGATTACTAAAATTAGAGCATGGGGATATATGTCATTGATATCTTATTTCCTCTAAGAGTTATACTGACATCAGGAATGCTGTGCTCAAAATTAGCTATGGCCTCTCAGAGACTGCTACCAGCAGGAACACTTTGAATGTTTGACAGCCATGCACGTCTGCTTCCCTCCTTTCAAGAAAATTTACACAACTGGATGGTTAAGTTAAAAATGGAAGTTAGGATCAACTCTGCACTTCTTCACTACTGACATTTTCTTACATTAGGCTGGTCGGACAATTTTGGAATCAATATAGTTGAGGTCAACTTTTATTCTCAAGAACCAAAGTCTTGCTCTTCTATGTTCCTAGATTAGTAATACACTGTAATAAAGCCCACAAAAACTCTTAATAAAAATTGTTGCACGGTTAAAAATGTTTTTAAAGACAAGGGCTTTAATTATATAGTCTAAATTTGCTGACCAGCATAATAGTGGACCGATTAGTGGATGGTTTTTGGAAGCTTTTTTACAAGTAGACTTAAAACACTCTCAGGGAGAACATCAAGTTCTTAGAAGTATGCAGCAGGACACACAGCCCCGATAATATAACAAATCTGATAACAAGATTTAGGAGTTGCTAAAGAGCTTATATTCTGAAACAGTACCTCAAACCTGCAGACTTTGCAAAATGCTAACAGTACTGAGCGATTTCAAAATTATAATATTAAAACATGGGGTGCTGCATAAGACGATAAACACTGGAGACCCTGACTTATGAGGACATTTCAGGTCACTGAAGTACAGGCTATAAAAGGAGAAGGACAAGGCCTATCTAAAAAAACGCTTTGCACTTCAGTCCCATGAAGACTGACGGCTCTTGGCCAATCTACTCTTCTCAGCAGTTTAACAAGTCAGATTAAACTGTGTGTGGAGCCCATAGAGCTCTGCAGTGGAAACAAACCAAAGCAAAACAAAGCAACCCAACCCACAACCAAACCCAAACCATCAATAGCCCCCGCACAACCCCAAAACTCCACCACTTCAGGCTGCGGTCTCTCTCCACTGCCATCCAAAGACGATGACAAGGTCCCAGCCATTTCTTTCCCACCTGGTCCCGGCACTCCGACCTACCCTGCTCCAGCCTGAAGAGGGTCTTATCCAGCTTCTCCATCTCGGCGAGGTGCAGCAGCCGCGTCTCCTTAGCGCCCGGCATGGCTGCGGCCGCGCGTCCGGCACTCCTGCCGCGCCGGGACTCTCAGTGCGGGGAGGGAGAGGCGAGCCCTGCCGTGAGGGAACACAGACAAAACCCTGCGGGTCAGCGGAGACCCCAGCACGACGCGGCCGCCCAGGAGCGCCTCACGCCACCGGCCGCGCTTACATGTTCCCCGGTGCCAGGGGAGCGCGGAGACACGGCACCGCAGGGCACGGCGGAGAGAAGGCGGCTACGGGACGAGCTGTCAGGCAGCGCCCAGCCCTGCCCCGGCCGGGGACTGCCGCGGGAGCACCCCGGAGCAGCTCCCGTCCCACAGCGCGGCCCGGCCCGCAGCCAGAGCTGCAGGAGTGCCCCCGGGGAGGGGAAGCCTGACACCTGTCACTCTGCGCGCCCGCCCCGGCGCTGCCGGAGTGCCCCGCCAGGCCCCTCACGGCTGCCCCGCCGCCCTCCGCGGGGAGCGCTGCCCACCGCAGCCGTTCCACCATACTCACGAGCGGGGCCGCAGAGCGGCGGAGGCGCCGCTCCCCGCGGAGGGCGACGGCTGCCGAGGCCGAGCGGAGCCGGGGCTGGAGCTGCCCGCAACGGCCGCCCGGGGCTGGTTCGGCGGTCAGTGACGCACTTGCCCGCAGCTGCGGCGGCACCGCTCCTTTCCTGCCCTTTTCTTGCCTTTTTTTTTTTTTTTTTTAACAAAGTTTATTGGTTCTGCGGCGGCCGCGCTCAGAGACGGGCGGCGCCGGCGCAGCTCCCGCGAGAGCCCAGGACCCGCCCCGGCGGCGCTGCGGAGCGGCCGGGCCGGGGCTACCCCGCCCCTCCACTCTCGGTCTCTTCCCGTCAGGTCCCGCCCCTCCGCTCTAGGCCCCACCCGGACTCGCCCCTCCGGCCTTGGTCCCACCCTGTCGGTCCCACCCCTCCGTTCCCGGCCCCGCCCTGCCCGGCCCTACCAGGCCCCGTTCTTCCGTTCTCGGCCCCGCCCCGCCGAGCCTAGCCCGCTCCTTAGCTCCTGGTCCCGCCCCTCCGCTGGCGGCCCCGCGAAGCGCGCCCTGAAGGGAGAGGATACCTCAGGGATATGCCCGGGGTACCTCAGGGGTACCTCAGATTCTCTCCCCCGTTCCCCGCGCTGTTGCGGCAGCGAGCGGGCTGATCTCTCCGCTAGCCAGGGCCCTGCAGCCCGGCAGGGCTGTCGGACAGCGCGGCGTGCTGGTACCTGTGTCCTGTCAGCCTCTACAGCCACAGCCCCACCAGCGCCTTTACACCCGACACCGAGAGGTGTCCCTGTGGAGCCCAGGCACCTCAGTCTGGAGCTCTGTGCGGTTTATCGGGCGCTCCGCTGAGGGCGAGGTGGCTTTAAATGTTGCCTGGAGTCTCCCGGCTGATGCCTCTGCAGCCGTGACGGGAACGCCGCTCCGCCGAGTTCCCTCAGCGCTCCCGCCCCGCCGCCTCAGGGCCGGCGCCCGGCTCCATCCTGATAGGCTGCGCTGCTATAAAAACATGATGTCAGCCAGAGTTTAAGTGCTATATATAGTGTGCGGACAAGACTACAAACTCCGTGGATCTGTCTTTGACCAAGAGGTAGCATGGTTTATAAAAAAATCTCCAACACCAGAACACCCCCTACTTCGCCTCCCCACGCCGCCTTGTTTTGCAGCATACTGTTATCCGAACTGCTGACACCGCCAGCCCTTACCATTGCTTTGTATTGCAGAACACCTGGGACATTTGCTCCAGGCCTCTCACGACCGAAGTCATTAACTGCACCCCAGTGTAAAGGTCAGCCGTGCAGCTTTGGAAGGTCAGTCTATTTTTATTGGCTAGAAGTACGTTAAAGAAAAAAAGTGCTTCTCAATTTACAGTGATGGTGTTATACTGAGTTTGTTTCTTCTTTTTTTCTTTTTCTCAAAGGTGGTACATTTTATGGAATTGGAAGGAGTCTGCAAAACAGTTTAGGCTTAACCATTTACCTCCAGCCATCCCAGCATACCCTTTTAAGTGTATTTTACTGGAGGGTGTTCATCCAATTAATTTCAGTGCATTTAGGAGAAGTCTAAAGGTCTTGATATTCATGGAAACACTTCCACTTATTTCAAACTCAAGTTTTTTTAACATTAGGTAGCTTTTCTCCTCTGTTTTCTCTTTCACTTGCTCCTCCCTCTGAAAATTTCAAGAAATCTGTTTGTTCCTCATTACAGTTAGTGTTTTTTGGTATTGTTGAGAAAGGTTTTCATGTTAATGTAGGTGAATATGTCAACTTGTATGCCCTTGACATATATTAGGGATCCTAGACAGAACGGGGAAAAAAGGAAAAGCACCCTTGTGAGTGCAGCTCCCTAAAGATTCACCTCATCAAGGCTCATTCAGATATGGTTCGGATGTGATACTTAAAATCTGAGTTATTTCACATGGCTATTTCCTGAGTGCCCAGTAGAATTCTCCCATTGTCCTTGTCTTTTCCAGCCCCCTTATTCTTTACTCAGCTTGCTGGCCTGCATTCATATACAGGACAGACTTGCACCTAGAAGAAGCCTGGCTCTCCTGGTGTGCTGGATGTTTCCTCTGAATTGGATGTGTTCCAGAAAAGAAGATGATTCAGCATAGGAGTGGGAAATATAAGAAGCTTCAACAGTTTTGGAAGTCATAGGAATGAAACCAACAGAGATAATTGAAAGAGATCTGGACCATCTTTTTTCTAGAGTCCTCTGCAAGCTTCAGTAGCTTGAGGTGACTGCAGTTGGTCTGCCTCAGAGCCTTGCACAAGTGTCTTTTCCTCCAGGCTTTCTATTTTCCTATCACATACTGCAAATGGGCTGGGGTTTAAAAATTTCATGAGCTGCTTACACAGAGAGCAGCTCTAAGAGAGGGAGAGCAAATGATGTCTGTGTAGCCAAGTCCTTTGCATAAATAGTTATCCTAAAGTGCATGTTGAATACTTTGTGAGAAGCAAGATTGGGGCCAAAAGGGAGTTAGGGAGAATTGAAGGCAATTTCTCTCCTGCTACTAAGTTTTAAAATGTGGCTCTTTTGATTTCCTTACTCTATACAGAAACTCACCCTACCCTTATTAGGTTTGCACTGGCACATCTCCTCTATACTTCGCATTCAGACAGATTTTGAAATGTACCCAGGTTTATGAAAAACAATTTTTTTTAGTGTCTTGGATAAAAATAATTAGGAAACCAATGCCGATCATTTGTGACCCTTTGATGTCAACAGTGTAAATAAAGGACTTGATTCACTACCCAGCAAAAAAGTTTCATAGGTACTGTGAAATCACTTAGTAATTGGAACAGTATAATTTCATGGGCCTTTAATTCAATATAAAAAATACTGTTTCAAAGATAATGAATGGTGTAGGTCTCTTGATGAAGTGTAATCAGGAACAGAGCAGATTTCTCTAATCCTTTCTCCATCAGCATCATCTCTTATGCCTTCCCATCCCTTACAGACTTTGAGTTTGTGTTCATTTAGCACATGTAAATTGAGCAGTTTTTCTCTGTGTGGAATCCACACCAGCAAAACATGAATGCACAAGTGCTACCTCTGAGCATTGCACTTTTGTCTCGAACACAGCCAACACCAACTGAGCATTTGCTACACTGGCATCTAAGGGGTGGTTTTCACAGTGCCATTTTATCTTCAGTTTGCAGTTTCTCTGTGTGTGATTATGATATATCACAGCAGTAAAGGATCAATAGTTGCTTCAAAATAAGAGTACCTGCCATATCAATGTTAATCATCAGGAAATAATTTTGCAGCATTTTCAAATGTACTCATACTGGAATTCTTCAGTCTTTTTACATTCACCTTCCTAGTGGTCCTCTTTTCTTGCCTCCTGTTTTGCAACACAGTGTTACAGAACACTTAGCCTAATAGTGGTGTCAGTACATTTTGGGAAGCTTCTCACTAGGTGTCACATCTCACTAATGTCATATTGATTATGCCTGTTTTAAAGGGCAAAAAGTACTCTAAGTACTTTTAAAAGGTAAAAAGTAAATCACTTACATGGTGGCAGTAGTTTTTTTTTTTTAATAACAGAAAAATAGTTCCCAATAACAACAGTAAAAGCCAACTCGCACAGAGATAACTTAAATGGACATCTAACTAAAATTAAAAGCATATTCCTTTGACCTGCATACAGGAAATATGAGACTTGATAAAATTTTAAGTGAGCACATTTTTTCTCAATGCTCTACATTCATGCCCTGTAAATGAATGAATTAACACTGTGTTATTGTTCAAACAATAAGAAGCTTAAGAGGTGTTGAGCCTTCTGTCTGTCTAGCTTTTGTTTTCTAATGGGGATTTCTCAACCAGAAATGCAAGCTTGAAAGAAAGTTCCTTTTCTTTAAAACTGGATCTCTGCAATTTGGTTAAACTGCAGTATTTTCTGAGTTAGATCTCTGCTATGCAGTGACTGAAAACAAGTGCTTTCTTAGACAGCTACATGCTCAGCAGAAATTTTGATATGTTCTTGGACATTAGAATCTAGTATTGAGTGAAAACATTAGTGAGAACATCACATAATCACCTATAGCTTTTTTAAGAGTCCCTTCTAAATGCCCAAACAGATTGCAATAGCCTAATGGACAGTGAATAAATATTAGGCTGGAATAAAAATTTCTATTTAAGTCAGAAATCATATGAGATGGAGAGGCTAGGACACTGAAACCTATTCAGTTTGTCCTTACTGGCCTTTCATGGAAGGCAGTGTTGGTTTGACCTTTCAAAGATTAACATTTTGGGTTTGTTTTCAGTTCCAGTTTGGCCATTCTTTTACTGTTTGGCCTCAAACAATCAATGCTCTAACATCCATAGAAAGTTAATTTTTAATAGAGTTTAATTTTTAATAGAAAACTGTAAAATTCAATGCAAATATCTTTAAAGAGGACCATATAAAATGACATTAAAGGTAGCTTTTCACATTAGGGCTTGAGATACATTTGACTGTGGTTTAGCTAACAGCATCACATCAATTTGATATTAATAATCTGCAAACATGGGGACTTGGCAAGAAAAACTAAGTATCTGAATTATATTCTTGTACTATTCAACTTAGTTAAGTGTAGAATTGATTCACATATATTGGGCCAATTTTTGTTGTAGATCATACCAGTATCATACCAGTGTGCTGAACCACTACTAGCACTTCTTCCTGTGAATTGTTCCATGGAACGCTAGTGAGATATGCTGAGATTTAAGATTTCAGTGGATCTATTCCTAAATGAACTGTAGCAATGTCTTATCAAACAGATCTATTTCCTCCTCAAAAATAAATATTCAGAGTGCCTCTTGCACACTCCATCTCCTTTATGATGTTCCTTCCTGATATATTAAACTATACTGAGAATACCATGAATATTTTCATGGTCCATTGAAATAATAATCCTTAAATCTTAACTAGATCGGTCTTTGAGTTCAAATGGTAACCAACTGATTCTGCTTTTCTGTTCTGTATATTTGACATCTGATTTTTAAGCAAAGACATAATTACATGAAGTTATATGAAAACTAATATTAGGAACTGTAGTTCTGCTCTGTAATCTTTCAGTACAGGCAGAATTCAAGCCAGGGTAATTTGACCAAGCTAACATGGTGTAATATATTGCAGAAGGTAAATATTTAACCTAATGTATTAATACCACAAGCATTTGTTTTTAAAGATATTAAACATGAGCAGGAAGAACAAGGAAGATGATATAAGAGTGGTTTTCACTAGAGTGCTACAAAGCTGGAATTCAGACTGGCAAATCTTTTGCTATCCAGCAATCAGACCACAACAACATTTACAGTTGAACCATCTCCAAATGCTGCTACCAGAAAATAAAAGTCCTTGGTGTTTTTCTCATTGATATCATCAGGTCTTTTTGTTATCCATGAATTTAAGTTTAGGATTACTGATGAGAAGCAGTTTGTCCATAACTGGGCAGTGGTTCCTATGTGAACACCTAGAACCTAGGAATTACTGTTGTATTTTGGCACAAACTGCTGCTGCTGTCCAGATGTTTTGAGTATCCTACCTCTGCACAAAGCACTGGGTCTCCATTTCAGCTGGAGGAATTAGTGTGTCATACAATAGAACAGCTTTGATATTTTGCTTCTGAGAAAATCTGGAACATCCTTGGAGGTACTGGCTTCCAAAGTGACCATGTACTAACCTGACTGTGCAGGAGCCAGCTTTTTATAGCCTATCTGGACTGGGTCCCTTTACACTTTGCTTGATATTGCCCTCTGCTCATTATTCGAGAATCACTGCTTACAGGACTTGAAAACTGGTAGGAAACAATCTTCTCTCCCTTATTCTTTTCACAGCTCACAATGCTGGATATGCCTTTTACCAGCCTTGTTATGATCTGACCAGCTTATTAGCTTTTGAAAGTTTCTGCAAACCTTTAGGTGAGACTTGCTAAAGTAAGAGCTAAAATCTCTGCAGCCCTTCCCAAGGAGAGTACTGTACTCAAACATCACCACATGGCTCCCCCACAGGGGCACTGGGCATATACTGACTGGAATGTTGCTACAACTGACAGTGCTGTGCATCATCCCTCCTGCAGGACTGCCTGTGCTTCAACCCAGAGCAACTGCAAAACCCACAGGCATGCTGGGTCTGAACAAAGAATGCATTTAAAGCCGTGAAGGAGTCAAATTAGGAGCTCCTGAGAAAAGCTGAAGAAATGGAAATGGGTTGCCTGTGAAGGATTCCGGAAATGAGATGAAAAAGGTTAGGAAAATTAGTTCCTAATCCAAGTGAAAGGGCAGAGGAAAAAAGGCTGGAGGGCAAAGGTGGAACTGAGATTGGCTGGCAAAGAAATTGATAGTGTGAACGTTGTACAAGATTTCAGTTAATCTTAGCTTGACATTATGAATTCTGTAATCAGGTCTAAAGTGCCTTACACTGAAGCACTTACAGGTCAATGCCTTTGCCAGCAAGCTGTTTTCCCCTTGTAAAACAGAACAATAAAAACTTATTACATCTTGCTGATATAATAAAATTAATAATTTTAAAAATCCTCACGGCAATGGTCAGAAAATACAGAAAACTCAATAAAGTTAAGAATGCAGTACTTTTATCAGATAAAACTTGATGAAACTTGCATCAGATAAAGCACTGACCCACATCACTTGAACGGGGTGAAATGATTTTACTGAAGTCCTTTATCAATTTGTGTGTTGGGCACAGCATGAGTGGAGAGTCTCAGAAAAGTGACAGGTTGTGTGTCATGTTGTCATAACACCTATACAGACCTGTCTCAAATTGATATCAGGGAGCCAATCTTAAATATTTCAATTCAGATAAGCAAGAAAGTACTTAAAAATATATATATATTTAAGTCAAAGTGGCTACATATTTTGGTAGAAAGCTGTGAGGCAGGGCCTTCAGCTCTTGTGTCAGAATAGAGATGCAAAACCAAAGCAGGTTCCTGTGCAGTGACTGGCAAACCTTACTTGACTGATCGGCTACTGCCACCAGGTGGCTTGGTACAGTCATTGACTGAAAACTGTAAAATGCGTTTTACCTCTAGGTAAACGAGTATATTTGTATAAATACGGTTCCAAGTCTGAATTTTATGTGTGACATATAAAATTAAAAAATTAATGTGATTAATAAAGAACCAAAAAATGCATACAGTAGAAGGAAATTTCTGAACAAGGCGAATACTTTAATCTAATTTGTGAATTAACACTAAGTTGGTAAAACAGGTAAGTATGAAACACTGCCAAAGCTCAAGGGAAAAGAAATTATTAATTATGGAGAAAAATATCTCATCCTACACTGTGACTTTATCATCATTTATTTCCTTTAAGATGGTAAGGATTGTTCCAATGACTTAACATTCCCGTCTCCTTGTGACGACCTCCCCCCACCATATACGAATTTGTTTGGTAGGAAGAATTCTTCATATCTAAGATAACAATATTTTTATTAATTCACTAATATATCTTTAACTAAGACAATAATGCTGAAAAGCTTGAAAAATGCTGAAAGCTTGAAAAATCTTGAAATGCATAGTCTTGTATGTGTAGTTTATGCAAGAGAGAGGTGAGTATATATTGGTGCCAGGACTGTTATCTTCAGAGAAAGTCTCGTATCCAGCATGTATTTAGCCAAATCCAAATGCACTTTTCCAAACACATTTCAGCGTTTCAAAATAGGCAACACTAGTAACAAAATTTTTTTTGATCCAGTTATCCATCATCAAAACAATCTGGTAGGGATGCAGCCTTTTTGCACATCACTCAGTTTGAACTCCAGTGACGTTTTATGGTGATAACCTTGCCAGTAACATAGAGCTCAATGGACATATATGAAACTTGAGCAAGGTCTGAATTAAAATGACACAGTTTTGCTGAATAGTTAGCTTAATACCTAAAAGGAAAATTGATTAGAAGGGATCACATAGTAACATGGGTTCTCTTCAATGGCTTATTGTTCTCCATATAGCTTTGGCTTGAAAAATAAATAGCTATCAGTATAAACCATAGACTGCACAATAGTTGATTTCCAAAATTATATATATTTACTTAATTGCTTTCTCGGTTCTTAAGCAAGAGAAATTTCCCTTTATATCCTTGGAATGAAGTCTCCTCTACGAAATTCCCACTGCTTTCAAAATTATAAGCTTTCACTTACTTCCTTAAGTGCCTATGATAAACCATGCAAAAAAACTCATCAGCTTCTTTTCATGTTAGATGTTGTGTCATTCGTTTGCCACTCGACGTCCTCATCCTCTGACACAGGTCAATAGGAGGTTACACAGCTTTATCTGTCTTCAGGCTTGCAGGGAGATTCAAATCCACCCCCCAGCCCTCTGTGTCTCTATCTCATTTACTTAAGCTAGAAGATCTGCTTTGTAATAAATACAGAATTGTTATGAACACACTAACAACAGTTGCACTACACCTTACAAAGAAGATGCAACTGTGAACTTTTTATAGTTCATATACCCTAATGCATTCTATTTACTTTATACTGGATATGACACTTAACAAATTAGCATGCAATACCCTTTCATAGAAAATTTTCATTAAGGCTGCAGAACTATTGATTTTATTGTCTTTTTAAGGAGACTGGTATGTTTGAAAAGAGCCCTTCCAGATGGATTGATGATCACCCATGCAGTTGTATGGGGACTTATACTCAGTAGTTACGGACTTGATTTTTCCCCTCATTGGTTCTCTTGGTGTTTTCTTGGTTTTCTTGCTTTATAGCTCTTTAGCAATAGCTAACATCTTTTGAAATAAGAAATGATAAGAGACTGATAAGCAAAACAGTATTCCCTCCCTTTTCACAGAAAAGAGTTTTTTTCTTCTTAAACCCTGATTACCATTTCCAACACAACTATATTTACATTTTCATCCCTCCTCATGAGTCTTAATGAGGAAATTACTTCCATATATACTTATATATATTATAATGTTTCAGACATATATACCCCGTCCTGTCTGTGAGCCAAGACCTTAAATATATATCTTAAAATATTTGTATATTAATTCCACTATACTCTGTGAAAGTTATGAACCTAAATATTGTCAGGAACACTGGTCCCTCTGGTCACTGTTTTTGTTACTGTAAATATATTTATGTTATTGTCTTGCTAATAATGTATCTGTATTAGTTAAAAACACACAAGCACATGCACACAAGCAATGTACGTACTTGGGCCTGCAATTTTATCAAACACTGTCATATATGGAAACTTTATAAATGTAGTTGTAAACAAAATTCTTTTTTTCCCCCCAGCTATATTTCACTTCAGACTATTGCTTATGCATTGTTTCTTCAGTTACTGAACATGGAGTGAGATCTCAGCTTCCCAGTGACTTGCATGAGCAACACAATACAAGTGTAACAGTGAAATAATTCTTCTGATTAGGCAAAGTAATCCCTTATTGTTTTACACATTAAATATATTTTTAGTATGTTATCACAGGGTACCTCTAAAGATTAGTGCTGCTTTTATAGAAACTGAGAAAAGAGTGAACACTAACAGAGCATTTCCTAGTCTGTTTTATTTTAGTAGATAGTTAATTAATAGTACTAAGATCTCTAGAACTGCTCAGACCTACTAATATGCATCTGAATCACTACAGCTCTCCAGTAAAGGTTCTTTTTAACACGAACACAATATTTCTATGCTGTGGAAGGGCAAAAGTCCCCTTCGATTTTTAAGTAATTTTCTTTTTGTGCCACTTTGTGAGCAATGGAGAACTTGGATTTAAACAATACAGAAGTCAGAGAAGCCTGTGCAAGCAATTGCAGTTTCTGTCAGCAAAGCTCCAGTTACAGCCAGTATTTGCTTTCTTGATAAGAAAGGCCTGATTTTGCAAGCCTGTATATGTGACCACTTTTCGGCCCGCGAACAGCAGCGCTAATGAGCTCTGTAAGCTTTGACAAGGCCGATGTCTCAGTAAAACTCTGGTTCTTAACCCAGGACGGCCGTGCAGACCTGCAGCGCTGGGAGGCTGCATAGAAATTCGGTGCCCGTGGGCCTCCCCAGGCCGCGGTTCGGGGGTTCGGGGCGGGCAGCACCTGGGGCGGGCACAGGAGCGTTCGCGGCTCCGAGTCCCGCCCCGCCCGGGCCGGGCCCTCCGCCCCCGCTGCCAGAACAGCGCCGCGGCCGCGGGGGAGGTTGGAGCGGCCGGAGGGGCTGCCCGGGCCGGGCAGACCTTCCCCGTCACCCTTCTCCACCGCAGCGGTGCCAGAGAGGAGAGTGGGGCTGAGGAGCTGCCGTAGCCTTTGTAATAGTGCTTTGGTTACAGTGATGCCAGTGAGTGTTCAAAGTGGATACTGCAAGCTTTTTGGAAAGTGTATATGTTTAATAGAATATCTCCAGCAGGTATGAAGCCAAGCAAAATCTGGTGGCGTTTTTGAAGCATCTTGTAGCTGCTGCCTTTCATGCAAGATTTCTGAATTTAGAGAAAACTCCTAAACCTGTGTGCCTTAATGAGTAAAGGTAAGCTATGGCATGTTTCATCTGGAAGCCGTGCCAACCACGTTCCTCTGGTATCTTTATTGCTTCCTGTTATGTGAATATTAGTTTCTTACTTTGCTTCTTTGTTAACGTGCATAGGAGATGGCTCTATGAGAAGTGTGACAGTAAATGTGTTCGTGCTATAGTTAAAGGTACTTGTTGGGATAACAAACTACGTCTTTTTAGATCAATCTCCAACTCTGAGTTCTTCATATAGATTAAAGTTTGCAAGGTTGGGGTGGGCCTTGAAGATTCTCTGCAGAGCAGCTGCCCAAGTAAAATTGTTAAAGCAAACAAGTGATCAGGGCAAAAATCCTTGCCTCTTGTTTGTCTTTTTTCCATATATCTCACCAAGAATAAAGTTAGCATATTTTAAAAATTGTTTGTTCTTCTAAAATAAAGCCTCTCTTTGCTAGCGAGTAAATGCACAATGAGCGTTAAAATCATGCTGCAACTTTGTGTCAACTAATACTTGGAATAGAAGGTATCAAAAGCTGGTTGTAGCTTCCCACCCTCCCTGCCTGCACGCCCTTAACTGCACCAGAAGATAATTAAGAAGTTACTTAGTATGAAACTCTTTGAGGTCTGGGGAAGTGTCTGACAAAGTAAAGGAAGCTGCAGGGTCAGTGTTTCATTATAGCTCCATGCATTTCAGCTGAAGTGTGGGGAAGCTGTATAAAATATATGCCTGAAGTAAAGATGCTCTTATAAACTTTACTTTTTCTGTGTGTTTACTGTTTCTTTTTTCAGACAAGCTTCCTGGATACAGAAAAGGTTAATACAGTTAGATGCAAAATAGAAGAGATTACAAAGTAATATAAGTTGTTTTACTACAAGTAGAGAGTCAATGGCAGTTTTACTCAGACTTTGTCACTGTTACAGAAGGACTGGCTGTAAGGTAAGTACCTACATGCAAACTGTTACAAAAAATAATTTTGTAACACATATGCTCTTGAATTTCTCCTTCCTAGAAAGAACAAGATGCTGAGGTGTGTATGTTTTGTTGTTTTGTGTATATGGAGGGGTGTGCGTATTTTTAAAGTAATGAATTATTTTGAATGTTTTCTGTCCTTGCTCAATCCAGCTGTCATGACATGATGACCTTTGATTAAGCAGAAGAGGCCAACCCAAGCTCTTTTTATAAATTCAGAGGGAGGGTGACTCTTCAACCACAAAACTCTTTCCCTTTGTAGGGGTTTATTTCTAAAGGAATGTGTCATAAACCATGTGTATTAATACAGGTTATTCCCCTTCAGGTGGCTCTTTCCTTTTCTGTTCACCCTCTTGTCTGATGGTCAAGAGAAATTTCTGTTAATTATAGTTCTTATACCATTGAGCTGACAGTATGATTGCCTTGTCTGTTGTCTCATCTCTTCTTCCTCTCTGACATTAGTTTCATATATTTCACACTATGCAGCTAATGAAGTTAAACAGATGAAAGAAGATAAATTCTATGAAGAGATCCTGAGTTGGAGTGTGAGCATTGTGCTCATGAGCTATCAGGCTACCAGGGCTTTCTTAGCTGTTGATCCCTGCAGGGACTGTAGGAGTTGTTTTCAACGCAGGAAGGACCTTGCTGCTCTCCATTTATCTAAATATTTTTCAGATTTTGTTCTTTATTTTTTTTATTCTATTAATCTCTACTTAATTTTTTTTTCTGCCTGCTTTTGAGTCAGTTGAATCTGACAAGAATATTTCTTGTTTCATTTTACATCCCTACCACATCCTCTGCTACTTAAAGCAGGATATTACCCTATTCTTGTCTCTGTGATATGCAACCTTATCTCTTCTCTTGAAAATTTCTCTGGTACATATAACTGTACTGAACTTAAGTCTTTAGTTTTCTATAAGTGTCTTTAACTTAGGTATAAAATCAATTAGATGTAAACTTTTGGCAGTTTGAACAAGTGTTGGGACTAGAAGGAAATACTTTTAACTAGAAGTTAGATATGATCATAATGTTATCTTGAATATTTGGGAGGAGTTGAGTGTTGGGTTTTTATTTTCTAGTTCTTGAAACCTAGCTGTTCAACACACTCTTTTTCATCTGATTTTCTTCTGTTTAGTGGTGTAAAGTCACTGAGGAACCTATATGTTGAAGTACAAGTACAGCAGTGCCTTAGAAATTGTGGATTTGCATGTATGAGAAATTTGAAAGAGTTCATGTTGATGACTCCTATTGTGTAAGACTAATGATGTGCCTTGTCTTCATTTGGCTGCTTTTTAGGTATCAAGAGTTCAGTCTGAAATGGCTCTGTGAGTTTCTTATCTTCATATCCATCCATACTGTCAGGGAACTTCTTAACCTGATACTTCTTATCACTTGCTGCAAAATGGGCATGGCCCTTCCAGAAGGCTGCCTGGTCTGTGTTCCACCAGAGCTGATAACTCACTTCTTGTGCCTAAGGATTGAAAGGAAGTTTATCTCTGTTCTCCTGGCCTTTTGGATGTGGGAACACTTTGTTTGTTGGCTAAGGTGTTGTGTAAACCACAGCACAGCTATAATCCCTGCATGCTACTGAGCAGCAAAAAATTGTCACAGCTTTTATGAGGACAATAATGTGGTGGGGCAAAACATTGTGTGATGAAAGCTGAGGTTAGAGGTTCATATAACTGTTTAGGATCTGGGGTCCTACTGTCCCATGTCTTTCATGCATGCTGCTCCCATGACAAGCAATCCATTGTTTGACTAATTGTCTAGAGGCCCAATATCCAAAAGGCAGAGTGCGAAGGAGAACTCTTGTGCTTGTCTGCAACAAACATACATATTTTTTTGTCTAAATTTTCATACTAAATTCTCACTCTTGAATGCATAAAATTTATTTCTGACACTTGGCAACTTCAGTTTCCCTGCAGAAAGAAGAACTTGTAACTGGGGAATTATTTGTCATATGTGAAGAAAGAGGCATGGGTTATGGAAATGAAAGGCAGTCTGTAATGATGCAAAATTTGAAGCTATGATTAATAAAAGTGGGCTTGATACTAGCTATGTAGTTCCTCAATACTGTCGACCTTTATATATCTGTGAAGCCTGTTTATGATCCATCTGTCCTGTGCAGATGTTTAAGGAACTTGAATTTTTTTATTTTTTGAGAGTGAACAGGAGAAGGATTGGCAAAAGATATTTTAGAAGTGCTGTAAAAATGTATGGAGGGAAATAATCAACCTATTGGATGGAGGGATCCATTGATACCCTATTTCAGGCCATCTACAGGTTATCTGAACTTTCTAACAATGCCTGGCAGTTATCAGAAGCAGAAGTTATTCAGCAGCTGGGAGTGGTGTCTTCTTTTGAATGCTTTTTTTTAAACATGATTTTGTATTCTACCATTCAACTGATTTCTGAAGAGGAGTGTTGACCTGCAATGTAAATATTTATTGTGTTTAATTGCTTGTAAATTTTATTTTATACAGATGGAACTGCCTGGTATTGCTGTTGCTGTTTGGATGTTTGTATGCTTCTGTGCACCTGTGGCTGGCTATCCAAACGGAAAAGTAAGAGGAGCCTGTACTAGCATGGTACCCTGTCATGGTGGCTCTCCTCAGCTGTCACCTGAGCACACCATTACAGTGAATGGGACTGAATTTAAACCAGGGGACAGCATAGAAGGTATTGTTTCAGTTACAGCTGAAGAGTTTAGTTTATTGTTTCTTTGTATTATAGTATGTTTTTCCTCAGTTTTCTATACTGGATTTATCTAAGCAGTTGAATCTTGTTTAGGTAATCCATTAACCATCATTCAGTACTTGTAAAATGAACATCTAGTAGTCATTGTTGAAGTATTTCCTTCTTCCTCTGGAATAGAGTTTAACTTCCTTTTATTTTTTTTCTTGCTTTAGTTCACCTGTCTGGACCAGATTTTGAAGGCTTTTTCATACAGGCCCGGGATGCAGAACACCTGGACAGCGCTGCAGTTGGTTCTTTTGTGTTAGCTGACCGGAGACGTTCTCAGCTGCTGACATGTGGTCGTACCAAGGTAGAGTCCAGTGCCTTAAAATCATTCATTGGGCACACAGGGGTTTGTACCAGAACATGCCTGGAATAGGACAGAGCTAATCCATGTAATCTTGTTTGAGTTCAGTGAGTCTCTGGGGAAATTGGTCCAACTTGGAGAATAGAGACATGACTCACTGTAGCTCTGGACTATTTCTATGAGCTGTTTAAACTACCCTGGTGACAAGAGGCTGTTGACTGCTGCAGGAAGATGCAGCATTTGTAACATAAATTTTACACAATGAACATCGTGTATTCCTAATATTAAAAGGAGGAGCCATATTGCATTCTTCATCTTATTGTCAAAAAGTGGAGCACTTCCTTATTAAGAAAACCTCATTATTTCTAAATAAATGCTGCAGGGACCTCTACCTCATTGCTGGAGTCTTCTGGATTGAAAATCATTCCTTTTAGTCTTGAAGTTGGTTGCAGTGCTACAGCTCACCTGAACTGATCATGACTGACTGGGGAAAGCCAGTTGCACTGGGGTTGTGTAGTGTAACAGTGCAGTGTCTGTGTAGGATTTAGTTGCAGCCTCTGCTGACTGTGTTAAATAACAAAATGAGTATCCACTGTGTAACTCTTGATATGTGTGTGTTTTCAGAATTCAGCTGTCAGTCACACAAGTAAATCAAAAAAGGAAGATATAAAAGTTTATTGGATTGCTCCTGGAGATGCTCCAAAACATGTTCAGTTTCTGTAAGTAAACCTAGTATCAATTCTAATTTATTATAATACAAACAAGCTAAATCTGTACCATTGTCTGTGTCAAATGTTGTCTAGCAACTGAAAAGTCCTTGGTCCAATGGCCTGAAAAGCCAACACCTCTTGCTTGCTGCAGAGTCTGTGTTAATGCAGACACTTGTTTTTTTAGGAAGAGCTTGAAGGTGACTGGGCTTTTTTTTTTTTTTTTTTTTTTCTTCTTCCCCAGGGAAGGTATAAGGGGATTTGGAGACTAGTTTCTTTAGTCTTTCCTGTTACATTATTAGCTTTTTGGGAACTACAGCATAAAAGCAATGCAACTCTTCTCTGAAGTTCTAATCTATGCCATAGGCATGAATGTTTTTTGTATTCACTGTAGCATGTGGTATTATGTTTTAAAATTCTTTTTCTACTGAGATTTAAGATATTTTCCTACCTCAATCCCTAAAATGATAGAGGTCTCCATAAGGATGATGATGGTTTTAAAAATAATTTGTGTGAACTATAGATTCTTCTCCTTTTAAGGTAGCAGCCAACTATAAATACATACAGTAATGACTCTGTATGTTGTGTTTTTTAAGAGCCACAGTTGTGAAGAAATACAGGATTTTCTGGGTAAAGATTCCAGGTCCCATTGTTTCTCAGCCTGATGTGCTGTCCCCAACACCACCTTTGCATGCAACATCAGAGGCTATGTCAACTTCACAGCCAGTTTCCTACATATCAAAGCCAGTAAGTAATGATAAAGCTGAATCAGGCTATCTTTAATGCTTGTAATGAGTGGAATTTAATGAGATGACATTGATACAGCCTATTAACAGAAAAGGAGAGATGATGGATGAGTAACTTTGATATCTAAGGCTAAGAACATGACAGCTACCCTTAGTTGAGTTGCCTGAACTTTGCAGTCAAATGTTCTCATGCTGCACAAAGGTCAGAAGATTAACAGAACATTTAGAAATTCATGATCAGAAAATATTGTGCATGCTTGTCATGAGAGGTGGGAAAAGACTTAATCTGGTCCTGACTAATAACTTCCTATTTAGCATCTGCAGGCTCAGAAGCTTTCTTCTCTGGCTGCATCTGTGTTACTGATTTCTGTTACTGAGTCTTGAATGGACTAAGCAAGTGCTGCTATTTGATTCAGGATAACTGATGTATAATCAATGTATTTTCTCAATGTGTATCAGTGGAGTTTGTATTTTAGAAAGCAAGCATAAAGCTGTAATACCCTTATTTTCTTTCTCATCTTAAAGTTGATATTACCTCTCCAAATATTAAACCAGAGGAAGTTTTTTTTGGAAGTTCCTGCTGACTTTTCAAAGTTATTCTATTGTGATGTCTTTAAAATGAAAATTCAACTCAAATTTAGCTTTGAATTCACCATCATTTTGCTTTGTAGTCCTAGGATAGTTGTAGACATGGTTTAAGAGATTGGTGTGTAGACGTAGATGATATTGTTCCTTGTATTTTATTTTTTTACCTTGGCTAGAAAGGAGGAAGAGAATGGAAACTCTCATTGCTCACAATTTGTTTGCTTAATTGTTCAGTTTAGTGCATTGAGTTGTGGAATTAAGAAGTTCTGCATTAGGAACCCTACAAACTGTGATCCTGGAAGTGCTTCCTGTTTTTTTCTATCCTTCCAACAAGAGGAGAGTTCAGTTTTTATTGAAATGAGTGGTCCAAGTGAAGGATATTTAGCATTTGCATTTTCCCATGACCAGTGGATGGTGAGTGTTGTGTTCTATTTTCCATAGTTGCTTTTGTGATGTTAGTAAAGTTTGAATGGAAATGCATTTGGAAAATGGAAATACTGGTAGATGTCACACAAAATGTGACTCTCCCATAGTGCTAAAACACAGGTTGTTTCTTATAGGTGGTTATTCACTTTTAGCTCAGGACTGAATAACTGCAGTAGAATTTCCTTATGGATATCTCTTATGGCAGAATTCAGCCTGTCTGACTGAAATTGCTGGTTGAATCAATCTCTATTTACCCATCCAAAAAATCTTATCTCTCAGAAGCTGAGTTGTTATTCTGAGAACTATTTGCATTTGATCCTTGAAAGTTACTCCTATACAAGCAGTCTTAAAATGTTGAATGATACTTCTTTCTGATTTATGCTAAAGGGATGATGCTGTTGACAATGCATAATCTATAAGCTACGTGTTGCACAAAGAAGTGCTGTTTATATTCATATCCCTAGTGCAGGAACACTTGGTTCTTAACAGCGCTTTATTTACAGCTGTGGAGGAAAAAATCTTGTAACTGAAGTGGATTTTTAAATAGCTCCAACATCCATCTCTGTCTTGTCTAGTTAATTTAGTAAATTCTAAATAATTAAAGAAACTTCTGATTATGTGGTTGTTACTCTGGGAGGGGAGAGTGAATCATAATGCTTGTTTCTATGTGTCATCTCTTTGATTTAATGTGGTCCCTCAGTAATAATACTAATGTGTTTGAAAAATGGGAAATAACAGCTTGATAACTACAGAAATCTCTCAGGTCTTGCTGCTTATATTAAATCAAAGACCTTTTGGAGACTGTGGTGTTTTTTATTGGGCTATAGATATTTTTCTCTTGAACTCTGCAGGGTGGTGATGATGCTTATCTGTGTGTTAACGAAGATCACCGTGTTCATGTGAGCACTGCCCGCCTGAAGGAGCGAAGTCATCCTCTCCTGGATTCAGAGGTATGTTTCAAAACAACTCAGACACTTTCACAGATGTAGCTTTGAAGTAAGGTATGCTGCTGCTTTGTGCTTCTGTTTTGCACAGCAGGTGTAAATACTGAGGTGGATCCATAATTCTCTAAAGTGAGATTGGCTGGGCTCCTATTTCTGGTAAATGGTAACTTTGGAATTCTAAATTTAATTTGTAAAGATAGTCACAGGATGAGAGTTTAGTCTATTTAGAAACTTTGTCCTTATTAATAGTCTGTCCCTTTGCTAGAACTGCAGCTGCAACTGCTATGTCCTGGGTTAAACATTGTTATGGGCTGTAAAAATTAGTGATAATGAGTTCAAACCTTAGGTTTCTATGTTGACTTACTGACATATCTCTTGCATACCAATTTAGAAGGGATCTCCCTTCCCTGGATCATTCACATTTTTTCTTTATACATCAATGACACTCTTGTCTTTTGCAAGGTTACCTTTAAGGCAGTTATTCTGCCAATCTGAAAACACTGGGTATCAATTATCTCCTGTTTTACAGAATGCCCTTGAAGATGTGTCATGGAAGCTTGCAGATGGTGTTCTTCAATGTTCTTTCAGGAGGAATATTCATCTCCCTGCTTATACAGGCAGATTTAATCTGGATACCAGTTACTACATCTTTCTGGCCGATGGGGAAGTTGGTGAAGGTAAACCATATGACTAACATATGGTTGCTTTTCTTTTAACAGCTCCAAATCAGTTAGTGGCCCTTCTGTAAGATACAGCTTAGACGAGAATTAGATCATGGGTTTGCCTGTGGAAGTTATTACAAATTTACTCATGTGTTGTATGCTCACTTGATCATAGGAACTGATAGTTTCTTGAGAACTGGCCACATCTTATTTTTTTTAAAATGGAGACTAGAATCAAAGGAAATTATTCGTCATGTCTTGTGTATGTAGTGGTATTTCCTGTAGCTGGATGAGTTGTATTTTGTACATTAAGTGTGCAGGATGGTTTAGATAATGTTGGATTCTTACTGTATTTTGTGTTAGCTTTCATGATTATGCACAGTGGTCACAAGAGGGCTTGAATTTGTGAATGAGGAGTGGGCACACTTACAAGTGCAGTGGCTTTCATTAGCAGGAAATAAACCACTTTGTCACTGCTCAGGTGGACTAATATACAAACATGGTCGTCAGCCCCTGGTCACCAAAGGACTGTACAATGTCACGGGTCTTCCTCAGGATATTGGAGGTTCCCGGGCCCCACGCCTTATCAAGGCTCATGGTAAGCTGCAGTTTCTAGTTTTCTCTCCCTGTTCTAGGCTTGCTGAGGCTGGAGGGTTTTTGCAAAGTCTCTTGTCTTTCTGGCATTTACATTGTATATTATTTTGGTTAGCAAGATCTGATACTCTGGTGGCAGAGTGAAGTTGTTAATTTTTCATTTCAAGAACAGTGTTGGAAAATTGTTTTTGCCCAGGAAAATGAACCTGCTCTTGCCTTTGCTCTTAAATTTATAACTGGGACTTGTTTATCTCTTTATTTCAAATTGTTGTAGTTGCATTTTTGGTTTAGTTCTATTTGAAATGAGAAACCACTCAGCTGAAATTCTGGAGTCACTGAAGTTAATGGGAATTTCTTCTCCCACGCTACTGATAGAACATGATAGAACTGCCACTCATTCTTTGTCACACATATTGTAGGAATGTCATTTTTCATCCTCTGATGTCTGAGTTGGTGATAGAAAGGTTTTTCTCACCAGTATGTAAAAAGTGTATTAGCATGTGTGAAATGTGCAGTAGCCAGAGCTGTCCTGTTGTGTTGTGTGGGCAAAGTATGATTATCTTTTGCGTGGATGTTTCTGTTCCCTAGCAAGATAAAGGCTGTGAAGCTGTAGCCTGAACCAGGTGATATGTTTTTAATCATTGGTAAGTTCTGACCATGTGAATATGAACTTAACTATTGCATAGTCTTGGAAGTTGTATTTGTGTGCACTTAAGTTACCTGTCATTTACCTTGTTGGGTTGTTTGTTGTTTTCTATTTTCAGGAGCACTAATGTTTGTTGCTTGGATTACCACAGCTAGTATCGGTGTTATTGTTGCACGATTCTTCAAACCTGTCTGGTCTCATTCATTCCTACTTGGAAAGGAATTGTGGTTTCAGGTGGGCAAAATCATGTATCTTCAGCTGTATTTTCTAGCATTATTGCAAGAAGAGTTATGAACCTACTCGATCCTAGAAATAGACGAAACATGGTATGATTTACATCTTTCTTTAATCTTATAGAGTGGAACAATTAAAAATCAGAAGTTCACCTACTTTACTAGTAAAGGTCAAGTCTAAAGTGGGGATTAAGAATATCTTTTAACTGTAGATGTACTTAATGTCTTTTAATGATGTGTTTAAGAAAGCTGTAGAGTTTCTGAAAGCAAACTCAACTTTTCTAGGTGCACCGTATGCTTATGTTGACCACAGTCATGCTTACAAGCATTTCTTTTGTGTTGCCTTTTGTGTACCGAGGAGGTTGGAGTCACGTAAGTGTGCACTTTTCGTCTTGTTTGTTAACTCAGAGGTGTAAAGGTGAGACTAAGTGAATGAGGAACTCCACTGCCAGCTATTTTGACTACTTCCAAACAAATTCCTGTGAAGGAATTAAGTAGGCTGATTTCAAACTCTAGCAACATAGAAGAGGAATTTTGTCTCCTTTAAACTACAGCTGAAAAGTTTTGGTGGTTTCCTTTCTTCCTCTTTCTCCCAAATAAATTCTTTGCTCACAGTTTCTTTATGTACTATTTTGGTCTTACTGTTTCCTTTGAAAATATGATCTTGGGAGGGAAGTAAGGACGTGATGGCTGACATTAGTGTGGTAAACCTGCTGAGAATAAGTGTTTTTGTGAAGTTAAACATAACAGTGAGTGATAAGCTTAGTCTGGAGCAGTAGCTACATAGAGACTGTAATACCTATTGCTTTCACCTGTATTTGGTTTGATGTAAGGTAACATCAAAAGTTGGAAAGTCTAGACAATATCTGAATTCAAGGTGGGAGAATGTGGTCACAAGTGTGAAGGAAATGGAAATGGAATAAAACATTTTTGAGTGAAAGAGAAGACCAGTGCTGGGATGAGTTATAAAATAGGCCTATCCTGGAGACACAGGATTGAGGCTGGAGAGCTTCTATGGCTTCTATAGTCATGCAAGTCTGCTCTTCAGCTGGTTGAATTTGTCAATATAGCAAAAAGGTGGGACAAGCTCTGAGCAGACGTACCAGTGTGTCTGCTACCAAGGCAAACAATCTCCATCTGCCTGCAGGACAGCTTATTGTGTCCTGTTGTCTCTGCCAGTGCTGCTCCGTTGTAGCTTACTAGTACAGGAATAAATAAAATTTGCAAATTTTTGGTGTCTTTTCTCTCTGTTTATGTAGATATGATACTTAAGAAAAGTGTCCTCTGTTTAGCAAGCAGGTTTTCATCCTTATCTTGGCTGTGCTGTGATGGCTTTGACAATCTTTCAACCACTTATGGCAGGTTTCAGACCATCTCGTCATGCACCAAGGTATAACTGGCTCATTAAATTATAGTCACAGGAATTAAATGTGACTGTTTCTGTAAACATTCTTTTTACAATGAAAAATCTTTACAGATTGAAAGTAGGCAAAAATATTCTTTGATTTCTATCCCCTTTCCTCAACTGTGTTATCAATAAAATGTGTTTCGTTGCTTCACAGGAGGCAATTGTTTAACTGGTTTCACTGGAGTACTGGTACAACAGCTAGAATATTAGCTGGTGAGTAGAAGTAATAGTTGTAACTCCCATTTAACTGATTTAAAGGAGCTTTGACCTTTGTCTGGGCTGTTGTTCATTTAAAACATCTATGTACATCCACCCCAGGCATGTCTGAAGATCCTTTTTCTTGGCCATCTTTTGTGTGAATTTTAAGGGGCCATTGGATACAACTCAGAGAAAAAGTCACTTGAAAACCAAAGGAATTATGGACAAATCTGAAATTCCTCTGTATTGAGTACCTGTCCTTATTTTCATAGCTTCTTGTTGTCTTGGAAGGTGTGAGAATAGTGTTCTTACAGTAGCATAGTTCAATGTTATTGAATGGGAGACAGGAGTTTCGCTTATAGATCCAGAAGCTGGGTTTAATTTTAATAGTAGAGAGAAGCTTCCACAGCAGCTTTAAGCACTAATATTGTGGTGACTGGTCTTGTTGGTAGTCACAAATGCTAGTGTTTTTATGGCTGGAATGTGATAGGGCACTAAGCAGGTTGAAAACAATCTTGGCCTTTTCTTCCTGTCTTGGTGCTCACACTATCAAAAAAGCCCAAAACAACCCCCTATCCCCTCTCAAAAAACTCTCAACAACTTTCAGCTCTAACACCTCCTTTAACCTTGTTCCTCAAGCAGTTTTAGATAATTCATGGGAAATCTATTTACAAAAGCATTTGTGAGCATTTCTAAAGCATTTTTGGCACTATATTCTTACTTTTTTTTTTTTTTAATCTTGTTTTTACTGGGTAGTTGTGACTATGTTCTTGGGAATGGATCTGCCAGCACTCGACCTGCCAGACCCGTGGGACACCTATGCAATGATTGGCTTTGTAGCTTGGCATGTTGGTACTGATGTTCTTCTGGAAATCCACAGCTACTGTCTCATTCGTAAAGGTACAAACCCAGCAAAATGCCTGTTGTCCCCTTGCCTGCTGAGCATAAAACCAGTGTGAATTGAATTTCAGGAAGTGGTCTTTGGCCCCTTACTTGGAAGCTGAAAGGGAGTAACTCTTGAGTAATAATGTCCTATCTTCTGTAGACAAATGAATACAGAAGAAAACAGTTTTCAAGACAAAAGTGTTCTAGAAGAGTGGAGGTTGTGCCATTTTAAATAGTAGCTTCTCATTTCTTAAACCACAGTTCATAGGGGACTGAAATGTGTAAATTTTTTTGAGACTATTATTTTTTGCCGTAATTTTGATCTCTGATGGGTATGTTAAGTCCAGATCAATTCATGCAGATTTAATATGGATATAACTGTTGACAAATTGCTGTAATTGCAGGAGCAAGCTTGAATGCTTGCCATTTTGACTGACTGGTAAAGGAATATGAAATCCTGACTCCAATATGTCTAGGGAAGAGATGGGTAGTAGAAATTAATTAGAAATTGTTATCTTCACTGGCTGGTGTCATGGAGAGGAGGTGACTGCCATGTGAATGACCTGGTCTAAGGCTGAGATGAGACAGCTGCAGAATTGAAGAAGTGTGATTACTTAAGAGTCTGTGTAAGGTGTCATGTGGAGAAGGAGTGATTATACAAGATGTGAATTTAAATTTAACTGCAGTAATTACTTTCCTAGAAATAGGGAAATTAACGTGAAATGTTTGGACAATGAGTGTTCTCATGTTGGCTAATGAAAACACTTCTTAATGGAATCCAGTTATCTTAAAATATAAAAGGAAAAGGTGTGAGCTCAAAACTCAGTGTTTTGATTATTCAGTCTAGCAAAAGAGACAGAATGTTTTTTGACTTTAGTGTTCAGAATTTACTTTTTGTAGGTCAGATCCAGAATAATTTTTCATTTGTGTTGTGAACATGATAGTAACAGATAGTGAAATGTCAAATGCAACTCCCAAATCCTTTTCAGATTTGATGCTGTGTAAAACTTAGTCACAGGATCAAGACTTCTGCAGTATAAAAATGAAACCCCCTTCCTCTTAAGGGCAGACTTGACTTCTGTTTTTCTTCCCATGAACAGTTGAACTAATAGAGGATGACAGAGTACAGATACTGCAGTCACTCACATCTGCAGAAGCAGAGGTAAGTCACAATTTGGTAACTAATTACTGTGAAATGGGAGGATTCTTTGTTTAAACCAATTAAAAGACTGACTGTTCAATGACTTTTCTTCCCTTTTTCTTGCAGGGTCATCTGTTTAAACAGATTGTGTTAACCATCTATGTCTGTGGAAATATAGTATTCCTGGTTGCCTTCCTGATAGCAATCAACCAAGTATGAATAAGTATTTGAGAATTTCATGACAAAATATTGTACAGTTGAAAAATCTGCAAGGAATACTTTTTATTACAACTTTTTTCTCAATGTGTTCCTGAAGATGTAATTGAAGAATAACAGTAATAAGAACACATGTCATGCTCAGTGTTTAGGGAGATCTGGAATTCAAATCTAGGGAGGAATTGTCCTACAGTCAACTGCAGTCCTACAAAAGCTGTCTTCAGATGGGACTTTTAATGGGAACCTTTGCCTGAATAAGGAGTGAAAACTGTTTTTGAAGCACATTAGTTAACTTGATTGAAGCTTATAGGTGAAAAGAAGACTGAGAAGATGTGCTGCAAGTGTTATTTGGATAGTCAGTTCCCTAAACCTTTGGTGAATATTACTGGGGGAACCAGGAGAATATGGCTGATCCAGATTAATCTGTCCACTTTACTGTGTTCTGATGTGTGACATGCCAACTTCCTACTCCTGACAGTTTTGTGCATAAAGAAACCCCCAACCACACAAACTATGAAACTTAGTGAAAGATTGTCACAAATGCAGGTTGATGCATGAGCTAAATAGATAAAAGTAAAATGCAAAAAGCACTGTCTGCTCTAAGAGCAGTGTACTTACACCACAAGTGCAGGAGTTGAGGAACTTCAGTCCTTTAGTAAAACCACTATTTGCCTCACTCAAAATGCTGCTCTGTCTCATCCCTCTTGGTGCTTCTAAATTATAAAGAGAAAACATGTTTGCAATATAAATGCATTAAAATCTATTGTAACTTATCCAAAACCTAAACCAGGAAGAACCTAGCTGTGTTTTTGGATTTGTTTTACTGTCTTTGGTTGCTTGTGGCTTCTGAATTACTTGACCGTGTGAATAAGATGGATTTATGCCAACTGATGCTTTAATGGAAGTGAAAATACTTGCTCTGGCATTTGTGCAATTGAGCAGAACGTTAATTGGGAGCTAGGTTGACTTCAGGAAAAGCAGCTTCTGTTAGTGTTTAGCCAGAGTCCTTTGAGCTGGCATTTCTAGAAGATAGAACTATAAGAATTCTATAACAATTCTATTCTGAAAGAGTTTTGGAGACCATTTTTTTAGTTAACATAAGATTTCTCCAAATACATGAACTAGGTACAGAGACTAGAAAGAGACTACATCATTTCACATTTTTTGTTCATGGTTTGCCCAAGTATGGAAGGATACTCTTGAAATGGCACTTTTGAAATTAAACCTTAATATGCTGTGCAGTTACAATGCTTTGCAGTTGTGTTTTGTGGCTCTGAACAGCTTGTTCCCACACATTTCATTTTTTTTTACTGAAAAGTATTGATTTTTAGTTGTAACAATTCAAGATATATTTTTCGTCTAGGCCTAAGCTGGCTGGGAAGGAAGGTGTTGGGAGTATTGCATAGAATAGTGAGTAGTGAGGTGTGACTTGGTATCACCTTTTACAGCAACATCTCTACAGGTGTGACCAGCTCTAAAATCCCTGTAGGTGTGGGTCAGGTGGTTCTCTGCAGTTACCAAAGCTGTCTGCTTGTGTCTCTTCCTCTGCCATCCCAAGTGCAGAGCACAGCCTGCATGGACAGGTAATATTCAGGGAGCTACACGTTTGTTTGTAGTCAGTGATCTTTTTGGCTACTCAGAGATCTGATTTAGCCATAAGGGTGTCTATGGAGCTGGGATTAATCCCTTTGTCAGCAGCAGCTGACTGTGAGTGAGCCCGAGTTTAATCATCTCCCTTAGAAGAGTCATGTGCAGATTGGGAAAGGGGGAGCACAAAGAAATGAATCACAACCCAGGCTGAAGGACAAGAAGCATGAGGCCAATTGTGTGGGTGTGAGGTTCTTTCAGAGAACTCTGATCTTAAAATTCTGGGAATCTCAGGCTCATCTACTGCTAAAGTTTTGTGGGACTTTATTGTCTACTGTGAGTTTATAGAAGAAAAATCACTCAACCTAGGCATGATTGATGGCTTTTTAAATTAAGGGTAATGGCAGATTCTTTCTGTAATACAATGGCTGTACTGAGGGTTGTTTCATTTACATGTGACAATGAACATGGGTTTTAAAACATGAATGTAAATATCTCAATAAAAGTTCTTGTCCTTTTTAGTAATGTGAAAATGCTGTCAAAAGAAGACTAGAAAAGTCTTGCCTAGGAGCAAAATGGATTGTCTGGTTTTTGTAGATGTTGTTTTATAAATTAAAGCTATGTAAATCCTTCCTGGAGAAACTATAATTGAAATTGAATGTTAAAATAGTTTTTAAAGCAGTTTCTTTTCCTCAAGAAGGAAAATTTCCTTGTTCCACATCTAATACAACTTTAAAACTGGAAAAATTGTCAGTTGCTCTGGCTAACTTCTTTTTTTCCACTGCTTGCAATATTGTCTAGTTTCTTATGAGAGCCCTTATGTGCAGTATTGTAATTCAATGGATTGAAATTATTGCTGATGTCACATTTCTGTTCACACCACCACTCCTGCCCTTTTCCTGCATAACTAGTAAGAAGAAGTAATGTGCCATTGTATTGCAGTATCTTCCAAAGTTTGTTGTGTACTCCTATGAAAAAAAATCCGTGGAAGGGTTTGATATTGGCAGGAAAATAGATGACAGGTAGAAATTTGTGATTAGTCTCACAAGTAGTTTGTTTTGATTGTAAGGTGTAGCCTCCACATACTGGTCATCTACTTTTGACTTAGCCACAAGTCATGTTCTTTGCCTGTGCTTTGAACAAAAATTACTTGATGCAAATGTAAATGGAGTTCACAGCTACTTTGTTTTACTTTTAGTAATTTTTAGCTAGTTGACAGTTCAGGCTGCAGCACGAACCAGGGGAAGGTGTATTTCATTTGTCTTTCTTACACTGAGCACTACATTGTTTTCTGTTTTGTCAAAAATCACAGGATGGGGAGACCTCCAGTTCCGTGTGACAATGGCCTTGTTTTCCTTTACCCAGTGAAGGTTAAGGAGAGTTTTGCCTGCTTTGTGTTCCATCAGTGTGGAACACTACGTGGCGCCCTTGTTCAAGTAACAGCACTTCTGTTTTCCTTCATTTCTGTAAACTGCCAGTGAGAGGTTGGCATGTAAAGGTTTTCCGAAATAGGAAGTGTTCCTAAATGAACTAACTGGAAAAATTCTCAAGGTTTATTAAGAAACTCAATCTTTAAATTCAAGCTAACTCATACAGATAGACATTCTGGAATCGGTGGTTGCTTGATATCTATGCTTAAGCTTTTGTTCGAGCGGGTATGGATGGTTTTGTCTTGTGGGTATATTCTTTTCCAGACAACTGAAGATAAACAACAATCACTAAGGAAAAACAGCAGTATTCTGCATTTCTATGCAGAAGTTAATACCTCTGTGGTTTTAGACCTCTGGTGCAGGCTGAAGTGAGAAGTGTCCAAGGCAATGGAAGGATGGTTAAAATGGATGACCTAGTAGGTCTAAGAAATTCTTTGCTCACATAAATCTGATTCCGACTTCTCTAAGAGGTTTGTGTGAAGTGGGAAACTGTTGCACATACCTGAGTAAGTGGCACAGCACGAATTCTTCAGAACATGCTTGGAACCAGCTGTTTTTAGTTCATATCTGACCTAGTTCAGCCACTGTCTAGCTTCTGCTGCTCTTTCTTGTGCTGTGCAAAAGTGACTTTCCATAATGTAAACCCACACAACTGCATCACTCTGAACCAGTTATTTATGATAGTCATCCCACAGCAAAGATACTGCACTTAAGAAGGGCTGCAGCTTCAGCTTTACTTCAGAGAGACTTGTTTCTCTTGTGAGGAGACTGTTGTGGGACCTTAGGAATCACTTGGCTTTAATGATGAATTAGAGCTTTGCATGGCATCTCTACTGACACTTGAAATGATGATTTGCCACCTTGTATTTCTGTTCTTGATACAGGAAAGCTCTTGGGCTGTAGCAGTCATTCCTACTTTCCAGAAGCACAAAACTTTTCAGTCTTTCCTTTAAACTACTTTGACTAGTATTGTGATGGTAGTTGCTCCCTTTTCCATATTCAAGTTTAATAGTACAGGCTGCTGGGGGAGCAGAGGATGAATGTCCTTAGCCATCTGCTGCTGTTTGTGATACTTCATATCACTCACCTATTCTCATCTTTTGGTGTATCCTTAAGAGTTGAGGCTGAAGCCACCTGCTCTCACAACCAGCAAATAACAAAAGAAGCATAAGGAAGAAACCCACTATAAAACAACAACAACAAACAAGAGGCTAGACATATAGGAAGTGTACTATAATAAAATTTATTCATTCTTATGTACTATTCCACTCTCCAGGTAACCATTTCTGTTAAGTCTTAAAATTTGAGATTATTACCACATCAGACTGGGAGCCACCAAGTGTTTAGAGGCTACAAATCAGTCAATTACTACCATCGTGCCTCAGTATGAGGTAGTAACTTCAGTTTTCTGCTTTGAAAAGAATACCAGCAAAAAATTATAGCGCTTTTTTTTTTTTTTTTTTTTTTTTTTTTTTTTTTTGCTGGTGCATAATTTAAGTCAGCTATACCAGAATAACACAACCTGAACTTTCTGTTTAGTGTTACAAATGAGGCTAAGACCTAGTGAATTAAAGCTGTTGTACTGATTTGAGTATAATGGTGTAGTGTGCTATGAGGCACTTTTTCTCTCCAAGAACTATGTACTGGAAAATCTGACTGGATGTGATTTTTCTAGGTGTGGTTGAACCTACTTTTACCTCCTTTTATACCACCCCTATGACATGGAAAGAATTAACCTGTTTTTTGGTGGGATCCTTGAAACTTGCTGGAGAACTGTGCCCAGCAGTGGCTGCACAGATCTGTAACAGATCTTGGTTTTCAGCTGCAGGACAAGCTACTGGCAACTCAGTATTTCTAGTGGGAGGCTTGCTGACTTCAGCTCCTCAGCCAGCTGAAACCTAAACACTGTGGTTGTTGGGGTATTTTTCTGTGGTTGGGGGTTTTTGTTTGTTTTTTTAATCGACAAGCACTGCCTCTCTGGCAACCAGTTTCTTGGAGAAGTAGAGCGTTCTCAGCAATCTGGGAGGTGAACCCATGCTCAGGAGGTCGGACTGTTTGTATTATGATGCACAGGATTGAGCAGTGAGGTTGTGGGTGGGCAGCATGTTTGTGGGATGGTGAAGAGAGCAGGGTGTGAGGATGGCTACACTGAGATATGTAACATAGAGGGATGGAGTGTGGAGCTCTAGAAGGTGGCTAAATATTTAATATGCTGGCTTAATTATATTTGGTTTGCTCTGCTGTCACTTAAAAAGGAATGCTTTACATTTCATCCAAGGTAGTGTAATTGGAAAGGACTTGTTATATTTACATTTCCTCCTGCTCCTCTCTCATATTTCACTTTTTATTAATCAGTGCTTTTACAGAAAGAATGCTGGAACAGCAAAATCAGATAGATTGGCACACTTTAATGTGAAACAATGTCCCATGAAGTTCCATGGAGATAGGTGTTTATCTGCTCTGTGTATATAGCAACAGCATATTTCTGATTGTGAGAACAGGTATGCACGTCTTCATACTTGTTATACACATTGCATTTATAGCCTTAGGTAACTTCCCACTACTTTTAACAAAATCCAGGATGTGATTTGTGTGTATGTGGCAGTTGGTCAAATCTGAAAGTCTGTTAAAGTCCATTGCATTATGCAGAGGGCAAAATAGCCCATGAAACAGAGTAGTGAAACAAGTATTATGATCCAGAAAAAAGTATGTGGAAGAAAGTCTTCTTAGCTTTATCTGCTTTGAGTGATAAATTATACTTCCATGTCATTACAGCTGTTAAAGCACCTTTTTCCCCAGCTTTGCCATTCTCATCCTCAGAGCTGCAAAAATAAAACAAAGCCATTGCATTTTAAGTTTTTCTTTCTGTTTCTGAAGCAAAATCTCCTTATTTAGAAAAATGAAGAATACACATACCTCCAGTGGTTAATCCAGCAGAATAAGCATTGTTTTAGTGTTACAGAAAGAAATCAGTAGAAGGTGTTAGTTCAGGTAATTTTGCAATAAAGTGAGTATATTAAGAAATTACTCCATAACTGCTATTTAAAAATTAGCGCAGCTCTATTCTGTTTTGGCTCTGTTACCTTCACTAACCCAGTACACAGAGTTGGTTTTGCCCTTGACTGGATGCTGACAGATTAAAAGGACGCATGAATAATTAAACAAACTCTTTGTTTAAACTAAACTCCTCAGTGGGAGCTGTAACTGGAAACCTCCTCCTTTTCTGTGATGCTCACAGAAAACTTTCCTGTCTTCCTGGTGCTGTGAGTCAGGGTGGGAGTTAGTCATGTTCCTGATTTCATGGGCTGCAGTAACAGTACCTGTATAAACACTAGTACAGCTATTGTCTGTAACTGGGTATAATGTGGGTAAGTTGGAAAGGGACAGTGCAAGGCCAATGATTTCATGTTAAGGTTATTTTTAGAACAGCAATATAATGCTGTTGTTTGATATGTAAAAGCTTCTCCCCAGCACATTGTTGATCTGAGAATGCAATGGGAATAATCTCCATTACTCTGACCTGTTAGTTTGAAGAGTCCCCAAAAATAGCACGTCTCATTCCTACACCCTGAATATGTCTCTGTGCTGAGACACGAGGGGTCAAAGCAGCTGTTTACTTGATTTACACGTGTCAGCAAGTGTCCAAATCAAGTTATGTTTTGAATGCTGAAGTTGATGCAAATCATAGAAGCATCTGAGTGTAACTTTATATCATAGAGCCACTGATGTTAACCTTAGCTCTTACAAAGACACTGTGTACTTTTTACAGGCTGAGAAATTCTGAAGGATTCAAGCCCTGGTCGTGGTTTGAGAACAGTCAGTTTGATGCCTCACTTAGAGCTCATAGTTTGTTTTTGTCATGCTCTATACATTACAGAAACAGATGGTGTGCATGAATCTTCATTAAAAATGATTTTTATATTTTATCTTCTTCAACACAAATGGTGCTGTCTCTATTGTGTTTTTTGAAGGTTGCAAAGCTTCCAGTGGTAGGAAAAAAAATAGCTCATCTAGACTAGCTAGCTGCCAAAAGCCTTGGACCTTCATATCCCATGAGAGCCTGTTCCACACTGTCAGTAGATTTTGCTGCTTATTCAGCTTTAGTTTTGCATTTCCTTATTCATTTCACTATGCCTAGCCTTTGTTCCCTCCTAAGGACTTTTCATTTCCCTAATGAGTATTGTGTCTTCAAAACATTTGCACTTGAATGAATTTGCCTGAAATTTAAAGAAGAAAATAACCTCTAATAATGCAAATATGGGTGTACCAATTATAGTGTTGTCATCCTTTTCTCTGTTTGGTTTTTCCCAGGGCACATACTTTGAGATATCTGGTGGGGGAAAAGAGCTTGTAGGGGAAGGAAAATTGCTGCTATATGGAAAGAAGTATGCCCGACATCTTTGTAAGATTGTGGGCATGAAAAGCTCCTAATTTAATCTCATGTGTCTCTATATAGATTGGCACATGGAATAATGTGTCTGTTGCCTTGTCCTTGGCCATTGCTAACTAATTTAGTAACTTGTTCTGAAGGTTCATTTCTTTCCTAAAGAAAAATTGCCACATGAGAGGCCATCATGCTGGCCTTGGCTTCTTTGCTTTCCATTGCCTTTCAGAGTCCTCAGTGCTTAATGTTTAAATGCTGCAAGTGCTTCCCAAAGCTTTAGTTTCTGAGAGGATTCGTTTTTCTGTCATACTGTTTGGTGTTTTAGTAATGAATGATGAGCTACCAAAAGTAATTGACTCCACTCTTTTCTCTAGTGGCCTTTAGGGTGAACCTGCTAGGGTGGGCATCAATGGCTGCTTTGAAAACAATATATTTCTCTAAGAAACAGCTCTGTATAATACATTGTTCTAGATCGAGAAGCTTTCCTGGTTTTGTTTCCCTTTTAGAAGTCTCCATAGGATTATAGGGCTGCTTGGAAAGACTGAGTCACTTCCTGGCTTTTTGAACTGATCAAAAATGTCCCAGGGAGTGGCAATAAATAAACGGAGGGCTAAAGAAGAATATGGCTTAGTTCCAAATTCTACGAGGCATGAAGATACTCACTTGGAGGCAGTGCTAAGTGAGGGAATTTTTGAGGTAATTGCCAAACTGCTTGTAATTTAGTTGGGATCCATTTTTCCCAGCTGGGCATTTTCTTACTGGTGGAATAGTTATAAAGTAAATGGCTGAAATCAAATGCAGATTTACAGGACAGATTCTCAAATACCTTTGCTATATTTGTGCTTAGTCTCCTTTCCTAAAAGTCAATATTTGTTTTCCGCTAACCTCAAATGGGAGAGAACTCAGATTGTTTGGGAAGTGCCCGAGTGGAAGGGAAAAATGTAGAAATTTCAGTTGCTTCTCCTGAGGGACAGAAATAAGAGAGGGCTGGTACAGATGGAGATGCTCAGCTAACATCTCATGGCCTGTATATGACCCACCTGAATGGCACTGCCAGCTTGCAGTTACTACTTGGACAACTCTTCCCCAGCACATGTTCAGGAGCACCCCCTCAGCAGGCTGTAGGATGGATGACCTGTTTCAGCAGAAACCTGCTGATGGCTGGGTGAGTGTCCCTTCTCCATTATCCTATACTTATGTGATGGGGGAATTAATCCCCAAAATATAATGGGCTGGAGCAGCTTCTGGAGTGATTTATCTTGCCTGTACTATCTGCCTCCAGTTGCTGGCATAAGAGCTGCTGGCAGCAGCCCTTGGTGCTGGAGAACACAGGGAAGTACACAGATGGCAGGATGGGTGCTTGAGGAAAGCAAAGGTCCTCTCAAGTAATGGGAAAGTGTAGTGGCTTTATTGATCAGAAAGGATGGGCAGCACTGCTGGAATATTTCTGGCTGTTGTGTGCTTGACTCCATGATGTTGATACTCTTAAAAGCTGAGAGCCTTTCTTGCTGAAAAGTTCTTCCCAATCACTGCCGACTGATGCAGAAATACTTGAAAGTTCTTACATGATCCAGAGATCATCCTCTCTCCTGGCTTTACATGTAGTGTAAAGAATTCCTGGGCTATCAATACAGCTTTAGGCAGGGTCTAAACTTTATATTTTTGCTGCAAATTGTCTGGAGAGAGACAATGTGGCATAAGGACTCTGATCTTCCTGTAATTCAATGAGAGTGTTCTTTCCTTCAAGTGGAATTTGACTAGTGTCTGAAATCTGCTGCTGTGTAAGTATACTTAAATGGAGTTTAATTGTATGCATTAAAGTGCAACATAATCATAAAGAAGAGTTTTCTATATTTCTGTAAGATTTTTCTATTACTTTCGAACCTTTATTATAAAACTTTATAGTAAGAAATAGATACTGTATGTATTAATAGAATATAAAAAGTATTCAAAAATAACTCTGTGGACTATTGGACTAACAGTGTGTAGTGATGAAAACTGTTTCATTATCTTTCAGAAGCTATAAAAATGTCTAACTCAGGTTAATGAAAAAATGTTAAACCTTGCATAATCACTATTAAGACAATATTGGCAATGTTGATTTCTCAAAAATACAAAGTAAAGCTGATTATTAAGCAGTCTTTCTTATTTAGGGAGTAACCTGGATGACCTAGGAAGTAGTTGGAATGCAGACAGGCAGAAAAACATGCCAATGAAGGAGGAGGAATTGTTAAGTAGCAATGCTGTTAGTTACCTGCAAGAAATGAAAACTAATTCTGGTAATTTTTGTATCATTAATGGAACTTGGAAGAGAGTAATTTTTTATCTTTGAAGGTTACAGGAATGGCATTTCTGCAATAATTTATTTTCCAAATTTTGATACGGTAACTAGTGCATTGCTAAAGACAAAATAATTCAATAGATCCAAAATGTAGATTGGTATTTGTTAACAAACAAGAGCAAAAAATTATTAATAGCATATTAGTCTGAAACAATCCAAACAATATAAAAAGTGACACAGTTGCCAGCAGATAAGAGCAATATTAATTTGCTACATGAGCAAACAGCAGTGACACGATTTTCCTTTCCTGTTACCTGTTAGCGAGGGATCTTCTGTACCATCCCCAGACATCTGGCTGTGAAGATGAGCATGGTGTGTTGGTGAGCTTAAGCGTTCCTCTTGTTCTTGCAGGGAGATGGAATTTTTGTGGGGTACTTTGTTCAGGCTTGCACCCAGACTGCTCACAGGGTTTGTTTGTTGGGTTTCTGTGGTTTTCCTGTTTGGTGGCTGATAAACTTGACTGTAATGGCCTATGGGATGATATGCTGGTTTCTCAGCTTTGCTGTCATCTTCATCATCGTCATCAATGATAACTAGTTCTGCACGGATAACCCCATCATACTGGGACAGCTTCTGGTTTGCTTCTGCATCGTCATCGTCAATGCGCTGATAACCCATGAACACCATTGTGACAGGTTCAGACTCATCCACGTAACAAGGTACAGCCTGCACTATGTTGTACTGAGCATCTTCCTCGTCTTGAGGTGCAGGGGATGCTTCATTAGGATCACAGGGATTTAAAAACCTTGTCTCACTGTGTCTTTCCCTGGTATTCTGGTAAGGTTTTAATTCCTCATATGCAGCACTTCTTTCTTCATTATGAATCATCCTGTTTTCAGGATTAGTGTGTATTTTCTTCTCTGTACGAGAAATTACTGGAGAAGGAGACTTTGGTTGTATTACCTTTGGAAGATCAAGGCCATTCTCTTTATTTTGCTGAATAAAGGGCTCTGTTTTGGAGGAGAGCCCTGTCTGATGATTGCTAAATCCATTCATCTCTCTTCTGTTAGTGCCTTCCAGTTTTGGTCCAGGTTCTAATTTGTCTTTCTGAGGAGTAACTGGCCTGCAGAATTTGTTTGCAAAGACAGGTTCATGGTACTCTGTGGGAGACTGAGAATTTTTTTCAGTTGCCTGCCGTAGCAGGTCTTCCACTTCAACAGGAGCAAGTTCATCCATCCCATTTTGTGTTGTGCTCCCATTTGAGGACACTGCATAGACTGACTTTCTGCCATCATCATAGACTTTAATTCCTGTCTCTTTAAACTCCTTTGAGGGAAGAGGTATTGTTGATAACACCGTGTTTTCACCTGTCTTCATGTCTTTTTCAACCTTAATTTCCATGGCAAACAATGCTGTTGAAAGAAATAAGTGCTTAAACTGGTAATGCAGTAGTTGCAAGAAATATAGGGATTCTGACAATGACAGAGAACAACTGTCAGAATGAATTATTAAATATGTGAAATTATCACATACACAACCAATATACTAGATTCTCATTTCGAATATCCCCTTTTATCCTGTGGAAAAAATATTTTCATTCTGTGAGGAAAAATCAGCTGTTAAGGAGACAGTTTTCAGTACATGATACACTGAGAAATCCAGATTTAACCTTGGCCTCTGGTCTTATGCTGGGCAATAGCAGCTGGAAGAGCTCAATGTGCTGTGATGCTAGAGAGCCTTGGGCACTCTGAAGGGTTAGGAGGCTTTGTAGCAGTTGGGAAATAACCAGACTGCTGCTGGCTACCCAACAGGTGTAAGTGCAGCCAGAAAATGTGAAATGAATGATATGAAGGGAGTCTGTAGTTAGTTATGACAGGCAGAGGAATGAAGTGCTGGAAAGGAGTGTCAGTGGTGAAGAGAGTTGTTCTCAGTGGAACATACTTTACACCACTGTCTCACCTCTCAGTTTTGATGACCTAACTGGTAACACAGCTTAAATGAGAACAAATGTCTCATATCTGTAATGTCTGTTCTTTGCTTAAAGTGTATTAGATTCAATAGATAGGACGCTTTTGTACATATTGACACCTCCTGGAGTTACTAATAAGCAGTACCTTTTCTCTTTTCTTCCTCATCCATATCAGCATGTGCTGTACTTCTCAGTGCAGAAGGTCTGAAATACTTGGGAAGGTCAGGGATGCTGGCATATATGTAGTCTGCTGCCTCTGAGTAAAGAAGATCCACAGATCCACAAAGCATTAATATGTTTTAACTTACTTCTACAAGAACCTTTTAAAAATGCTCTTTTGACTAAACGTACCTTTTTCAAATCCAGCTTTTTCGGTCTTCACAGACTAGGTGGGAAAGAGAACCATTAACAATGAATGTGATAGTTACTTTAAAGATGTTAACTAGACAGTGCTTTGGTTTCCCTGATAGTTTTAACCTTTTGTGTGCACAGCTTCATACAGAGAAGGGGCTAAAAGTGAAATGTGCTCAGTCGGAGCATGGTGAGTGAGAAAGTGACATTTCTGTGGTCTTTTGCCAATATGATTCCAAGTCACATAGAGAAGGACAAAAATATTATGAATTGTTAAATAGTGACCTAGCTTCCCACTGTGGCCCAACCTGGTTAGTGTCAAAGATTTTATTAAAGGTTCTACTTAGGCTTTCCAGTTTTATTTATCTCCCTGTATCTCTTCAGAGAATGTGTGTGTGTAAGTAAGAACAGCTGGAGAACTGAAGTTTAGTTTCATCACTGTGTTTTTTGAGATGGTTTAAGATGATTTAAAAATATTAAAATTACCTTTTGACAAGGACTAATGGATGATGACATTAAGATGCATCATAATCTCTGTCAGGGACTTGGTGAAGAGCATGATGCAGTTTAGCTGGGCACATCACCTGAAGGAGCATGAATAGACCAGCCTCTGTACCTGGTGTGTCTGTCTCTGGCTGAGATGCCAAGTTGCTGGGTGTCAGTGGCAGGGCTGTTCTTAGAGATGTGCTGTAGATGAGTGAAGATGGGAATTGCTCCCCCACCCCCATAAATAAGCAAATGGAGACACGTGGACACTTAAAAATGTAACATCTTGATCCCTCTCATATTTAAACTGCTGTCACTTCAGACAAAAGCTCATGACCACTCATGGGATCCAGCTAGTTCTCCTTTCCCTGGATATGATGAAGATTGAGCAATAAATTATATTTCTGCAATAATATAGCACTAACCTTTATTATGTCTTCTGCTGTTTTTTCAACAGACTTCAATTTCTTTAAAATTGCTTCTTCCTTAGCTGAGACTTCCATTTCTTGTCTTTCCAGAGCCTCAATTTCCTTTTCCAGTCTGCAATCACAGTTGCATTTGATTTAATACCAGGCAGAGGACAACATTGTAGAGTTGGTGCATTGGGAATATGGATATTAGTAGAGCTTGTTCTACTTACCTTGACAAACTTTGCTCTTATATAAGATCAACTTATAATTTCACACACAGTGGGAAATAAGTGTGAAATAGTATTTTGATTTAAAAAGAAAAAACCCCAAACCCAACAACAAACAAAGCCTTCCACATGTAAACATGAACTATTTTGCCAGTTAGGACTTGGCTTATGGGTTAGCTATTTTATTTTAAAAACCTTTATTGTTATGTCAAAGGAATATTGAGGCTCAGGAGTCAAAATTTCTTTTGGGCTATTGACACTCGCTGTAGATTTGTATTTACAGCTCCCTTCCCAGCCCTTATGTGTCTTCTTGCATATTAAAGCTGAGTGCAATGATTAAGGTATCTTTTTTCCTGATAAGAGTTTTTATTTTCTTAGTGTAGGGAAAACACTTCTAGACAGAAAGGTCCAAGATAAAAAATTGAATCTGTGTCAGAGAGAGAAAGCTATTCCTGGTTGTCTGGGTATAAAGCACACCACTAAAGTAAAGAATCTTGGTCAAATTTTTCTCTAGTGAGTAAAGCAGGTGTTCTGTTTCCTAGTTTTTATTCTTTCTAGTCAAGACTACTCTTTTCTGCATAAATGCATATTTGCTGGGTTTTAGATGGAATTTGCCTTATTAGCTAAGTAGTTGGGAAGTCAATTTTCCATGAAAATTTTCCATCTAGAATCCAACTCCAGATTTATCTCTGAAGTGGGACTTAAACTGAGTGTCTTGTGCTGTAGGTTAATGCTGTATAACTTTAGTCTCCTGGTGCTTTTTAAAAGAACTTCTTGTAACTTTAAGAAGAAAAAGAAATTTTAAAAGCTTCCATATTTGAGTGAAATATGCCTTCTATTTTTTTAATCCATGCTGGAAATCAATGACTCTAAACCTAAGGCAGCTGCAAGTGATAGCACGTTATGCTGAGAGCAGTCAGAACAGTCACAGCTGGATGATCTGAGACAAAGTTACACACAGGGTTATAGAAGTGCTGGCCTATAACCCCAAGGGAAAGAAGTGTTGTGTTTTTAGTATTTTGACTTCTTTACGGTGTGCTAGGATTCACAATATTACACAAAGTCACCATGAATGATTAAAACCTGCCATCCCTTTAAAGTAATCAGACTAGAAAAGCTGAATGCAGGTTGATGATAAGCAATATTGATTTATTTCTGTGTAGCTAAGGAATCTGAATTATCATTATGGCTCTTGCCCTATTTAAAGTCAGATATGTGGACCTACACTAACAGGGTACTACATGCACTTTTATCTGTTGGTGACAACGTCCTCTTTATTGATACACAAAGGTTTCACATGCCTCAGAACAGATACATGAAAAAAACCCCAAACCCTTCAGGATGAAAGTAAAAGCTAAAAAAAATTTAAAAGTTGCTCAAACTTTGGACCTGAGCTCTGCAAGATGACCTTAGAACCCTGATTAAAGGTACTGATTGCAGTGCTAAAATTAAAAAATTTGGGGATGAATATTTTTGGACAGCTATAAAAGAAAGTAATGACCATGTGCCATATTTTTGCACTTCACATGAAACAGTCTTGGTTTAGTATATTGAGATGTGGTTTTTTTTTTTTAGACGAGACATGGTCGCAATATTATTGTAACTTGAAAATCATTAAAAACTCGTAGAAGCATAATGAGCTGAAAAATCATTAAGTTATACTGTGGATTTATTTCAGTCTTGGCTCTAAACACTCCTAGACACACAGGTATAAGAAGAGGAGGAAAAATCTTGGAGATACTTGAAAAAAGAGAGGTGGGAAAAGGAAAACAAAACCTCAAATAAATCAAAGATTATAAACACCACGTATTTACCTGGGTGATCAAGAAACAAATTAAAGTTTATATATGCTCTTATACCCATACCAACACCCATTTTATAGGGTAATTAAGACACCTGATTCAATACTCCGTGGGTTTAGAGAGAAATTCTCATACCCATGTAATGGGAATTGTATCTAGACCCTAAGTATCTCTTCTGCACTTGTACTTGCAAAAACAGGTTTTATGGTTCAATTTCAGAGAGTGTTGTGAGTGTGCACACTGAAATTTGTGGAAAGAAAACTTCTAAGAATGCAATTTGTACAGTTCAAAGAAATTTAAGCCCTTATAACATCATGCAGTTGACAAGTTAGGCCAGGATACTTCCGGTGTGTTCAAATGTTTAGAAACACCTAAATCAATGATATTTTTATGAAGTTATATCAGTTTGTCTTGAAAGGGTCTAGCAACTATTATAGCAATTATATATAAAGGCAAAAAACTACCTTTTGTACAGCATTGCATCTTTTTGGAGAGAAACGGAAGTATGACATAGCCACTGTATTAAATCAATCCTTTGAATATTTGTCCTCTTTTCAAGTTGCTGTGATTATTTGAGAGGGGAAAATAAGTAGTACAGAGATGTGGATGGGAGAAGAAACCTTAGAAGTCAAGGCACTAAATGAAAGGTTTCTCTGCCAAAAGGAACAGCTGATTTAAGAAAATCTATGGTGATTGCTTGCATGCTGCTGGCCACCAGCTCATCTGCTGGAGTTGGCATCACTGCCACCCCAGAATAAAAAATTACATGGCTTGAGAATGAAAAGCAGATAGTAAGATACCACCTTGAAGAATTCCAGACTGAGGGGAAAAGGCAGTTTAGCAAGTCCTCACATGTTTTGAGGTGAGTCAAATGCTTTAGCAGCTTTGTAGTATAGCCTGAGTCCGCTTTCATACATTACAAGCAATTGAATAGACCTTAGTTGTTTTGCATTTTTAAATACGTTGTTTGGCAACTAATTCCATCAAGAATGAGTGTTATTAGCTTAAAATTGAGAAAGCAGGACTCTTAATTCTTCATTCAGGTTGTACCCTGACCAAGGATGTGCTCACTTGGTTCACTGAAATTTCTAACATGTAAAGAAGGTAAAAAGGACACTTAATGTAAATGCAATTTTTTGTCTGTAGCCAAAGCATTCAGCCATTTGTCTCCAAGGTGGCTCAGACTGCTTTCTATTCACTGTTTTGTCATTGATACAAAGAATGGAACTTCACTCTTTCGTTAAAAAAAAGGCTCAAATCTGGACTGATTAGCACACATACACCAGCTCAATTTGACACCCAAGTAAAGAATGTTTCCCATTTAGGAAGGTGATGGCAAGGCTCATGCCACTACTGTAATAATCTGCCAACAATTGCAATTGTCCTCTCAGCAGAAAGAAAAAAGACTTGTCTAAGGCAATCAAGAAGTCTTTAAAGTGATTAATATTTTTTTTTTTAACCGAAGATGAAACACACAGAGAATAATCAACAGAGTGAAGTGAATTTCTGAATCAAGGGAGTTTTAATAGTCAGATGCTTAGAAGAAATAATTCTACTGAGCCTCTCACCTTGTTTTTTCTACTGTATGATGTCTCTACATGATCAGTTTAGCCATGTTTGATTTACAGGGTGGGTCAAAGGTCAGACAGGCTTTTGTTAGCTTTGGTGATATCTATGGCATAGCAAAAGCACTGTGCAAGAACTGTATGATGCATATCTTATATTTATTAGTGGACTTTATTCCTAAGTTTCTGTATCACTGCTGGCTGGTTTGAAACTGGCCTGGGTGTGTATAAACAAGATGTAATGCTATTTGGAAGACAATGTAGATGTTTTTCTAGATGCCCTTGCTAAACAATTATTAGGGAGTGATAATTTATAGCAAAAGACATGTGAATAAACCTGCCTAAATTCTTAGGCAGGCTTTGCTCATGGTCAACAGGGCTTTGAATCAAACCTTTCCTCTCACTGCTTAGAGAAGGGCTGAATTTCCAGTGGTCTGATGGGGAAATGCTTGTTCAGCACCATTTCCTTGTTACTCCTTAGCTGTTCTAGCTCTAGATGCTGTTCTTTTCTGGCACTCACACTGTCAGATGAACATGCCTTCAAAATGACAGCCTCCTGGGATGTTTTCAGGGCATGCTGTCTGCCTCCTACCACTGCAACAATGAATCCTACAGAGGTGTTTAAAAGATGTTCTGTAAAGAAAGTGCTTTGGAGCAAGAAGTCAGCATAATTATAGGAAGAACTAGCACTAGGCTGCTAGCTGTCAGCCAAGAGAGTAATTATCTGTGTCAGAGATGGAGTAAGGAGGGAAGAGGATGGGAGATCACCAGAGAAAGTAATCTTGGTGACAGCTTTGCCAAAAGTGTGTGTGGAGGAGGACAGTGGAGGAAAAGTAGAGTGGAAAATGCTATTGAATTGAAATAGAGGAAGAAGCATTGAAAAAGGATGAGGAAATTTTCCAGAATCTAAAGGAACAAGAATATTTCATCTTTTTCGTGATGCTAAGGGGTAGTACTAGTCAGTATGCCTGGACCCAGGGAAGGTGCTGACTGTGCACACAGCTCTGTGGTACTTGAGAAGGGCTGACTGGAGCTAAAAAGCACCTGGAACCATGTCCATAGTAAACAAGAGTCTCTCATGAGACTTTCTCTGCAGTTAAATGTTAGTCCTGTGGGACAGAGAAGCACTAGGCAATGAGATTTGTAGAAACATCTCTAATGAAAGGCAAAAAAAGACCTTTGCTATAGCAGGTTTCTGGGATGGAACTGAGTATAAAACAGACAGAAAACTGAAGTGTTTGTAATGGGGCTAGGGAGCCTATACTGTTCTGAAGTGCTATTATGGTGAAAGTCAGGTATTAAAGGCTGTGCCAGGACCTAGTGAAACTGAAGAACTTTCAAAATGTATTGTTATTTTGAAGTTCTGATTCAACAGTTGCTATCCCAGAGCAAGCCCATGTTTTGGTTTACACCTACCGAATGCAGCATGGCAAGGATATCTGAAATTAGAGAAACAAATACTCCACCATATAGTTATTGTGCAGTTTGTTACAATTTACGGTATGGAAAATTGCATTCTATATTCTCTGATTCTGACTAACTAGAAAACATGACAAGAATTGCTTTACTCTGCATGTGTTTAGCACTTGTTGACATTTTCATCTTTTACAAAATAAGGTAGGACTTTTAAGATGGGACCATTTTAACCCAGACAAAAGGGCAGGGGTACTTCCCAACCTGAAGATGTCTTGTTCCAGCTCATGAGTCCGTTGTTGGTCCTCCTGATTCTGCTTTTGCATTTCTTCTTCTTCTTTAGGAGTCATAGAACTAAAGCCATCCAAGAGCCATTTTTCTCGCAAGGCCTTTTTCTGATGGGGAAAAATAGACAAGTAAGTGAATGCTGAAAGTTGGGGTATTTAACCATTTGCTGTATTTATCTTGATGCCACAGATGTGATCCACAGCATTGTGATCTATACAGCATAAGGCAACCTGACCACAGTGGGTGCCACTGGAAGAGAAATACTGAACAACTTTTGTGTTTTGAGATGGACTTAAAAGCAAAGTCTTCAGCAACAATGCCCCATTTTATTAGTTCATCCAACAGAAATGCAAAGTATGTCAGCTGCTATCCCTAACAGATTAATATGGGTAAGTGGATCCAGTGATTTGTGTGTCTTCAATAAAGCAAAGCAGCTGTACAACCATACATGTAACAGACTCATGTGAAAGGCTCCAGTCAGAAGCACAACAGTTTTATTTCAGTAGCCCTAATTTCTGGGGTCCTGGCATTGCATAGCCTCTGGAAGGAGGTATAAAAGATGAGAAGTTTCTGTAAATAAGATTATATAGGAGTAAGGGATCTATAGGGAGTTAGTGATGCAGTGCTACCCCTGGAACTTAAAAGGATCTTGTGTGCTTATGATAGTGAACTCACGTTCATGTGTGAATGAAGATGTGTAGGGTAAGAGGAGCAGTGGAAAGGTGGAGCATGGGCAGCTGGTGCTTGGTTAGTGTTTCAGCAGACCTGCTGTGTATTTAGAGCTGCTGTTGCAGGGGCAATCCAGAGCTTAGGTATTTAGGTCCTGACCTGGTAAGTGCCTGTGGAGTTCTTTCTGTGCAGTGGTGGCTTACAAGTGGGTGCATTGCATGTGCACAGATAAGTGTATCTCTCTCAGCTGTGCTTTCAAATTCTGAAAAATACAGTTATATGCACTGATTGTGCTTCCTACAACTGCTTTACACTACAAAAGGTGGTACCTGAAAGTCAGCAGAGCTCTCAAAAATACTCCTGGTATAAAAAAAAGTTATTGGAGAGAAGTTCATATTTGCAGGCTAAAACTTGTAAACCACGCCAACTTTCTTGCACCCTTTTTACTCCTTTCAGTCTAACTAAGGGGCATAAATGCAGCTGCTGCCTTGGGGAAGGAGTTGGGACTCTTTAGAAATACTCTTTCAACAGACAAAAAAGGAGCACATATATAGGTCTTTAATTAACCATGAATGTCCCAGTTATTATTTAGATACCTTGAGCTGACTAATTTCCATGTTGAGTTTTTGTTTTTTCCCCCCTATGCAGTTTTGTTAATTGCAGGATGTGGCTGGAGATTACATTGAATTTTGACTACTGCTGCTTGAGGCAGAGTGTGCCCAGCACTGGTGAGAAGGCTGCATTAACCTCAGTGCTGCTTGCAGGGGTTGTTGGAATCCCTGCCTGCATCCTGTGTTGAGTCACTTAAACTGTTTCTTCCTACACTTTTCTATTTATTGTGTACTTTCCATGAGGTTATTACTGAGGCCCAGCTGGCAGAGGAATATATATGTAGGACCTTATTGCAGTTAAAAGCAATTTTCCACTTGACGTGTAATGTCATAGAAAGTGTGTCTAAAACAGGCTTGCTGAGAAGTCTGTGCACTCTGTGGTGCTTTTAATTTTTTCACTTATGGGATGTGAGAGTAAAGTTTACAGTTGCCTTAGCCTGCAGGACAATATTCTGTCTCTCAGCACTGGATCCTAGGAAATCTTGGTAAACATGATTTGCTCAAAACTGATGGCCTGAGCCTTGACTCTGTCTGTAGAATCACTTGGCAGCGCTTCCTGATGGTTGTGTTTTAGGCTCTAATGAAATAAATGCATATTTTAATTGGATATTTTTACATGAACTAGTAGATGCAGGTAGCCTGGTGTTGGCACAACTTTTACTGACCAGAAAATACCGTGTTCTCAAGCTGGAGGGAGGGCACATAGTTATGAATTGCCTTTCTATCAAGATGTTTTGATTTTAATGATAAGTGCAGCTTCTAGAAAAGTGAAGTTTTTATCTTGGCTGGAATAGTGTTAGTCTAGCACTTATGTCTCAAAAAATAAATTTATAATTCCTTGTAAGATTTAGAGTGGGGCTGGCACTGTAGACCTCAGAAACCGATACCATCTATTGAAATCAACAAAAGCTTCTGTATGTATAGGGTTAGGCCCAAGAAACAAACTCCCTAAATACAAGTGTAACACAATAGGGTTATTTTTGCATGTTTTTTGAGCAGTTTGCTGCTACCCCCAACTAAATGCCATGTAAGCTTTTTCATTTAATTAGCCATTTTTGAAAGAATGGCACATTGTTTAGTTTGGAAACAACCTTTGAATAAAAGACGGTTTCAGGTCTGGTCCCTCCAGGCAGCAACACAAGCCAGTGCAGGAGCAGCTGCTTTGGGCCTCACAGGTTTTTTTCTGCTGTCTAACATTTCCTTCCACGACAAAGTGTCTCTAGCTCAGAACCAGGTTGTGCATGTGTCATAGCACTGACATGAAAGCACTCTCATTTTGTGTTAGGCTCCATGTGTTAAGGGAAAGGGATACTCGTACACTGGGATGTGATAAAACCCTGGGAGGGGCCAGAGTACTGGGAAGTAATCACTTTGTTTTGTGGTTCATGGTCACGGCAAAAGCACTACAACAATATCCTGCAGATTCTGTGAATAATTTACAGTGTGTGCTCCAGGTGTAACTCCACTACCATCCTTAACAAGGCTGGACTGAAAGATTCATCCTTCACTGGAGAGCAAAGATGTTTTGAGTTTGTGGGTCTTGCTCTCCCGGGGTATGGCAGTTTACCTTATAACATTTTGGGGACGGCATAAGTAATTTTCATATTTTTTCACAAAAAAATGTGATTCAACACTGTTAACTACTGGAAGGAGGAGGAGTGTGACGAGCAGCTACAAGGTAGTACTAATGGAGTTCAGGCATGTCAGAAGCCTGAAAATTAATAAGCTAAACTGTAAAAGCTCTTAGAAAGTACATGCAAATCAGTGCTGACTGCACTTTTCCAATAATTGTCTGATCCTTTCCCTTGTTGCTTCAGTGAGAAGGATTCCAAGTAGAAGGAAAGATTAGCTGTTGATGCATCTAGAAATACTGAATAAAATTTTCCCTGTACCTACACTAACAGCCCCCAACATCCCTTGTAGTTCTATGAAGCCCTGTCCACACAGCTGTATTTGCTTGGACACCCTCCACTTCATCTGAGAAAAGTGCACATGTAGGCAATAAATGTTCCTTCTTCACTTCTACCAGATAACTAAGACCTGTCATGATGCCTCATCTGTATCTTCCTAGTAAGAAGTTTGCTTGGGGACAACGAACAAGATCATTGAGAAGCCAGAGCAGGGATTCCTATTTGCAAAAAGTTAAAATTTCTTTTTTATGCAACAAACAAAAAACATACCAAAGAAAAGCTCCAATCAAAAAAAAACCCACAAACCAAACTAACAACCTTTTAATAAACCTGTTGCTAAGGGTTATAAATAGGAAGGACAAAATGAGGAACAGGATAGTGATATCCATCTAACAAACATCTCTATGGCAGTGAGATTTACCAACCTGAAATACTTTCCTAGGGCGTAGGTGTGAGTTATGTTAATGGAACATGGATATTTGGATTTCACCATTCACACAACTGGTATGTGTATAAATGAATGGAATCAGCCTGAATCGCTAGGGAAATGATCCCTCAATACAATTTACTGCAGTGTTTAAATGTTTTAGAAGTCTAAATCTGTTTTGAAGCAATTTATGCACTGGATCCTTTTGTTGTTTGACTCTGTTGAAACACCTGAATTAGGCTGAAGCAAGAATGTTCATTAAGGGACAAAGCTCCTGGGGCATAAAGCAAAAGATGTTCATGTACTAATGTTGTGTTTGATATTAGGTGCCTGTCTTATTCCTGAGCTGGAAAAAGTAGTCTACATTTTGTGTTCTCCAAATAACTAATGATATGTATGTATTTGTACAGCATATGTGTGTGTGTAAGTATATACTTACAGTATATATTTAAATGTGTGCTTGATTCTTCCTTTCTAAGTGAATAATTTCCTCAACAGATCCTTGTTTTGCCTCTTTTATTCAACAGGACTGATTTAATTTAAAAGCTTTTCTGTGTGATATCTGTATGATTTCTCAATCAATACAATACAATAGGCCGAGAAGTCACATCCTCTGTTCTCTTCCAAAATAAAACCATTTCAGAAGTATTTTTCCAGGAGCATTTTAGCCTCTCTAAAAACTCCATAAATTTCTTCAGAATAAGTGCAAGGTTGGTTTTTCCATTCTTAACTTTTAAAGGTCTGCTGATTAATTTTAGCTATGAAATGTACTGTAAGGAAACTGCCCTAGGGCTCTGTCTGCACACAGCAGTAGTGAGGATTAGCTGGTTGTCTACAACAGATCAGTTTATCCCTCTATAAAGGAGGGCAAAAGAGTCATCTGGATTTATAGACATGGAAACTTGAAATATAACTTTCAGTACTCAATGTAGCTATGATGGAGGAGTCACATGTTTGCTACTCAGAGGTTACAGAGCTTGGAAAAGATATTCCCCTCCCTTTTAGACAAGATGTTACACAAATGGTCAAGCCTGTCCTTGGAGTAACTACCTTCCAATAAAACCTGGGCATGGCTGTGTGTTGGCTTGCCTGGCCCAGTGAGCTATTTTATCGTGGCTTTTCATTTTTTTGGCTCAACACAAAAGAGTGGATGAGACTCAGGATCTGGCGTCTATTTTGAAGAGGAGTCTGTTTTAAATATGCTTTTCTCACATTTGCTGGAGGAGACATGCCACGCTCCTGGTGTTAGATTCAATAGATCTTCTTGAGACTGTTTATCTGCTCACATAATGAAAAGAGTATGTAAAATACCAAGTCTTGCATATTTCTAGAAGCATAGATTTTGTTCTCATTTCCCTAAATGACATATACAGCCAAACTGCTGTAAACATTTTAAGAATAGTGATGTTGGGTAGAAATCATTGCAATTTCAGTTCTCTACAGAGCTGAATCTTTAGGTCTCTTATACCTTTGGACTTTGTAATCTGAGTTTACCAGGCCATATTTGAGAACAATATTTGTAACATTTATACTTTTTTAAAAAATATACTAGGAAACAGCATTATTTTACTAAAGAATAATTAAACAAGCTGACAAAAGACTACAGCCAAATAAATAGGTTGGGTTTTTTTCTAGGAAAAAATGCAATTAGACCTCATGATTGTGCTGTACCCTGTACCAAGTGAGGTTGCTGTTGTGGGATTAGGGAGTGAACACACCCAGTCTGAAATATGAGGCTTAATTTTCATCTGTGAGTTTTTTCCTGGTTATGATCTCATTTTATGCCATGAAAGTGATCAAGTAACATTAGCTCCCCCGTGTAATTTTTTTCAAAGAGTGATGCTTATTAAAGTCAAATGGAGTCCTGGCAAGACTCCACAAAGCTGTGGAAATTTGACAGTAAAAGCTCGACTTAAATGCTTGAAGATTTGCATTCTGAAATCCCCAACCTTTATTCATGCTGTATGGCTTGAGGCTATCTTTAGTTACATAAATCTAACACTTTACTTACCTTTAAATGTTGGTGTTTCATTTTTTCCTCTTCTACTTTTAGACGTTTCTGTGTAATTTCTTCTTGCAGTTTTCTTTTGTCCTACAAATTAAGAACAATATAACTTTGTTTAGAGAAATTACTGGTTAAAAAAACTATTATGTAAGTGTTGTTTAGTAGGGTGAAATCAATCCATGCAAATAAAGCCTTATTTTAAAGCTTATGTGGTTCTTAGGTAGTGCATAATTCTTTACAGCAATAACTTGATCCTACACAGGAATGGTTTCCACTGCTCTTTCTCCAAAGTACATTAAAATGTGTTAATGACCACAAAGGAGTGATGATGCAAAATAAAAATTATTTAGCCTTGGGAAGGGTAGGGGGCAAAAACAGGAAGAAAATACAGTTGTGCAGAATTGTACATGCAGAGTGAGACTAAAAATGGGTCCTGACCAAAATTCCTAAGGCAACCCACGCATCATTTAGGAGAGGGAAGAGTCTGCATGGCCTACACTGAGCAGCTGTGATACATCACTAGATGAAATGGGCTGTCACTGAATCCAGTACTGAGTTTATGTATCCTGTGGCTAATAGCTGAAATAAACAGGAATAAACAAAGACTTAGAAATTTATTTTGTTAGGTAATGGTAAAGATGAGAACAGAGAACTGTAATATACTTCATATATGTTGTTGCTACCTCTCAATTAAGAAAAATTTTTTTTTGCTTGTGCACAGGCTGTTTTCGTGGCTGCTGATTTTAGAAGGAAAAAACTTTGTGTAATGCTGGTCAATCCTAGTGTCACCTTAATCCTTTTTATTACAGATTAGAGAAAAAAGGAAATGGGTGAACAATATCTGAATGCTGACAGTGCCTGAGCCTGTCCTGTTTTTGGATAGCACTGTCACATGGAGTAACCTTGTGGCTCCTCTGTGAGGCCAAACACTGATTTAGTACCTTGTGTCCTCGGCAGCTGGGGGAAAGAAATCATGCCAAAGGAAAGTAACTTTAATAAGGTGTATTAATAGGCTATTGTCTTGGTCAGCCTTGATGCTATAAAATTCTTTTATTGGGCATGATTCCTTGCCATGTGCCAATCAAGAAACATTTGTATTTGTTTCTTGATACATTTTAGGGCAGCAAATGGAATCTTCTGTTGTCCTGTGCAGAAATGTTTGTTGACTGTAGGCTAATCCCTCTTTCCTTTCAATTAGCACAGCTTGGCTCTGTTAAAAAGGTGGTAGCTTTTTTATAGTCTGTTTTCAGACAAGTACGGTTTAGGAAGGAGTTAACTTCTTCACAAACAGAGGAAGGGCCCTGCCCTTTCAGCCCACCTGAGGAACCAGCTGTGCGTAAGGGCTGGAGAAAGTCAGTAAGGAAGGGCTGGACACAAGGCTGGGAGTCGTTCTCCACCATTTCCCTAGGATCTGGCATTTGGAAACAGGAAGAGATGTGGTGTGCTTGGCTGAATCACTTCACTGTTACTGGAAATTAGGAATTAGCAGCGGGGCCACAGGCTCTAAGGACACTTTTCTGAAGGATAGGATAGAAAATGGAAGAAACCACCAAGCTTTATGGGGATGGAAGGCAGCATACAGGCACTACTGATACTGTGCTGGGATTTAGGAGATGAACATCAGAGTGTCACTGATCTCTCACAGTCTGCAAAGTATAGTAGTTATTTAGAAACCCTTTCCAATTTTTCCTTGATGGTGTTAGTCTGCCTTTATAAATACTCCAAACAGAACAGGTGGGGCTCTTTCCTCAAAATACATACTATTTTTGTCTCTGCAGGGATTTTGTGTTTTGCCAATGCTCTTTATAAAATTAACAAAGTTACTGATTTAGGATTGCTACAATATGTAATTTTTCTGTAATGACCCTTGTGTGAGACTGTATCCAAAAGCTGCTATGCTGGATTTTTCTTAGCCAGTCCTGATGTTGAACACAGAGTATCTGGTCTCTGATCTTCACACTTTTCCATACTTAGGAAATATTCCTGATCTCATGGTATAAATGGCCTTTAAATAACCCATCATTAGATGAGCAACTTGTTAAGAGTTTGTGTTCACAGATTATTACATTTCTTAAGGTAAACTCTTTTTGTCTTTACAAAAGTTCTGGATAAGATTCTTAGCCAGAGAACAAACTTTTATTTGGTTTACGCTATTAAAAAATAGTCTAAATCAATTTGAACATTCTTTTCGTACCAGTGGAGACATAATAGAGGTTTGGGCAATCTGAAATGAGTATTTGTACATAAACTACTGTGCAGAAAGAAATCTGAGTATAAAGGCATAAAATAGTGCATTTTAAACTAACTGCATAATAAGGAACCGACTCAGTAAAGAAATTTTTGCCTTTTTTTTTTTTTTTTTTTTTTAGAGGTCCATGTTTCTTTTATGTCTAATGTTTTTTCTCTGGAAGTTTTCTGCTTGTATCCTTTGGTGTTCTAGCATGTTTTAATTTCACTGGTTGGTATTAAATATCCATTATACAGTTATCCAGATAAAATTGGCTGAAATAGATTGTCTTTTATACCTCTAGTCTATATACCTATACAGTTTAGTCTTATTCCAGAAGCTGAGAAGTATGGGGAATCTTTTTGAACCTTGTGGGCCAAAATAACTTTAAAAACCTGTTAGAACACTTTCTGCAGTTCATTCTGCTATGCTTTGTCTGCACATCATGTCTTGCTTTATGAAGCTTTGACTGCATGTCTAATAGAATAAATGTTTATTCCTGGATAGCTAAGGGAGCCATGATTCTATTAAACCTCATGCTCTGCCCCTGCAGATACTCATGCTGCTGGCAGATGTCCTTCAATCCTCTCTTGTTGTGCTCTTGTTAATGTGAGCAGGATTTGCTTTTTATGACAGAGCATCTTCACCCATTCCTTTCTGTTGTGCATCAATGTGAGGTAAGACTTGGTGTTAATTTTCACTCCTATTGAAACATGTGGGACTCCTTCCTGACTTTGGGCACAGAAATGAATTGTGTTCTAAACTGGATCTGTCTGAAAGAAAGGGAATCTCATCCACAGAGCAGTGTCTGTGAGATATCTTGTCTGCAAGTCCCATCGTTTGTGTCAATGTTCTACAGTGGTGCCAAAGACAGTAGTCTTGGTTCCCTGGCAAATGCCACATTCTGTCAAATTCCATGGAGCAGCAAATGTTTTAGCTAATGTATTTTTATTTTCATGTAGTTTTCTAGTTATTAAAACCCATTATGCATAAAAAATATTAAAGTTTTCATATTTTACAGTATGAAAGCCGTGCTAACAAAATGAAGGCATTTGATTTTTTACTTTTTGTATTCTATATATACAAGCAGCAGGTGGTAGCTACATGACAAAGGAAAGAGTTTCCTTTTCAGAGCCGTGGGAGCATCAAAATATTTAATAACAACAACATCATGAAGAAAAACAGTAATCATGTTTTCTTTTTTGTTCGCTATATGGAGAAAAGATTTGCAAAAGACTTTGAAAACTCCTACTGGCTCTGTTGCTGTCAAGGAGACAGGTTTTTAACAACAGAAACCAATAAGGGTTAGTGCAGGTGCAGCTGTTGACTGCTCTGAGTGCTCCTTGCTATCCTGTTAGATCCTTTACAGCAAACATCTGGAATGTAGCACTTGGAATTCCCAGGTATGTTACTTGAGCCAAACCTCCCCAGAGCCATGGGAGAGCTCGCTATTGTAACTGCAGTGTGTTGTTTCCCTGGACAACTCTTCCTGCAGGCTGTCAAGGCTGCTAACTTCACCTTATTTAGGCTACTTGGTTTCTGCAGTCAGAACACCCCAGGTGTTTCAAGTGAATGCTCCACTGATGAAAGTGGAGGGCAAATAGCTCCTTTACACATCAAGTGTATTATTTACAGAATAAATGAAGTTGTAGGCAGAACCCAAATATAATTTCTCTCCTGCTCCAGTTTCTTAAGAAAAACCTGCTCCAGTATTCATTTGGAAGCAAAGCTGCATCTGGAGGATGCTAACCTCTGTATATTCATAAATGCCCCCATCAGCCAAGAGTGCTGCCCCACTCCTGCCCCTGGATCCCAGGGAGCATAAAACTTTGTGAGGCCTGGAGTGCTCTGAGTGCAGAAGCAGCTGTTATCTTTGGAGTCCATACACCGCAGACAAAGTCCAGGTTATGACCCTGGTTCAGGCAACATTGCAGTTAAACAAGCAAATGTGCTCTAAACTCTCTGAAACATTTCAAATTACCTTACTGTGGGCTTGTGTCAGGTCTCAAGTAAATACAATAAATGGTCCTGTCGGCTTTTATCAAGCACCATAATTAAAACTCAACTGAAGTAAAATCCAGCCTATTAGATTCCCATAGATTTCCAGTTATGCCTTCTTACATTTATTTTGATTCCAAGAAGGTATTTTTTAATTCTGCCCATCATTTATTCTAGTAGTGTTTCACAACTTATCTATCATGTTAGGAAGGTGACAAAGACCTTTGTTTCCATTATTTGTTATTAACTAAAAGAGTGAGTGATCCTTCTAGAGGTTTCCTTTCATCTCAGAGGGCCAAATTTTGTTACAGTTTAAGTTTTTTGTAACTGAATAAGTTCAAATCAGAGAAGGATTTGGCTTCAACCAAGTTTTATAACATCAGGTTGTATTACTTTAAAAATAGTTTAGTTGTTCCCTTTACACACTAGAAACCACCACTCAGATTTCCTTTTAGAAAAGAAACTGAAAATGTTTTCTAATGTCTCCAGCACAAACTTCACTGAGTCCTTTCTCTGAAAACTGACAGGTAGGAATTTGTTTAATCCGAGCTTGTCCTTTTTTACTTTTCAGACAGCAATATTTATGACAGGTCATTAATAATTCAGAAATTGTATTTAATTCCACAGTGCAAATGAAAAATCTTTAACCTCACATTGTGAAATGTGAAAATTGATTTGTTCTGGAATTCTCTAGCTGCCTTTTGACCTTCAGGCAAACATTCAGTATGATGACAGTAATGTGTGTTTTAGACCGTCCAGCAGTGATTTGCACACATACTTTCACTGCTTTGAATTTAATTTTAAAATGCAGTACAACCAATACAACCCATAATAAAGTCAGTACAGTCAACTTAACTGTCTTAAAGCAATATCTTATAAACTAGAATTATTAAGCAACAATTTCAAGCAGACATAAAGTCTTTTCTTTTTCTGTCCTGGGATAAATCATTACTCAGCAAACACACAGCAGCTCATTACTCATATTACTTCTAAGCTTTTTTTTTTTTTTTTTTTTAAATAGTGAATTATAACCGTGAGCACTTACTGTTATGGCCTGGAATCTTTCTTTCAGCAATTCAGCTTCCTCCATTCTACAAATCAAAAACAGACAGGTAGTGAAGGCAAACAGAATGAGACCATAAGCAAAAAACCTCCTGGTGGGGCTACAAAAAAAACGCTGAGAAGATTTGATCCAATTCCAGAGCAGAAAGAGGCAGAATTTTTGACTTGTCAGAAGAGTCCCTGAACAGATGAGCAGATCAGTCCAGACAGACACATGTAATGAGGGTGTGGAGAAGAGGCAGACAGGGAGAGTGCTGGCATGAGTTGACTGACAAGTTGGAACAGTGGAGCACAGGCTCTTTTCCTTCAGGAGCTGCCAACTCTTTGTTTTAATGTGCTCGGTTAGCGTGCCACTGCTTCTTTAACTGTTAAATGCCCAAAACAGACTCTTACACGACCATGGTTGAAACAAACTTTTTTAATGTTCCTATTTCTCTTTCCGCTCTTGTTCTATGCTTCTGTTGACAAACAGATATTTAAAACTTATTAAATTTATTTAAACTAATAAAATTTATTTTTAAAAATTATTTATCTTATTTCACCAGTACGTTTTAACCTGTTGTAATATTAGCATTGTAGGTGGCATGGAGTTTTTCTGAGATGACTGTTTCAATTTAGTTTTGTAGATGGAATTTTTAGAAAAGCTGTATTCATAGCTGGAAGAGTTTTAGAACTGCTAACCTGAAGTAAGATAAACTTTAAGCAGTCAGGTCTTTGATTAAATGCAAGTGTTAATCTGTGCAATTACTGGTCAGCTATCTGGGACTCAGGGGAAGCTTTGGCTAAGTAAGGATTTCAGGATCATCACTGCAGTGTTACCAAGATGAATCTAAAATGCTGGTGGCTCTCAGGCTGGATTTTTATTCAGCTGACTTGTTGTAGACTTCTGCTGAAAACAGCATTCTGTGCCTTAAGGGATAGTGCACATTTTGACCTTTCCATTTACCTGAGTGAGAGTCAGCCGTCCAAAATCAATCCAGGAAACTTGCAGAACAAGTGGAACTGCTTTAGTAAAATCCAGTTGTGGAAAAAGTTCTAAGCAAATCAAACAGCATAATGGTATAATATGAACCTGGAATCCCTTTGTTACATTCAGTATCATGTAAGTTAAGTCTCTGTAAGGACACCAGCAGAAGTGTCAGTCAGCATGTTTGGGTTTTTCCTGCTAATTCACTCCACTCAGCAGGATTTGGTGACGGGGTTTACTTTACGTGTTGGTACAGTGACCTGAAGCTTAGTGGCAAATCAAGCTCATTATTAGCAAATTCTAAGATGCTACAGAATTGAACACTTAATGGTGAAATTACAGGCTTATAATTCAATAGAAACCAATATTTAATTTCAATTTCCTCCTTTCTAGTATGCCATCACTCCTCCATATACATGAGCAGATTTTCGCCCTCTGCACTGGGGATTAAGGATTGATTAATGTTTTCTGTGTACTCTGATCCACTCTGAGATTTTGCTCAAACTTGCAAAGACCTCATTTTTATTCTCCAGTAAAGAGTTAATTTCTATTTTTATAAATATTAATATATGCCTTTTTGCTCAGCAGCTGAAATTTTCAAAATTACAATATTAAAGCAAATGCAAAGTTCAAAGGCAAGTATATTGAGGTGTATCAAGAGACAGATATACACGGGAGTTTAATTATGGATAAGAGAATAAATTCAACCACCCCACGAAAAGAAATATATTGTTGCTGCAGAAGCCAATAGAGAGAGACTTTCTATTTAAGCTTTCATACATTAATATAGTCTGCCTTATCAAACATTGAAAAAAACCAAAATCAACTTATTTTACCTTTGTCCTCTGTGAAGTTCATGTTAAAATTTAAGTGTGTATGTGGACTTCAGGATGTTTAAAAAATATTTAAAGCAGCAAAGGTTTACATCAGAATTAAGGATGTCTGATTTGGGCCCTAATCTGTACTCTGAAATAAATGGGATCTACACTCAATGGGTGGAGGAATTAGATCTGTATTTCAAGATCAAATTAAAATCAGTGGGTTTGCATTGCTTAGAATTTTTATGATCGAAAATATTATTTTAAATTTATGCTTAAAAATTATTTAAGTGTTTTAAAAAACCCTACTTGTGGATTTTATGTAGTTACAGACTGGAAAAGTATTTAACATATCTTTCCCTAATCTAAGTCAGTAAATTGAGGTAATGTGAAGAAGGTTTCTAGAATGTTGCTTCTGTTTTTAGGTGGCCATTATTAAGAAAGTGTTTGAAACCCACTTAAAATATTTTAAATTGTTTGAATCGTATATATCCCCTTGCTGGGCAGGATTTTTTGTTCAGTCAATAGGTTGTTTTTCAGTTATCTTAATCCTATTTTAACTGGGATTTATGTGCAAGAGAAGAAATGGACCAGCTGTCATTTTGTCTGCCTGGTAAGCCTGCCTTACCAGTAGGAGTATCCATGGAGGAAAGGTTAGAGCAGTGAATCTGAACAGTGTTTTCAGTCTGCAGCATTCTTGGAACAAAGTTTCTCAGAACTTGTCTGCCAGGACCATATCCAGAGGAAACTATCTACCTATTCTGCAGCTTTAAGGAAAGGTTTATTTTTCTTTTGGTAGAATAGATTCTCTGAGTGATGCAGAGAATGTTTTTGTATCTTATAATGAGTCATACAGGTTGGATTTTTTGGCTTCATTTATTTCTTTGTTTGTTTCCCTTTTGCACTGTGAACCTAATTTAGGAATAATAATGAAAATCTACAGCACAAGGTGAGAGAGTTCCATTATGAAGCCTTACAGAAAAGGAGGTGGTAATTTAGAAGAATGCAATACCATGAACCAAAATCTAGATGGATCATAGAAGCACTTCCACAGCTGAAAATGCAAATTTTGTTGTTCATTTCTGGAGTAATGTCTGAGTCCTGGAATGGTCTTTGGAACTGTAGTGGCTTTCCCTGGCCATGCTCTACATACAGTATCAGCCTCAGTTCTACTCTTGCTCATTGTACTGGGTTTTCTTTTGAAACAATTAGCCTAAGGTACAGTGAGATAGAGATTATTGTAGTAGCAAACAATTGTCTCTGAGAAGAAACATTGCATTAAAGGTAAGGAGAAAGAAGCTTTCACTTTTTCAAAAAGTGAGTTTGAAGTTAATGGAGTTGATTAGATTGTTATCAGCTGAAAACATAGTTTATACTTTCTGAAAGAGTGGTTACTGAGCTCATGAATTCACATTTTGTTCATCATAACTAGTTTGATATTTTTTCTTTGTGATGAGCTGCCTTTGGTAAATGTGTTTGAAACACAAAAAGGGTGTTTTGGACCCAGTACAAAAAGAAATTCTATATTCATTCCTACAGTACTGCCCCTATGCATTTGTCTACGTGTAGCCTTGACTCTGACAGCAGGAATAGGGAGGAGATAAATTTTGTTGAAGGTGTCTCAATACAAATGTTTACTGCAGCCATCCTGTCAACTGGCTGAAAAGTCTGTTATTGGGGATGCCTCAGTTGATTGAGAGACAGCCTCTTCTCCAGCTAGAACCACGGGTTTGCATTTTACAGGTGGAAAATACACCAATAAGAAACAGAAATTTGAAAATCTAAATAAAGCTCATGTCCATCCATCAAATTATACATTTGAAATTATTAAAAAATGTGTACATTTTAAGAATCTTATATGAAGTTTATAACAAAACATCTGCCAGCTCTCAGGAGGGATTCGATTTTGTTTTGAAGGCAAATTTTGGAGCAGTAATGCCCTACTAGGCAGGTCTTTTAACATAATTAATTTCTTGGATCCTCTCACTAAAGGAAAACAATATCTGAATATGTCAGATTTATACAGTTTTATGAAGCTAAATTCTACCTTATTTGCTTGTTTGAGTAGATACACACCCTGAATCCCTGAGAGGAAAAGCCTTGGACTATTATGTTTCAGTTGCTACAACTCCCTTCCTGTTGCTATTCATAACTATAAATATATTAATTCTTTAAACTCAAACTAAAGAAACAGCTATTTGTCATTATTTTCAGGTTTTTTTTAAAACATTGATTTTTAAATAATATTTTATGGTGTGCCTGCTGCTCAGATGCTCACACATCTTTCAATGCTATGGAGAGGTTTTAGAATTCTGCATGGGCTTAGGACTCTCTTCTGTGGTATGGGTCTATCTTATATGCACAGTTAAACCCAGCTCAAAGTGCTATTGTGCTAAATATGGACCATCCTGCCCCTATTTTCTAAAAATTACACAGTGAACTTTGTTGAAGTATACTGATTATTTCTTAGTCAGGTAATCATGTTTTGTGTATTCTTTTTCATGTTTCCAGACTTGTCAGTTCTTAGTCTTGTGTATTATATGAACCTCTGAATTTGGGAGGCTTTCCAAAGCACCTTGAACACTGTTGTGTCTCATCTAAAAATCCCACTTCAGGGAATAATTTAACCATAATTACTGTGGTGATATCAAATGTGAGACTTTTAATAGAAGTATTCAGGTGTCCAGATAAGTGATAGGACTATGTTTGTCTTGTGGTGTTTGGGGTTTTTTAAGAGTTTTTAAAATTTATTTTGTTTTTAAAACGTAAACTGAAACAAGTAAACCCACAAAGAATCTGAAATACTCAGGATGGGTGCCTTAAACATGTTGTGGAATGCATCGCTTGCAACCTAGCATTTTCCAACTGCTGCAGATATGCACTTCTAAGAATAGGGCAGAGTTTTAAATCCTACCCAGCCAACTGTGTGGGAAATTTTTAGCAAGGCTCTGAGAACCAGCTTTAGTTATTGCATAGTTTGGTTATGTTTAATTAAGTGAAAACAAACACCCATAACCAGAGCCAAATCCTGGGGAAAGTAGCAAAACTCGAACAGGTACCATGCTGTCCTTAGAAAAGAAACTACATTTCATATTCTTCTGATTCTTATTTTAGGATGCTCTAGGAGAACATGATGGGAACAGTTGTGGTGTTTGTATCTAAGAGACTTCAGTAAGATGGCAGAGCAAAATTAGGCCCTTGCAGACATATTTTTGTGAGCATTTAGTGCCAGGTGTACCAGTGCCACAGTACCAAGTGCTGCTGGTGAAAGCCTTAAAAATACAGATAATTTGCTCTAGAAGATGAGCTGAAGTAGGAATTCCTTATGAGAAAAGTGGTCAGAAGAGGCAGGGACAAGACTGGAGGTGGTGAAGGAGTTCAGCAGCCTGTGTGGTTTACATCAGCTGGCTCCCTGTTCCTGAGGCATGGGCAGAGCTCTCACGCTGCTCCTTGGAGAAGCTGCCTAACCAGTCTGTGCCTGTAGCACTGGAGCTCAGACGTTCTGCAAGATGAGATGAACCTTATCTGATAGCTCCCAGCAGAGCAAAGGAATTACTGCTTTTCCCTCCCACACTTCCAGCCACATTTTCCTGCCACTTCCCTTCATCTGATTCATCTGTGAAGTAATTATATTTGTTAATCTGTCAGGAAAGTAATTAAAAAGAAAACTTGAAAACAAACCTAAACCCTCAAATCCATGAGTACCCACTCTGTCAGTGAGCTGAATAGGCTCAATAGGAGATGACAGGAACAGTAGTATTAGGGAGTAAGAAGAGCTCTAATTCTGATCAGGAGACAAGCAGCAAGAGGAGAAAGATGTAGGAAATATGACTTCTGGTAGCAGAGAGATGAACTCAGCCACCTTGCAGGCCTCAGGCTCACCTTACTGAGTGGTCCAGAGACCAGCACAGACCTCATGGTGGCATGTATGATAAACATGTATGCTTAGCTATTTATCTGAAGCTTGAAACTGCTGTGAAAACACGATGACTTCAGACTCTGGCAATCCTTGCTGTGCTTCCAGATACTCAGTATCCTGCGCTGCGGGTGGGCAAAAAATATCTCACATACAATTTGTTTTGCGTAAGCCTTTCCAAGTATTAATGGGGAAAAAAAACAAAACATGATAAGATTATGCAAAACTTTATTGTTAGCAGAGATGATAAGATTGTTCATGTCAGATGATGCATGTTGTAAATACAGGCCTAGTTTCTTCAGTGAAGACCTGTTGTTTTTTGCTGAGGAGTTTGTTATTTGGAAGCAGTGGCTGAGGAAAAACTCTCAGCTTGTCAGTCAGTCCAACTGTTAATATCAGCTGTCCCCTGCTCGTTCCCAGTGCCAGGGAGGTCATCTCAATGACAGGGGCTCTGGCCAGCTGACGCCGGCTGTGCGAGTGCCAGGCAATGCAGCGCAAGCAGCTGAACCTGAGGAGTCATCGAATGCCTGTGACAGTGTGTCACCAACTCTTATTTTTCAACAGATACAAATATTTCACTACAGCTTCACACAGCACTGTACATTTACTTAACCCTTTACCTTAGGGTGGTGATTATTAATTAGGAGCAAAAAACTTGGTGTAATACAGTTTCCTTATTTTTCATGTAAGTTTTGTTTTGATTGTTAGGATTTCAGACCTGTTTCATAGCTACATTTTCTAATTAGAAAGATATTATTGTCCTTATTTTCACCTGAGTCTGAGGTGGATCCTCTTAGTGATATTCTGCTGTTTGCTTGGTATTCGCTCATGGTGAAATTTTGATATATCAGCTCTGTGGAGCTGAAAGGAGACATCCTGCTTCTGCCTCTATATCCCATATTCCCACAGTTAATGGCTGCCTGCTCATTGAATCTGCTCATTAAGCTGGCTGAGGTCTAACCAAGCTAAAAGGTGGCTATTGCTATGCTGGTGAGTCAGATCATTGCCCATGGAAGCCTGATGAGTGCCAAAATGTGGCGAAGAGAGAGGATGGAAGGTGAAACTGTGGTTACTGGAAAATGCAAAGGAGGAGCAAAGAGCAGTGGAAGAGGAGTGACAAGTAGGAAGAAAGGGAAAGTGATGGTAAACTGTTAGATAAACTAAGCTATTAAATGTAAATTTACCTTTACAGACTATGTAACACAATGTGTGGAAGCTTTCTTTTTTATTTTTCTTCCCCCCTGAAGGCTGAATAGGCCTTTGAAACACTTATCAGATCAAAGGTTAGTATTTTATTACTGTTCACGAATGCAAAGAATAATCTGGTTGTATGAAAGAATATTTGGGGGACTATAAAAGTTCTTTTCTAGTCATATCTTCTTAAGATGTGAATGGGCTCATTACCCAGTGACTTAAGGAGAGCCAAGCTAATCTGCATGTGATGGCACTGCTTCATTAGGTATAATTTCTGAAGAGTGTTTTTTGCAAATTTCTCCGCAGCCTGGCAAGTAGGACCTGTAGTTGGTTTGGAGATCCATTATGGTCTTTATAGATTTCTCACTGTCCAAATGCACTTGGAGACTGATGACCTGCAAAGGCTGGACTTAAATACTACTTTAAAAACCTACTTTAACAAAGTCTCTGAAAATTTGGAAATGCCACAGTGTATAACCTGTAGAAGAAACAACTATTTTCTAAGGGTTTGATGCATTGTGTTAATCTGGAAAAAGGGCTTGTCAGGTAATTTCTCATTTCAATGAGTGTTATAATAGCCTGCTGCCAAATGGATCTAGCTGTATTGCCAGACTTAAAGCTGATGCAGTTAAATGACATTAAGAAACCTGTTCTTGGGGTTTGAATTAGAAATTTAATTCACATTTCTTGATTATAGTCACACTGAGTTGGACACAATGTTGGTGCTTGAAAGAAAAATCAGGAACACTCCAACCACTCTAGTTAACACCTATCATCCTCTAATTTTGTTGGTCTGTTCTCTTATTTTGACTAATGCAGTTCAGGATTGTAATCAAAAGTTGTCATTATGTCATGACTGCTCAGTGCTTGCATGACAAGTTTTATATTCTCAGTTTCCAGTGGGCTGTCATTAATGGGAGAAGAACCAAAACGTGAGTAGCAGGCACAGAAATCTGTCCTTTCAGTGAAGGAACACCACGTACCAATGTAAGTAATATCAATATCTTCTCACATTGTCTACATTTCAAAAACCAGTAGAAGTTAATAGTGAATTTATTTGTATGTGTATATTCTTTTCTGCTGAGATTCAGGAACATTCTTTATGGAAATACCCTTTCTCCAGTTGTATGAAGTAATTGGTATGTTCACATTAATATTTGATTCTCTTAGGAGACAGCCACTTAGATTAGTATTGCTTGGAATTTATATCATAAATATCAGTGATTGCTGCAGTGTTTTTTATTTGTTTAATGTCGTAGCTCAGAAATGGAAAAGCTAAAGCTAGATCAATCAAAAACTTTTAATGACACCAATTTAGACCTCTAGCTGGAAGAGAGAGGCACTAATGATCTGTTTAAAGGATATCGGACCTTAAACACAGCTGGGGGATCTTAGTTCTCTTTAGTTGTAAGAAATGTCCTGCATCAATGTTGTATCATTCATGAATGTTGTATCATATCTGAAGTGATTCTTTTCACAAGTTTAAGTGTGTGGAATGTATTTCATGATTGACATGGTCTCACTTCATATGTGTCATATTTAGACAACTTAATGCCCTTCAAACAAATAAGCACATTTCTCATATACTCTTCTAGCCTCTCATTAAATTAATAATTCTGTAGATATTTCAATAAAATACTGACAGGCCATGGTTTCAGGTTTCTATTTTCAATACTTGTTGTGTCATTTATTAAAAAAATAGAATGAATTTGCCTTTTTTAAGAGTATCCCTCTTCCACCACAAAGTGAACAACTTCTGCAAATAATAGATCTCTTGGGAGATGGCAGTTCTTGGCAAAGGCAGTAAGAGATTTTTAGTAACCATTTGACTTCAGGGAACTTTGGAAAAAAAGCTCCTGTTACTGGAGATCTGATCACTGTCTTTCTGCAGCTAACTGAAACAATTCCATAAAACATGTGCTTCAATTCTCAAGAAGTGAAAAACATATTAGAAAATGAGACATTTCAACACATTATGACCACAGCTCCTATCTATGATTAAGTTAGTTTCTCTGTGTTCAGATAGTGACACAGGGACTTGACCTGACAAATAGTTATGTTGGGGATTTCAGAGCTGTGTCAGTGTCCTGTACTGGCACTAATGGGGTTTTCCAGAGCTGATCTAACATTGCAGCTGTGTGCTACCATATGCAAATTAGCAATTAGAACTGGCAACGCTGGTCGTGGAATGGGTGTCTTTGGTGGGGTTTCAAAGTAACTCTTCCTCCAAATCCTTATTTCTTTAACTGCAACCTTTTTTCTTAATTGCCTTACTCTATGATATCTTCAGCAGAAGTGACTGCAATACCTCAGGTCCTGGCTTGTACCTTCTCCAAACTGATAACGCCTGCTTTCCAAAAAACCCTGTGAGAGCCTCAACCCCTTCTACCTCCTCCTACTTCGGCCAGACATTATCTTAATCCTCAGTCTCTCTGCTATCCTATATTAATCCTATAAACCCTGAGCAAATCTGCCTACCTCTGTCAGTATTTGATGAAGAAGGTCCAGGGTGACCGCTCCCAGTGTGCACTGACAGGCTGCAAAAAACTGACCACAGTTTGAATCTCCCCGTTTAACTGTCCCTAACAAGCAGTTATGAAATCCACAGAGCAGCTCTAAGTGCTCATAAGATGTTCTGAAAATGTTTTTTATGTACCGGTCCTTTTGGTTTTCTGTATAATGCTTATAGTATAGGGCTGTCTCTGAGTTAGTGAAATTTAAATGCCAGTTGTGAAAACAACATGAATAATACAAGCGGTGTATTGGTGAGACTTTGAAAGATCACGAGCATGACCCAAGCAAGTGGGATTCTATCCTGGTTACAAAGAGATTTCAGTCAGAAAACCACTCTGACTGTTGATTCTTCTTGTTTCTCTTGCAAAAAATTACTTCAAATTCTTTAATGAACTTTTTCTTGAATGTACTTATTCACTGCAATTTAGAAATGACAAACTGCACTGTATGTGCTTTGTAGTTCTAAGAAAGTGAGTCTTATTTCTTTTTGTTAAGGCTCACATGTGTAAGAATACTATCAAAAGCAGGCTGTGTGTTTAGGAAGGATGAAATTGCTCAGATTAAGGCATGCCCTGACATGTCAAGATTCTGAGGAGAGTTTGGGAGTCATACTGAATCATCAGATGAATGTTAACTCTGATAGCAAACCTGTAGCTAGAATGGCTAATGTTCTAAAGAGTTCCTCAAAGTTTTGAGTCTTGAACTGGGGATAAGTGCAACTGTTGTGAGGAGTTAATTGTCCGACTTTGCTGAAAATATTTCAAGACGGATGCTGAAATCTGGCTGGAATGTTATGGGAAGAATAATAGAAGAATTTAATATAAAGTATGTTCTAAATGAGTATAACTCATTAAATAGAAAGTTAATTGGTTCTTCAGGAAGGCACACTTTCTAACAGATGGAAATTTGACAGTAAAAGGTAAAAGATAACAAAATTCAGTGATTGGCTGAAATTACTTCATGCAAGAAAAGATTTTTAGGAGGGACAATAATTCCAGGGCAGTGACAAAAGGAAAATGATGAAACCTATCACAAAACCTCAAAACATTCTTAGCATTTTAACTTAATTTTAACAGTTCAGAATTTGCTATTTGTCCTGGGTAGATGGTTATTTTGGCTGTGATTATTATAATATCATCCACACTCCTGCTGTACCAGTTACAGAATATACTTACAAGATATGTGACAATTGCTGCTGGATCACTTGCTTGCAGCCTTCCTTTTGGAACTTTGCATATTTTAAGCAGTAACCTTTTATAATCCAGAACCAGTGAATTTCAGAGACTGAATTTGCCATTGTTTTTGGTGTCATGAATCAAGAAATGTGAGTATCTGATGGTGTCTTTTCACTGTCTTTTCATGAGCCAAGGAGAATTGTGAATGAATCTGTGTAAGACAGGAAAACCAGCCCTGCTTCTCTGTGGATTTCCTGCTTCCCATCTGACAGATGGGCAGAATGGTACTTTCCTAGTTCACAGAGAAGTGTGCCATTGTTGAACATGGACTGTTTCTTGCACAGCCATTTAGATGATGTTTGAATTTGGAATGGAGCTAAAATAATGGTTGGTCATTTGATAAAATAAATGTTGGGGAAAAAAAAATCACTTTGAACAGCCTTTTGATTTATGGATGTCCATGCAAAACAACAATTGCAACCAGCCATAGTAATAATGGAATACTGCCAAAACTGTGCTACCAAAATTCAGGCCAGGCCAGCCCAGAAGAGAATGGAAGCATCTGCTTGATTTTTGTTGAAAATCCTGGAACTCATAAGCAAGTGCTCCCAATGAAGTATAAGCTGCCTGTTTGAAAGGATGTCTCTGTTCTAATTTGTTTCTGTTGCAATAGGCCTCTGTGCCTTGTTGGTCTCCAAAACTTTACTTTTCAACAAATTATTTTGGATGGCATGGACCCAGTAGCAAGCTAATGTACTATAGTCATCATTAGCAAATGTGCTTTGCCCTTGAACAGTCTCCTATGCTAATAATTTTATGCCATTACTATCCTTTTTCAGGAGTAGCTGCCCTTGCTAAATGCTGCCTGTCCATTTGCCAGGGGGAGGTCTGTCATGTGATTTTGTCCCTCTCAAAAAAGGTCTCTGTGTATGGCTTGGCTGACATCTCAGTTCATTGTATGCTGACACTGAGTGTAGCAGGCTGGCTATCCTCACAGAGGGCTATAGTTCAGCTGATCTTAGAGGTATTTCTAACCCTTAATGACTCTATGATCTCATCTGCTGCCCTTTCTAAATGAGCAACCAGGCTGATGTCATGTGTTAACAGATGATGGTGCTGGGTTTGGTGACGAGGCCTGCATATTGCTAAAATGTGTATCTAGGAATGGAAAATACATACATATCCTTCCTACATGTGTACCTCTATAAATGAACTGCTCCTTCATTCAGAGATCTGATCACTGACAGAGCACTGACAGAGTCTGTGCAGTCTTTTACCACTGGGGTTGCATACTGGGTGTTTTACAAACATTTGGGCAGAGAGTAGTGCCAATGGTGAGCTTATAAACTAAGAAAGTGAAACGGCTCTTCATAAAAGTCTTAGCTTTGAATCTGTGATGTATGTGCTAAATTTTCTGATAATGTCAGAGACCTTATCAATACCAGGCAGAGTATGCTCTTAGAAAACATGTTTAATGTACTTTAAATAACATAACAGGATTCAGTGTTTACTGGGACCAAAGCTCATGTAAAACTAGCTGGAATTACTTGGCCTTTACTTCCTTAACTTTAGCTGTAACTAGATAACTCCTTTTCTAACTTAGTTGTCTGTATTTATTCTAGGCAATAGCCTAGCTTAGGGTGTTTTTGGTATTTTTGCCTAGCAATGCTAAACAATGTTTATCTTGCCCAATTTGGGATAGATGCAGAACATTTCACTACCTGACAGGTTATAAAATTTAATGGGAAAGTAGACCACAGTGTGTCATGGTCCGAAACACAAAATGTGAGAGAAAACTGATGTTTCTAATGAACAGTCCTTGGTAGCAGGACATTTCTCTGGACTGTAGTACTAATAGTGAACAAGATGAGGGAAGAATTAACCCCAGAAAGTGTATTTAAAACCAGAAAAAGAAAAGATCAGGAAAGCATACGGGAAGCCCACTACTCTCTTTTGATTTGGTTTCATTTTATTTGCAGTACTATTTCATGTCGATGACTAACTTATAGATGTCCCTTAGCACCTCTGGAAGCATTCAAATAGATCATGCTTGAACTTCTGGAAGACATCTAATTGTAATTGGAACCTCAGGAACACATAAACCAGGGAAGACATCGTGAGGTTCAGAGATCATGATGAACACTAGGAAAATGTTAACTGATACATGAGAAAGTAAGTTGCTGAAGAAGCAATTTCATGATCTATAGTTTGGCCTTTTGTCTGGCCTTCATCAGGTATATAATAACAAAGCTTGAAAGCTCTTTGATCAGCAGTTCAGCTCCCACACTGGGGATGAGGAAGGGCTTGCTCAACTGATAACTCAATTTCTTTGTCAGAATGAGGTACAGGAGGGACATAGAACAGGAGCTGGTGTGCCATCAGTTAAAACAGTACTAAACTTCTATCAACCACTTTTTGCAGGAGAAGTAAGAGCATGGACAGGTTAACCAACAGCATATCTAGTATTACTTGTTCAGCTTCAGCGAAGGAAGCACTTGCAAAAAAGGAAACACAGAAACTGGCGTTCCTCCCAGGATAAACCTGCTAGGGCTTGTAGAGCTTGGCTGTCTGTGGTGGGTGGGGAGATTCTAGACATGTTCTGTCAGACCCTGGCATCTTCACTGCCTATGAAAGGGCTGTGTTGTGTTCTGACAGGTAAATATGGGATGACACAGTAGCTGTGTGGAAACAACATAGTGGCACAATCACCAGACCAAATGAAACTCATGGAGAGCAGAAAGACACTGCTTGAGATGGCATCTAATGTCAGAGAGAGTTCTTCCTCTTTTGAAGTCCCAATGTGATAATGGTTCTTTCTGAGGGTACAGAAGATCCCCTTTGCTTTCTATACTAGATTAAACTAATATTGCCAAGGAAGTGTCTGCAGGTGCTGTACACCATGACTCTGTGAGCCATGTGGGTACTAGTGCACACTTCACAGTGACTGACTGTGATCCTTCCAGCCTGCAGCATGGGGAAATTGCTATTAACAACTCAATATGTCTAGAACTTAAATATATGGAACATGAAATTTATGAAGCCTCAATTTATAGAGCCTGACCCTCTGTGTCTGTTCACCACTTCCCATCTAGTCTAAGTCCCCTAAAACTCATGTGAAACCTCCAGTTTTCTATCAACAATGCACAGAATCACGTCTGTTTGTGAGCAGTTTTGGGGACTGTCAACCAGCATGAGGTTCCAAAGAGTTTTAGTCCTCTGAGGTACAGCATAAAGTTTGCTTCTGGGGTTTGGGGTGGGGGGGGAGTAGTTTAATTATTTGTAGAGATCAAATGTATTAAAGAAGGTTCTGGCTGTGCAATGTAATTTCTTTATAGCATCCATTGGGATATTGCAAGTTTGGGCCGATGGAGGGGCCAGCCCAAGGGTTTAGCACCTCATCTGCACTGAGCTAGTTAGCCAAAGGAACATTACTCTTGCAGTGCTCAAAATTGCATGGAAATCTAGAAGTAATTTTCAGTGGCATGCTTAAGGTAATTTTCAGCTCATTCATAATCTCCTAGGGGTAGTTTTCTGAAATAATGTTTCTTGTGAGTGTCTTTGTAAAGACACATACAAATACAATCTTTACTCCCCTAGCATTGACTTGGTAAGGATCATTATCTTTTATTTTGAGAGATGTTCTAGAGTTATGCTGGGAGTAATAACCTGGATTTAGCCTCTCCTTGGAAGCCCTCAAAAAGCTCTGGGTAGATGGGAATTAATCTCTTCTTTCTGCAATTCTTACTTCAAGAAGGTAATTTCTGTGTACTTTGTGAATGTCTTGTAAAGAAAGTTTATTTTGAAAAAAATGTTCTAGACTATCAAGCAAAAATACCATTTAGGGAATGGACTCTCTCCATCTTTATGCTCAGTTTTGCATGGATCACAATGCAAATACCAAAACAGCAGTCATCCATTACTAGTTTAAGCATCTCTGAATTCTAATTCTTAAATAGAGTAATATAGATAGAGTTTAGTTATATTTCACTATGCAAAACAATGTCTTGAAATACAAGGATTAATTAGAAAAAAGTCTCATCTTGTTGTAAGGAATTTGCTGACTCTTTTTGGACTCAATTGAGCAATCCCAGGGCATGGTAATCTCCTCGATGCAGGAGCTGAGGAGGCAAAGAGCACCTATAAATTAAGCATTTGTTGTTCAAAACATATAATTACAAAATCTGTCTGGGCAGATGCAAGTTCAGACTTGTTGCGTGGAGACAGAGATTGTGGGAAATGACAGCTCAGTATTAAGTCTGTAGAGGACTATTTGGGCAGGGGGCAAATACACAAAACAACTGTGCTCCAGTATATTGAATTACCCTGCAGTGCAATTGGGAGTTTCTGCCAAAAAGGTCTTTTGAGAACATAAATCTTTGATTTCTAGCAGCAGCAGCATTGACAAATGACAGTCAAGACACACATCATCCTGGGCATTATGTAATCTGCTGGGAGTTCTGTACTTGCTGTATGAGGGGGAAGGAAATAAGATTACCCTGGCGTTTTCTGAGCCTTTGGGGTTTTGTTTTTGGCTAGTCAGCCATTACAAAAACAAACAGGGCCAAATTCATTCTTTGGGTATCTTTGAAGTCAGAGGAGTTATCACTGTACTAAGTACCCAGCTTCTTAGTATAAAGACTGTGTTGAATCTCACAGGACAATCCCCTTTTCAAAAAGTTTTTCTCTAATGGTTGCAGTGTTTAGCATGGCTTTTCATTATTCATGATGAGTCATGCTGCTACCTGTTCAAGCTGCATTTGCAAAGAAGTGGTTTTTGCCTTTTCTCAGTTTTCAGTGAAACATGAAAAAAAATCTCACGAAACAATTAAGAATCATGCCTAGGCCCATCAGTGTGCTCTGGGAAAAATGAGAAAATGGGTCAGCTAGGGTAAAAGGAATTTCTGTGACAATGTTTTGCTTCTACCGCTGCATTTAAAGGTCTCCTGATGCCCAAAAGACTTTATAGGGCTCCCTTTACTATTTGGTTGCTGCGTCTTTACCTCATCCTCCCTGCTGTGTGTAAAAAGTCATGGTAGGCCTGGTGCCTTTACCACCTTACACCTAGGTTGCAGTCAAGGTTACTAGCAGGGAAAAAATATTTGTTCTCCTTTCCCCTAACTCTTAATGTAGGGACTTATCTATATCTTAAGGTGATACAAAAAGTAGTGGAAGTTGTTTGCATAAATGTTTGTGTGATCCCACTAGGGAGAGCGTAACCCATGTTCAGATTTTTTTCCACTAGCTGCCTTGCATTCCTTTTGATGGCTTTTTTCTTGGGGAATTGTTTTTTTCGTACCTGATAAACCCCATGGTAGTTTTCCCCAATACCCCAACTTTAGCATCATGTTATAATGATTTCAGCAGGACTGACTCACATCTATCGCAACCTAGAGCAAGTTGCAAATACTTGGCATTCCAGTTTATGTAGCAGACAAATACTTGCCTTCAAGTACTTTCTTCTGGGAGCCCATCACAGTGAAACTAACTGATGGACAAGCCCAGGCTTGGAGACAAACGTTTGTTAATTTTCCTACTTTCTCTCTCATCTAGCATCTGTATTTTCCTGTTTACTGTTTGCTCAGCTAACACTGCCAGCATTGGCTGTTTCCAGACTAATGGAAACTTTCTCCTGAGTGAAGCAAGTTGCAATGGCTTCTATTTGAGAATGGAAAACATCTGTAATCTTTACATCCGAAGATCTTACCATAAATATAGAAACAAAGCACTGTTTGCGTTCAGACCTCAAATATGTCTTTGAAACAGCTGTGAGCTGGAAAAATGTTTGGTGATGTGAAGGAAGATGAGTGCTCTAAACATCTCATTATGAAATGCAAAAGGGTATTATTTTATTTTGCTTTTGAGCTCTTTATTCCCACAGGATGGCCTTTTAAAAAAGGAAATGTGGCAAACAGGAAAAGAAGGCATTTAAGTATAAGCACAACTGTAGCCTGAATTGTTGGCTTGGTCTTATCACATTCTAGATAGAGGAATTGAAGGTGAATGGATTCACACCCAAATTCCATTGTAATCATCAGCAGAAACTTTATAACTGGGCTCAAGGGCCACTTGTCCACCTCCATGTACAGCTGTTGAAGTGCAAGGATCTCTGAGCCTTTGTCCTGATGTACTTTCAGTTGATTGATCCTGTTCTATAACTGGGAGTGGATCAGGTATTATGGGTGCAACCACAATAACAGAGATTTCTGTAACCTACTTAAGAGAAGTCTGATGTAATTTTTCTGACAGGAAATGAGGATCCTACAAATCTGGCCTTTTTTGTTCTCAAGGCAGCATTTTTAGGCCTCCCAAAAAAGCAAAACCAGTGTTTAGTCCTTTTATTCCTTTTCTGCAATTTGCAGCCAGAGGTGCACAGAGTTTTTGTCAGGGTATAAAACGCTGCTATCTGGAGTTATTTCTCAGATTCACTGACTGTATGCAATAATTGCATAGTTAAGGCAGTTTTGCACATTTTAAAATAGAACTGCACAAATGAAGCTACAAGAAAATGGACATGTAAAAAATATTCCAATTTTCTGTAACAAGCTTTAGACAGACCAGATTTCATTGTTAAATATTACTGTATTGTGATGTCCCTGCCTTAAAGTCTGAATAGGAAAAGGAAATGGATTATTAACTGAATGGTTTATATATATATTACAGAGAGAGCCATGCTTTTCTGCAGTTTTCATGTGACATTTTCCAGAAAAGTACAGGTAAAAATGCCAGCAAAAAGTCCTGTTTCATATAAGTTTATTTGCATATTTATATAGATTCTGTATTTACTAGAAATGGTTGCTTTGTAGCAATAGTGTGTGACAAGTCATCCATCACTTGATGTCTGGACCACAGCAGACATTTTAAGAAAGAACTTCCAGTAGCTTCTATGTGTTTGTTTTCATATGAACATTCATTGGTAGGCCTGTCAAGTGTTTGCTGTGTCAATGATTTCTCCAAAGCCTTTCTTATACGTGCTAATTGCCTGAAAATTGCTTTGGTATGCTAATCTCAGGGGTTATATTGTACACTGAAAGTAAACACTGTATTATACAGTAAAAAATTCACCTCCTCTTCCCTAATTTTATTTGTTCACAGGTCTATGTTGACTATTTCAATCAATTCCTGGTTCATCCAAAGTAGAAAATTACATATGAATTTGAGAATTAAGCTATCAGCATAGCACCACTGAGTTAATTCATACCTCAATGAATCCATAATTAAATATTTTAACCTGTTTGCACTGCTTGACACACTTTAAATATTAGACTAATATTATTATCATCTACTGAGCATGAGTCCTTCCCAAGCTGGGAATATTCCATATCAAATCTGGGTAATCTTTCCATTGAAATCTCTCTGAGGCAACAGATGGAGTGGGAGTCTCCCTAGCTAATGGCTAATAGAAGTGCTGCTCACTGGCAGCTTCTTGCCATCAGCCAGGAAACCTGGCTCTTGGAACCTCCTTAGTAATCAGCATGGACAAAGGTACTTCCAAGGTGTACAGGAATGAAAAGGAATAGGAGAAGTGTGTTGGCTTTAGCATAAGCAGAGGAATACTTTCTGAAATTATAAGTGAAGATATAGAAAATGTAGAGAACTATTGGTAGGAAAAACCCTATAGCCACACCTTTGTAGTGTTTGCTAGGAGTCACACTGTCCTTTGGCATATATGGAAATGTATAATACTGAAGAATCTGACACTGTATTTCCATTGCAGATTGTGAAATCCCACTAGGATTTCAAAACTCCAAGTGTCTTTAAACAAGTGGAAGCATCTTTCTTAAGTTGTGATCATGTTCAGTGAGCGCCAGTTTACTCTGATTAAAATGCTTTCATAAAGTTACTCTGTTTTTTTACAAAAAATACCACCTGGAAGCAGCTGGAAAGGCGTTGAGCTATGATTACCACTGCTGAGTCCAGCTCTGTAGCACTGCTGGAAATGATGTGCACTGGCAGACTGCAGTGGAACAGGCTGTTACTGCTGTCAGTCTGAGTCAGTCCAGACTTCCCCTCAACACCCAGCCTTCCTACCCTCCCCTCATCCCTTTTACCTTCAGACTTTCATGGCAAGACTATTATGCCTTTTCTTTCCTGCTTCCATGTACTTAAATTAGTGAACTCCTACAGGCTCCTGTTGCTCTGTGTGCACATAAACCTTGCTATCAGTTGCAGAGCTGGTTGTGACAGATTCGTACAAGTCCCAGGCTGAAGGTGACACAGACAGTGCCAGGCAATCACAGGGCTGCTGTTTGCCCTCTGCCTTTCGCTCTATGAACCATGTTCTGTCACTTCTGACACAGTGACAGAAAATGTTTCACCAAGAATTTTAAAAAAACTAACATTTTTCTCATGCAAACAAGAAAAAGAATGGCACTACAGCACTGCTGAAAATCTGTAACACATTTATGTTTATCTAGGTCATGGATTTCTGTGGGGAATTTACCGTGATATTTAGCCAACAGAAGCACACAAATAGAGACAACTTTATATGTCCTTTCCTCAAGAAAAAATGCTATAGAAATTAATGGCCATCCATTGGAGTAAAGTTGCCAGAATTTGATTTCAGCATTCTCTGTGCCTGAGGCTGGATGTATTGTAATTTCTTAAATAAGTGATATTTTTAAAACCATAGTCAATAAAAGTCTTCACTACATAACCTGCATCTGCTTAATCCCTCTCACAGGAATTTAGTGGAGGAGTTCTTTGTTGAGATAGTTATCCTGAGATTAAACGAATTTCATGACAATATTTTTTTAGAAGTTTGTGGAAAATGTCATTCCACCGATTCCATGTGCAAACTTCACCATAAAAGTAAGGTAGATTTCAGAGTTCAGCAAAGTGCCCAAGAATTCACGATTTTCCTTTCTCATCTTTGTGTCCATTCATGCAGTGTGTTTGGGTGCCTTGTGTAAGCATCGATGTTTCTACTGTGATGTGCATGGTGAGTTGATTGACAGTGGAGCTGAGATTCTACATTCCTAGGCAATCTGCACGGGAACACTTTAATTTGATTTGTAACTTTACACATTAAAGGGAAAAAACCCCCATATTTTATGTTATGTGTATGATTTAAACGAAATAATGAACACCCAACAGCTATAGTGAAAGCATGGGAGAAACTCGGTAATTTCTCAACCAGCTCCTAATTCATCTGCTTGTTTTCCTAAAACAGACAAATATCTCTAACAAAACAGATTCAAAACAATGGATCCAAGGCTATAATTTACCACAAGTAGGCAAAAAAATCACTGTGGTTAATTTTCTTCTCTGAGACTTAAATCTGAAATGAATATTCTGCATATCACTGTTAAAGCAGGGTGTGACAGAAAGGTAGAAGATCAGGGGAAATGTCTCCTTCGTGCAAAAGAAAAGCTCTGTCTGCAGGCATCTACAGACAGGTCAGGGGCTAGGGAGGAGAGGGGCAAAATATAACAGAGAAAATTGAGATTGTCCTTTTATTTCAGTCTGGGGATATAATTTAGAGAGACAAGAAAGAGAAGATTTAAATTACCTTTTTCCAGCAACTTCAAGAGAAGGCTAAGGTTCTAGAGTGTTTGAAAGGTGAAATAACCAATTTTGAGAGTGAGAAAAGCTGAGCAGGAATTGTAATTTATAGAGGTTAGGGACTGAGAAGTTAGGTCAGACAAAATCTTCATGAGAATGTGACTTCTGATAATGGAAACATCACGAGACAGCAGGAAACTCAGTGTGGGGGATGTTTAAAACAATCCATTGCTGGATATAGCTCTGGGGCCTCAAGACTATGCATAGAGCAAAGCAGAAGTAGTATTTGTTTATTCATTTGTTATACATATATATATTTGTTACTTGATGATGGCTCTCCTCACAGTGCTTTTTGATGCTTTTCCTGATCACACAGAACGTTTAAACAACTAGAACTGGCTAACTAGACTTGTTTATTAATATAAATTATTCTAGTTCTGACAGTGAAAAAAAACTGGTTTAAATTAAGGCCAAAACCACAGGCTCGGTGTATCTATGTAAATTGGAATGATTTCTATGCATTGCTGCATTGTTGATGGCCAAATCAGCACAGTGACCACTGTATTTTTCTGTATTCCAAGTCACTCTTTAATGCTATTTCATGTCACAGAAGCAGGTTTAGAACAATTAGATTAAATCCACCTACATTTCAGTAACACTATCTTTCTCCTCCATCTGTCATTCTACCCTTTTTCACCATTTCCCCCTTGTCTCTCAAGAATAGCTGCAGACACAGGCACACATATATTTTAAGATTTGTGTAGCTCTACCTTTGAAATAGATACTCATCCATTGTGAGCTGGCACAAATGCATTGAAGTTATAGTGCACTCATACAAATAGTTCTCTGTCCTTTCCTCCCACATCTGAAAGCACAAGAACTCCTACTCCAGATCCACATCATAACTGCAGATGTATAAACCAGGAGGTTTCTTTCAGTAAGTAAGAAAAGCAGAATGAAGAGCAGGATGAAAATACTACGTAAAGACAGATTTTGATAGACACATTTCTTTAGAAAATAGATTTTAAGAAATAGTGACCTTACCTTCTTTGTTGTTGATGTTCAGAAACCAAAGTGTGAGACTGCATTTTGATGTCACATTTATCAGCACCACTTTGCAATTGTCAACAAGGTAGAGGACTGGAAGCAGCAAAGTCTGAATTATAAATCCTTTTGATGCTATGTTATTGTGCTTTCTTCATGCATATATCTATCCAGGTGAAGTCGTTTTTGGGGCTAAGATAAATGGAAGGAAACAGATATTTTCGAAATGTCTATGGTGGACTAAAGAATACTTGCTAAAGACTTTTCCTCTGATAAATCAGTTATCATTGATGTGAGTTGTATGTCAGTTAAAATCGAGTAAATTTTTAACCTGCTGCTAAGAGAGAGACCTGGGGCTGTATGATTTATAAGTGGGTGCAGCCCTCACTTTGGCATTTATTGTGGCCTTTGTTCTGGACATATCCTAGATAAATAAGCAGGTGAGGTAGATACTGTGATTTACTGTAATGTCTGAACAGATAAAAATGCTGGGCAGGTGCTAAAGGTTGGGGTTTTTTTTAAAGTGTTAAACTTTCATATGATGAACTGTTTTCAATGAAATTGTGTCTTGACACTACTCAGGAAAACCGCAGCGAATGAATTCTAAAATGGAACTTGTGTGGTCAGGAACGATGAATATTTTTAGGGATACAACGAGAATGCTATACTGGATATGTGTTCAATATTTGTTTTGATTCAAGCAAAATTGCTTTGAAAGCAATAATTTAATGGCACCTGTTGGATTTTCCTGTGTCAATTTTCATGACACCTCGATTTATCCATTTAGTTGTGTGGGAAGAGTGAGAGAGAATGTGGCTCTGTTTTGGAGAGGATGCCCTCTGAGACATATCTCAGACTCTGCAAGATTCACATACACTTCCATAACACAGAATATCTCCATCCAATCTGAAGGGGATGTAGCCAAAAGAATATTAATTTTTAACTATTCAAGTTGTATATGAGACAGATTGAATAATCTGGAAAAGCTGCTTCCCTAAACAAATGTGTCGGGAACAAAGAGCTAAGAAAGCAGGGAGATAGGGAATGAGTCAGAAATGTGAAGGACCACAGCACTTTGTAGTGGAGGTTTCAGGGACTGTTAAATCTCTGAACTATAAGTGAAAGACATGGTCTTTGTAATTCTTTCCATTTTGGCTGTTTGGGATCTCTTTGCTGTGTGGAAATATTCAAAGGCCAGCTGGGATATTGTTATATGTTTTGTAATATGAGTAAAAGTAGCGTGGCACAGGCTTTGGTTAGCACAGAACATCAGCTGTGTGGCAATCTGTGACCAAGTCCACACTTGGCTGATGCCAGCTGTATTCTGCCAGCAGAGTGCCCCAATTCCCAGAGGTAACTCCTGCTGGCTGAGGTTGCCAGCTAGAAATTAATTCTGTTCCTTGCTGATGGGGAGATCTACTGACTTTTGAAACTCACTAGTCACAGAATTTGGTATCCTACCAGCAGAAACTGAAGGCTGGTGAGCTCTGTCATGGTACCATCTCCTAGTGTTCCTTCTTGACTTCTTCCCATCTTTTGGGTAGGTAAACATAAAAGAAGTGGAAAATATGCTTTTGTAGGTGTCCTTTCTTCACTTGGCCAGGTAGAACTCCTGCAGATCCTTTTATTCTCCTTTCTGTGTTGCCCTAGTTGCTTTTTATTCAGGAAAAGAGAAGAAAAATATATTAAATACCAGTATGGAAATAATTTTAAAGGAGGTCAAAAGACTAATCTTTAACGGTGCTTAGTATCAACTCCTTCGGTCGAGATTTGCATCTTTAGATTGCACAGGAACCCGAATGCTGTGATTTGACAGACATTTCCTTTGGGAAGAGTTCGGTGCGTGGAGGTGTGTGATCGTGTGACCGTGTGTGACCGTATGTGTATGTGTGTGTCCTGCCCTGCCCGCCCGGCTCCCCGCGCTGCAGCGCGCCCAGCTCTCCCTCTGGCGGCTCCCCCGGTACAGCTCGCTTGTGAACGTTTCCCTCCGGAACTCTTTCTTAAATGGTTTCCAAAAATACACACGTGCAATTATTTATAGGCTACAAGCCTGTCAGCATTTTTAAAATGGTGTCAGAAGGTAAATAATGATGTAATTATATAATTTCTATGCATCCCTTATATCTATATTTTTTAAAAAGGCTTACTGTGTGCCATGTTCAAGAGTTACAAAGATTTAATTCTGGTCTACTGTGGATGGTTTAGCTCAATTTTGAGAAAAAAAATGCCGGAATGATGGTATTAAAACCAGGATGAGAATGTAATGGACTTAGACAAATGCTGAGAAAAGACTGGAGCAGAGACAGACCTATCAGATTTTGGTAAGAAAATTTACCTCCATAGCAATTTTTTTTGTTGTTTATTCATGAAAGCATTATCTGCATCTATGTGATGAATAAGGCAGGATCATGCAGTCAGTGCTCTACAATCAAAACTATGCACACATGTACATTAAGGACTACTGACCACTTTGGCTTTATGTTATAGTGGGACTTTTGTCTTAATATAGTAGTAGCTTGAAATTAATATTATTTGCTGGACTACAGGAATTTTGTTTGTCTGAAGAGGTGATTTTTGTTCCCAGAACTGCTACACCATATTATAGATGTCATGATACTTCCTCGTTTACTTTCTTTTGATTCTTGCCACTACTGAATTTGAATCCTAAACCTCTTCAAAGCAAAAGAACACCCTTTCCTCCTCTGTTATGGTATCATCTTTTTCACTATTGCTCAGTTTTACCAGAACAGAAAACAACGGAACTGTTCAGGGCAGCTAATGGATTTATGCTTCATTATTTTTTGCTCTGGCCAGTCTGAGAGGCAGAAGCAAAGTGTGCGAAGTCTCAACTTTTCTACATTGTGTAGTGTCTCTAAATCACTCAAGAGCTGTACATATCTAGGTTTTCTTAAAATTGGGTAAAAATATTGAGATATTGAAATGCAAGGTCACAGCTTGACTTGAAGTCTCTACAGATTTGCAAATATTACCCATGATCACTAAGAACTGAGCAACTGCAGTGGATAAAAATTGTGTTTCACTTGGCATCAGATCACCATTGACATTAGTAACTTTGAAATTCCTTAACTAAGAAAGAAATTCTTAAGTGTGCTGTAAACATTTCCAGATAAATATACAAAATTGCTATTGTCTTATAACCCCTCACAGAGTACTGAGAAGAGATTGTTTTGGAGTTTTGTAACTATATTTAATTTCAGTCTGAATAAAAATAATTTTATTTCCATTGAGGCATGTCAAAATACCTTTAATTTTTTTTTTTTGTGATTAGATTAAAAGAAAAAGATAAGAGTGTCAAAGGTCTTAAGCCTGTAAAAAATCCTGATTTTTCTTCTGTCACCTGAATGCCACTGGAGAAATATCCAAGACACTAGAGGAGATAACTGCTTGGTGCTTCGCTCTGTGGCTTATGCTGCATAGATGCCCTCTTTTGATTGAAATGTAAAAGCAATTTTTACTCTTAAAAGGAGTAAAATTACCTTAAATTGCCTCCTTCCATTATCTTTGATTAAAAAAAGCCTGCCTATCTGTTTGGCTTTTACATAGCATCACTTTAGTTTGGAAGATGCATTCTGATTCCACTTTTCAGGGGTGCATAGTACAAAATAATTTTCTTTCCTCTGCGTATTGTGCTGTTAGGATCTCATGCAGAAGAATTTATAGTGTGTCTAGATTAGTAGTTTAGTTCAGATCAGGAATGTGCTTCTAATCTGCTTGTCCCTGGTAAATGTGCTTTGATTCATACCATGGAGAAGTCTTGAGGTGCTTTTTCGGATCTCTTTCAGATTAAACTGAAAGGACAATGTTTTCCAAGAGCATTTTCAATGCTCACTGACTGCATTCAGTCCCTAGTGGGCTTAGATTTGTTCTTTTTTGAGATAAACCCTAATGAAATATTCCTGGTAGCATGTCAGGTCATGAGCACCAACAGTCTCATTGCACAGCTCTGTTCCCAGTGAAGCCCCTTGCTGATGTGCACATGGCCTCTGGCTTGTTGGGATGGTTCCTTTTAGCACAGGTGGTCTCTGACTCTTTGGCCTTGAAAGTCCTTGTGGAAATGTCTCTTAACAATTGCTCTTCTCTGGAGTCACCCACCCAATTGCACTTCTCTATATTAGGAGGGAAGAAAGAAGGAAATAAATTCTTTGCCAGAGCCTAGTTGGAGATTTTACTGTATACATGTCAGATTGTTCACTGCTGAGGTTCTGCTTTGCCTAAACTGGACAAGCTGGAATCAGTTGTGTTTGGGTTCAAATTATCCATAGAATCAAAGCATTTCCCAGATACTTTCTGGAGCTTAACTTCAGGTTTGCCCCATCTACATCTTCAAAAGTTGGGGAGAGGAAAGAGACACAAAGAGAGAGATTTGCAAGTGACAAAATAGATCATCCTCTCTTTATGTCATATAAATAACCAGTTTTGGAGTCTTCTGGGACAGATTTTCACTTCCATTTCTTTCTTCCCTTTCCAAAAACTTTTCCCAAAAAAGAAGCGATAGAGGCTGAACTTCAGATACCATGTTTTTTCATGTAGTGTTTTTGATAAAGCTTGATTCTAGTGAGACTCAAAGAAAAGTGTATTTCAATAATGAACAAATGCAGCCCCAATGGAATGTTTCTGCACTGACAGGGATTTAATGGCAGGGCAGTGTAGCAAATTTCTGGATTTTAATGAGATAAACAAAATGCTGCTCTTCATATGATATTATTAATAGGCTGAACTTGTTAAATTAGAACAGAAGCAGTTTACAGACTGAGATGTAGGTATGCTTTGGAAAACACTAAACTCTACATAAGCGATGTAGTAAAGATTTTAGCCTCACATTTGAAAACTGAATTGTTAATGCTTCCTTAAGTCTGGTTTTGTTTTGGGTATTTTGTATTTGTTTGTTGGTTGGTGGTTTTGTTTGGTCCAGTCTGTCCTGTGTGTTGCCTGTTTCCCTCTCCCACTTTCTTCCTCCCTCTGTTTTCCTGCTCTGTAGCAGTTCTCTGTAAATTGCAATGAACTCTGGAATAGAAAGTGCATATAATTCAAATCTGAATAGATTGAGATCAAATATCCTCATTAAATTAGAAAACCTGATGCCTATAGGAAAATTGAGAGAAATTTTGCGTTGATCCTGGTTTTCTAAATTTTATCATGATTTAGTACTTGTAGTTTTAATGTTACTATGTTTGGAGCTAGCACTCAGTAATATATCTGAGTTCGTTGTATGTCTAGCACCTCAGAAAATAAAGTGATATGAAAATTATCCACCTTAAGGTTTTAGGTAATTATTCTATAGAATTAGGATAATCTGTGGGAAAAGTACTCTCCAGTTACAACTTCAGTCCAAGTAAGTGGCTCACGAAATACTTGATGTGCTTCAGATATGAAGCACACTAGTAACTTTTGTTTCTCATTGGAACTCTTAAGCAAGAAATAAGCTTCACAGACATGCTATTGTAGCAGTGTGTTATTAACTCCTCTTTGCAGTTGAATGAAGCCTTGAAGAATTTGGAATAAAACTGAGCTGTCTTAATGAAACAACACTTAAAAAATTGTATTATTTACCAACCTAATAGTTGCTTCAAAATTTTGTTTTGTTAACTGGAAAGCATTAAAAGCTGAAACCACTGTGAAGGATGTCATAAACAAAAATATTAATGAAATGTGCTGACCTCCAGATATATGTTCCCATGCATAAATATCAGGGCTCTTTAATTGACAGCTATTAAATATTGTGGTTATAATGGCTGAGTTAGCAGCCTCAGCTGCTGGCTGGCATTCAATATCGCCAATATTTTTCTCTCTTAGCTATAAAAATGGGGGTGGGGGAAGAGAGAGAGCCTTGATTCAGTTTTTATAGTGGGAAGGTGCTTAAGATGCAAATGAAAAACTCTACTATCCCCTCATTCAATATGTATAGCAAGTGTATTCAGCCTGTCCTTGCCTTCCCCCTGTAAAAAGAAATTTGTTATTGGAGACTGAGCTGTGCAGATTTCTGTGCTTCTCAGTGGTTGTGCTACAATATAAAGATCATAGATCTCATTCCCCTGTAAGGACATCTCTTTCTTTCTGCAGCAGAAACTCATTAATTTTAATATACACTAGTGAAGTAGCTGAGTGGGCTTTGAGGTCTCCTTCATAGCAGCATGTTCTGTTGCTTCTGCACCACTGAGTTCATTACTGTTTTATTAATAAAGCAAAGAGGAATACAGTGGAGGAATATAGTCATAATGCTGTCCTGCTCAGATATCACAGGGCATCAGCACTCTTCAGAAACATAAGAGAGCCTGCTTGAAAATTGAAATGAAACATTATTTGTTTTGTTTAATCCCCAAGTGAATAACATGGGGCACATGTTTCTACGTGGTTTGCTTCTTTATTTTCTTCTTACTCTGCAATTACACAGGTCAAAGCTATGAAAACTGGTGGTGTAAGAAATAAATACAATGTTATATAGTGCCAATATAGGGCTTGTCTGCATTTCTTCTACCAGAAACTGTATGAAAAGTGTTTCCTCAAGCCTCCAATATTTAACTATGCTGACATGAGTACTTTTAGAGGTACATATTTACTTCCTGTGTTGCTTCATTAGGATTGATACTTCTTTTAAACCTTGGGAGCCCACTTCCACTTCTGCCAGTTCCCAAGTGGCAGTTCTGCCAAGATGCATAAGGAGACATTCATCCAGTATTCAGAGCAGTGAAGATTTTTAAGGGAGGCATGCAGTGATGCTCAAGACCTGTGTGTATTGGTTCAGATCCAATTCAGATTTTAATTCAGAATGGAGGTTTCATACAGCTGTCCAGTCACTTTGTCCCACTTCTATTCTGTCATTACAAAAATAAACAGCAAATACAGAATCTGTAAGTTTCAGCACGCTGTCATTTGAAGTTAGTACTCAGTCAAAAGAAGTGGTCACTTCTGCATATCCAAATATTAGGCATGTTTTTACTTCGTTCATTAAAGAAGTGTCTCTTTAATTTTGGTTTTAATTCTGTAGATTTTCTCAAGACTTGGATGTGGAAATTAAAACGAAGCAGACATTTTTATTGTTTCTAGGACCAAGTTTCCCATCTTTTCGCTTTTTAGGTTAATCTGTCCTTACAGTCCCTATGTAAATATGCCCTTTTTTCTGGATTGCCCCAAGACTTGTCCATTTTAATTTATAGGCCTCAAAGTCTCCTTTGTATGCAGTAATTCCCATACCCTGAAAAATGTGCATCACAAGCTCCAGCAGAGCCTTATTTAACCTGCCTCTCCTGTTTCAGGCAAAAGAATGAAGGAAAACATATTAGAAGTCTCTCCATGCTGCTGTCTCCCTGTGGTGATTGATTAGTGTCCTGGCAAGAACGGCATGCCTTGATTGATGTGTGCTGTGATAGAGGGATGTGCTGTGCTTGCTTGTTCGCAGTTCCATGTACAACGGAAATGTTCTTTGTAGCATCCTTCATCCATCAGCTCAGTTTTGCACTTGGAATTGGGGTGTGGCTGGGCAGCAGAGAGGCAACCTTGCTCTACTGTCCTTGTTATCTACAGAACAGGTTAGGTGAATCCTTTAACAGGAAGACAAAGCAGCTGAGCATGTTTGGCTAGGCAGACTTTTCCTGGCATGCACAGAGGGCTTTTGTGAAGATCAGAGTAGACAAAAAGCCAAGCACTGGAAATGTTCCAGGAAAAGCCTTTCCTCAGAACCCACAGTGGTACACTGTAATCTAAAGATGAAGCAAAGTTTATTGCATGTATTTTTCTTCCCTGTGTCTGTATTAGTGCTAATGCTTTCACAGCTCCTTGAGAGTTTTACCTGCCATCAGAAATCCAGAGTTTAGCCAGATGAATGTTTCTGAATCTTTCACAGTACTTTGGTTGCCAAACATATGAAAAGGAGGTGAAGGTTGGGGTGTCTTGGAAGCAGCGTGGCCTTGGATCTGTGTAAGCCAATTAGAAAGCTTCCATCACCTTTTATCATTGCCCCATCAGGCAGAAAATAAGATTTGCCTTGGAGTAAGTAAACACCCTGTTTATATTTAAGTGAATCACTGGGCGAGTTGGTAGCACCCTTTTACTGTAGGAGGTGAGTTGTTTTCCATGACCAAATGTCTGCATTCCCTGAGTTTGGAAGGCATAGTCAAGATGCTGGTGGCTGGCATGCTAGCAGTAAAACTGGTCTTGCTATCAAGAAATCTCTGCTAGGTGATTGAAGAGATTTAGAATCAGAATAATACGTTGGAGTATGAACAGACACATAAATTAATATCCTCCCTCCATCTTGAGTGCTCAGGCAAAGGGAGCTGCATGCCCTGCCCAGAGTCTGGGTAAATGTTCTGGCAGTGGTAGCTGCAGAGAGATGCTTGCTGCTTGAGAAAAAGTAAATTCTTACTGTGAGAGATCATCATGAAAAGCATTGAAGATTCTTACCCAAAGAGAAGTTCAGGCCTGGAGGTAACTGAGATTTAGAAAATGTCAGGTTTTATGAAAAGAGCCAGATGATGGCAGCATAGAATGCAACAGAATACTGGGGAAATTCCTGAGTTAAGTAGCATGAGACCTGCCTTTGAAAACTGAGTCAGGGATCAACCTTTTCATCTAATCCTCCACTTCTAAAATGGCTTTTGAAATACAGGTTTATAGTTCTGGAAAGAAGAAAACTGATTCTTTTTCTGTGTGACTGTGCTGATCTTTCAAAAGCTAAGCAATAAATCAGCTCAGAAATCTTTCTTATGTGGCATGAGAGAAAAACAGTTGTGCTTCACCATTTCAGACCCTGAAGTCTTGTATCCTGTCCTCAGCTGCATAAGTTCTTCTAGCAAGTCCTACCCTCCACTTTCTTAATTTCTTGCCATCAAGACTTAAATCTATAGCTACAGAAGCCTTCAAAGGAGAATTCAGACTATATCTGTGGATATAATAGGAAACATAAACTGCGTGCATGTTATTTTTTCAAGAGAAAAGATTAACAACACATGTCTGAATCAAAGATGATTGACTTGGGCATCTAAGAAGCGAATGTCTTTTTTTTTTTGGTGTGACAGAAAAGTGCTGTCTCTATGGCAAAATATCAGCCTGCTTCTTCCTGGAGTGCTGTTTAGTGAGTGGTATTGGCAAAGGTCAAGTTGACCACTGGGCAGGGACTGGTTTCTTCAGATCTACTGGTCATGGAAGCAGAGAGTTGGGATTTTAGCTCTTCAGAATTACTTCTGCAGGAATATCCACTCAGTCCTGGGGAAGTGAGCATGCAGCAGAGCACTTCCAGGACATACACTGTTAGGAGATGGGAAGTGAAGACAGTGAAGCAACAGGAAGTCACAGCACATTCACAGCTGCTGTGAATATGATTCATACCTATGTTGATACAATTTAGAAGTGAGATTGCACCTCTGTTCGTAATTCTCAATTTTGGGAGAATTTCTACTAGCCAAACCGTTGCAGTGATTTTATTTTAATGTTTATTGAAGATGTTCCCATTGCAAGCTTATAGAAATGGTTTCCTGGATAAGCAAAAGAAAAATAGCTGTAATGCACTTAAACACTGACTGCTTTTTTGATAACAGAGACCACTGAATTAATGCGTGTTACATCTGCAGGCTCCTCAGTCTCCTTGGGATTTAACTAGAAATTTCAAGGACATGAGTACTTTTCAATGCTGAGCATTTACAGAAAGAAGAGTTGTTGCAAAGAGAAATGGAGACTAGCAGTTTCTGGGTGGAATGGGAGTGCAATACATTTTAAGTTCAACTGATTTTTGGAATGGCAAAGTCATTGCTGCTGTGACATGCTCTGGCTCTACAGATCTCAGTTACTGTACCTTTGGCCCTTGGTTCTAAGCAGAACTGACATTTTTGCTTGCACTTATTCTGCCACCTAGAAAGGAGGAAGTCTCCTATGGAAAGCAAGGATTGAATAGAAGTCCTATTTCACTGGGTTACTTTGAAAAGCACTAAAAAACAATTATGTTTATCCTTGTACTTGTGGAAACACCATCTTTGGGACTGCCCTCATCGTGACTTTCTACCCCAGCATTTGCAAAAGACAAGATTCTTGCTTAATATGGTTCTATGAGCTATGATAGTAAATAAGGACATTTGAGATTTTTTTAAAAAAAGAGCATATTTCCTTGTGAAACCTCCCCATGACAGCTCCATGTTATGGCAAGAGAGCAGGCTTCAAAAGAAAGTTGACTCTCATTTCTGTTCCTGAGATACCTTACAAATAACAGGAGTCTGATGGATTACTCTGGCTGGTAGAAGCAAATTCAAACCATTCAGTAGCACCAGTAAGGAATTTCTAGAATTCCCATAAACAGAGAAGTGACATACTTCTAGCCTATGGGGTATAAAACAAGAAGGATAAAATAATGAAGAAAAAAAAAAAAAAAAGAAACAATGTACCTGCTGCTACTTACTGTCCAATGCAAACTAAAATCATTGCCAAGAGAGACAAATTGCTTAATACCCATACAGTGCTTTGAAGATCTAAAGTACAGTAAGTGTTATTATTATTACTTTTACTACAGCTAAGAACAGAGATTGCTCTTCTAAATGGATATGCTGAGTTTGATCTTTAAAACATTGTATTAAAAAAGGCCTGTATAAATTTTTTCTGAAAAGGAATGAATGATACGGTACATTTATCAACACAGTAATAAAGCATTTGCAATTAGACACTCAGCTTTATATGGGCTTGAAGGAAAGGAGTTTCTGAGTCAGCATGTGGTGCCATTAAACATATTTAAGGGTAGTTTAATAATAGTCTTTTCACATCCTTTTAGTGCATATGACTATACAAATAAAAAAAAGAAAATTGCTCCTGGGGTTAGGAGCACACTGTGTTCATGTTATTCCATACCTCTGACTGTAAGTACTGCCATCAGGAGGGTGAACAAAGCATGACCATGAAAATGGGCACCATAATTGTGGAGTGATACTGCTAGTGCCCATTTTCCAGGAATGCTAAGTGGTTGCATGTCAGGGGTAAGCACACAGAACCTCCACACATGGCTGTGCTGTTCCCCCTCAGAGATCTACAATTCTCCCAATGAAATCTTTGGTGTCTTTCCTAACCTATAATTTTCAAATACTGGTATGTCTGCAGTACAGTTTTGCTCTGTTGTTATTTCTTTGAAGTGAACAGGAATATCTGGACAATGGATCTTGGCACAGTAATTTTAAGAGTTTGAACAGCTTCAAGAAAACTCTTTCCACCTAAATAGCAGCTAGTTTAACACATAAAAGTTTAGCAGGTGTCACATGGCTATGCTGGTTACAAAACACTGCAATGCTGGAATCAGGAAGAGACCTGCTGGTTATTTACTATAGAATCAGCAACATTGTCTTTTCTGGGACAGGAAGGACCACTGTGGCTGGGTTATGAGGATAAATGTGATATTAAGACTGCTGTGACTTTGTGTACCTAGGCCAGGATTACTATGGATGGGCAGAAGTTCTTAGAAAATCAAAAGGTAGAACCTGGAAGCAGATAAACAATATGAATGTATCTACAGCACATTAGACAGATTTGGGACTGAAACAAGGTTCAACCTGGAAGTAAGGTTGGAAGAAGTTAACATTTTCAATTAATAAATCTCACCGGACCTTTACATAGTTTCATTTGAAAATTATAATGCTTTTCTTTGCTGATCCTGATGCATACTGCAATCTATCACATTTTCTACCTCTTACTGTTCATCTTCCCCAAGATGGATAGGAAAAAAATTATATCGTCTTTGTAATAATTATTTTTTCTTGATTATTCTTACTTCAGTAGTGACATTCATGACAGTATTGGAAAATGTCCAGAGCCTCCCACACTCCTACCTATAACAAATCCAAAAAATAGTTTAATTTTCTTGCCCAGAATTACCTACTGGGATACTGAGATTAAGATGAAGTATACACGTTTACTGTGCATATGTACAGTGAATGTCTGCAAAACTGAAATGAAGTTACCCACTTAGTATTCTGTTCTGTTTTCAATGTCTATATTTGAAGATCATTTTATCAGAGTTGCACTTATCAAAAGGAATAAACGACTTTTCATAAGTTATTACTTTACATAAAGGGTGAAACTGTGCAGATTGCAACTGATTTGTAAATAGAACTTGTCCACCTGTGCTCCTCTAACAATTTTAATTTGCTATAACTTTATTTTTCACAACCAATTAGAAATTGTTTCATAACTATTATATATTTCCAAGTTTTACCCCAGAGATATTTGTGTTTCAGTTCTGAGTGAAATTCTTCCTGTACAGTAGGTGATTTGCAAGGTCCTTTATAATATTTGTTGATAAAAGGTGCTATGTAAATTATCTTTACTACCATATGGCCTCTTCATGTTCCCAATTCAAATCCACTGGGAAAAATCTCTCAGCAACATCAACAGAAGCACATCTGGTCCACACATAGTCTATGACAGAGTATTCTTCTGGTTTGATTAGTCTTTCTATGAAAGTTCAAATGTATTAGACATAAGAAGAAGAAACAAAGCTTCTCAAAAATGAAACACACTCTACAACGTGTTTGAGATATGCCAAACACTGTTCTCAGTAGAGACTAGCATTACAGATTTTAAAAGGGCTTAGTGAGAGGGAAAATGGCTTGTATGGGCACAGTTTACAAACCATCTGGACTTTCAGGTCTGTAGTTTGCTGCAGAAATGCTCCAAACATTGCATATTAGAAGACAACATATTTTACTAAGTTCTCCTTTTCCCCTGCTGCTGACCACTGGTGCAGTGATACAAAAGTAAGTGATGACTGTTGGTACAGTTATGTTTTGTGATGCTTTCAGATGAGGGAAACAATGAGGTACTTACCCATGGGATATGTTGATTATCATGCCTGCAGTACAGGCAGAGTTTTCTTCTACTGCTTACAGAAAAGCATGCCAAACTTGTGTCAGTGATTCTTTCCACAGCAGCCTCTTGCATTCTGAAAACATTTTCAAGATAAAAATGACAATGCCAGTGAGAATGAACCTTGACAGCAGTATAATGAAATGTGTGGGAGGGAACACTCAATCTGCAGACTTTGAAAGAAAATTTTATTCCACCTCCAGTCCTGCAAGACGTGGTATTGGACCAAGGACTTTCAGTACAAGTAGCAACAGCATACAGTCTAATTCACTCCCAGTGAGAATAATCCCTTCTGGTGCATACAATATTAATACTCCAGGGTTTTCTCCATCTGTTGTCATGTATACTTAAAGTGTACCTCTTTGAGGCAGCAAGTGACTTTATTGTTTCATGCATTTACTTGTGCCTAGCACAGTCAGACACTCTTAGGGGGCTATAACCACTACTGTAGTACAAATAATTTTTCTTCTCTTGAAAAATTCACAGGAACAAAGGGATATTACCCCAAGGCAGAAGAGTTGGACTTGATGGACCTTTCCAATTCAACAATTCTGTGATTCTCTAGAAACTGCTTCCTAAAAATAGGTGTCTTTTTTGTAACTGAATGCAGTTACAAAAGTTTGCTTTAATTAAGATACAGATTTTCATGAAATGTAAGTTGTATAAATCTAGTGAAAAATGAACAAGAGCAGCAGCAGAAGCTTTCAGTACTGGTGGGAAGACAAAACCAATAATAATGGTATATGTGGTGAAGGTAGGAAAAGGAAACTAGTTTCCTTAGAGCTCTTAGCTCTGAGGGGGATATGCCACACATGATTTATAAAGTATGATTTCTCCTATAAAACCCAGGCAAGAACTACTTAACCAATTCTTTAACCCTGAGCACTAAGAAGCTGGACTGCAATTCTACAGCCATGTTAGGAGGAGCATTCCTATTTGTAATCCTGTTGCAGTAAAGAAGGTAAATCTCATGATTATATTGCTGTGGGTTTACAGTGTTTCAGGTGAAATTTTTGTAAGCTAGAGGTATTAATGACTAAAAGGAACCACAAAAAGGGTGATGAACTTTAAATGGCTTCAAGTAAAAAAAGATGCTTGTTGGTTTTGAAGAAATTCTGTGGGTTTCTAAATATAAAATTAGAATTTTTAATGGCCCTTTATAGACTGTATGTGTTAACCATATTAAAAATCTAGCAAAGACTAAAAAGTAGTTGCACAAAAGGAAGGCTTTGTCTCTATATAGCAGCTTCTAGAAGGAAATTTGATCCAAGGGTGCCTCTTTTTTTCCCTCTTAGTATACTGAGATATACATAACAATTAATTCCAAGCTGTTACTTTTTAGTTTATCAATAGGTCACAGATAAGAAATAGATTAGGCTTCTGTTTGTATATTCACTTCTCCTTTATTGTCCTGCTAGCCTGCAATTTCTCAAGTGAGCCGTGAGCATTTTCCCAGCAGTTTATGCTGGAAAAGCAGAGGCAAGGAAGGTCCAGCTTGTTTGCTGCTCTATTGAAGTATATTTGTGTTTGCTTGATCTGAGAGGAGAATTACATTGCTCATCAGAAAAGCTAAGATGTGTTTTTGTGTCTTTTGGGTGATGAACTTGCATTTCAAACTTATTCCATTAAAATACTCCCTCCTGGTATAAAAGGGCTTTTTTAGAGAGAGACTGCTCAAAGGAGATAGGAAATTGGAAAAATGAACATTTCTTCCAGGAAAACATTCAAGTGATTTTTTTGTCTTTTTTTTTTTTTTTTTTTTTTCTTTTTTCCATCCTGAATTAAGATAAAAGGCAACGTTCGCAGTCTCTCTTGGGGTAAAAACTCTGTTTTAGGAAAAACCAGATTGGAAATTTTGGTGCTTCTTTAGCTGCTAGCAGGCAACACAGCTAGCACCTGGGAATGGTTTTATTTCTCAAATTCCATTCATTTCTTTCATGCAAGTGCTTTTTAGCTGATGGTATATTTCATTCATTTTAATTTTGGCCAGCTCAAATAGTTAGCTAGGGCGGGGTGTGATTAGGAATGCGAGTGAAAGATTGCAATGACTCACTTCACTACTGAGAATTCAATTTCAACTTGCTTGAACTGCAGGGGGTCACGAAAATTTCAGAAAATTCCTAAAATAAAGCCCTTCTGCGGGAGGGGAAACCCGGCACTTACCATGGGGGAAAGGCAGGCCAGTTTTGTCATTCCTTGGCCCGTTTTCAGTCCTGGCTGGCCGCAGGTGCCCTGGCTGCTCTGTGTCCGTGCGGGGTCGGGGCAGGCTCAAGCCCTGGGGGCAGCGCAGGCCGGGCCGGCCCCGCGGAGCTCACAGTCCGGCCCCTGGGGCCTGAGAAAGGGGAAAAGGCCGCAATGGTGCCGAGCAATGCGGAGAAAAGTGTGGTACACAGCCCTGCGGCCCCGAGGTCAGGGCAGGAGAGGAGGAGGAGGCGGTCCAAGCGCCGCAGCAGAGATCCGTGACGGGATCTCCATGGACCGGAGCTCCATGACGCAGCCAGCAGCAGGTGCCCTCAAGTCTCTCCCGTGAGATGACGCAAATCTCTTTCTAGAGATTGCTTGTTACAAGGTGAGGCAAAAAAATATCTCAGGCATGGGAGAGCACATATCCTTCTGAAGGAAATGATGTCTGTTCTTGCCTCTTTTCAGATATGTGTTTGTGTCTTAAGTCTTCTGAAACAAACAAAAAAGCGTGGTTGCCTAGGAGACGGAAAATATACAAGTATTAATGATATTTCATTATTGAACTGGGTCATTCACTTTTTGGTCATAATTCTTGGAGCACTTGGAGTCTGATGAGATAATAATCATCCACATTAGGCATTGCCACAAAATCTCAGCAGGGAGTTTTTCCATGAGGTGAATTCACTGCCGGTCAGGCTGCAGGGAGGGAGAGCCCAGCCTCAGACCACAGCCTGCAGAAATCACAAAGCAGGGCCCAGTGCTAGAAATGTTTTCCTCCGTTACAGTTTCTGGTCACTGGCCTGGGTACAGATAGCCCTCAGCCTCCTCTTACCCTGTTTGCTTTTCCTAACACAGTGCGATATTTAATTAGCTGCACCTTGTCTGTTTTTATAGTGAAAACAAATATTTGCAATTGACATCGTGTAGTACAACATGCTAGATCTGATACAGCCTAAAGAATGTCAATGGAAATAGTTTTTATAAATTTCCACCTGCAGCTGCTGCAGAATTTTACATGGGCTGGGCCCTGAGGGGTCCCTTGTGCAGCCTAGAGGTGGGACAGACAGACCTGTGCTCTCTCTAGTTCACTCTGGGAAGGTTGCTCCAAATTCCCAGGCTGTTTGTCAGTAGGCAGGGTTTGACTATCTGCCCTGATCATGTCAAGTAAACTACTTATGGAATGGATGGCCCAACCAAACAACTTTTAAGCATGGTAGTGTGTTCAATGGACCACAGAAAAATAAGCTACTTTCTCACCTTGCAAAACTTCCTATTTATTTCCTGTGTGCAGTTACAATGTTAACATCAATGTTATGATTCACCTGAGGGTATGCTGTTTGACATAAACAGGGATTGGGTCCTCATCTGAATTATTCAGAATATATTATTCAGACTTGTGTAAATCGGGGACTAAATCAATTACAGTCACTGGAGACAAATCAAAATCCTTTCTGTTTTTCAATGTATAAAGAGTTAGCCTTTTTTTTTTTATTATTAGACTTTACAGCTCTTACTTGTACCCTTGACAATTTAACTGAACTTATCCAAACTGAGATCTCATTAGATTTTAATTTTGTGGTTAGATCATAATTAAGCCATCAAACAGCCCTAAAACCACAATCCTTTGTACCCGAGTACTTGGAGTTCATAAAGACGTGTAGTCCCTAAATATTTCACCACAAATTAGTCTGGATTGGACGCTTAAGTAGAGAAAAGGTTGTGCTGTGGTAATATGCAGTCATAAGAAATTGTTCTTTAAACAATTTGGTTTTGGACTGCAGCTGGCAGTTCATCTTCATCTGCAGCCTACCATTTCTTGCTGGGTTTTTGATCAGTCAGGGACATGATGTAGTTCTGTAGCTCCACATAACCCGAGGCATTTTCACACGCCTCTGCAGGGCAGACCAGTTTGATTGCAACTTGTAAATTCACCACTTAGGCACACTGTTATGTAATTGCAGGAAGATGTCTGATCTCCCTTTGCCCTAAGCTGTCACCCATAGCTGGATTCTTGGTGACTGCAAAACAGTTCTTGAAGGTAGTGGAAATTGTGCTGCTCTACCAGCTGAGAGCCCAGGCCAGAATACATGTGGGAATGGTAAAATCTCTGCTACGGTTTCTGATATTTTCTGCCACTTTGGTGTTTCGTCCTTCTATATGCCTTTGCAGGAACTTCTGATTTGTATTGTCTGGGTGCAAACAGGATTGAGATTTTCTATCAGCTTGCATGTATAGACACACATTCAAAAGTAACTCTTGCTGTCTGCAGTAGGAAACCCTGTTAGATCTAAAGTATTCTTTTCACTACTGAGCTGTAACCCAGTGCGGGTCTGTGCTATCATTTTGTTGCTCCTTCTAGAAATAAAAGAAAGGAATTTATGTAATCTTTAAGTAAGGATACTCTCATGCTATAGTTTTTGTTATATCTTGAACTCCTACTAAAACACCACTGAATACACTGAATAATAAGCACTGTATGTTTATATATATATATGATTTACTATTTGTTCTCATTTAATCATAAGTATTAAATCTCTGTCTGGAATAGAAAGGATATTTATTGCAATGTGGATATTCTGCAGGTGATTTTTTAAGTTTTAGGGAAAACAACTATTTTATTCAATTATTTGGATAAAGCAATTATTTTATTAAATAATAATACTGTTTTATTTCCGCTAGTATTCAATTAAATAATTCGAATGTTAATTGACCTACATTCTTTATCACAAAAAGCAATGTAAGAAATGCAGTGTGTTTTGGGGTTGCATTGTAGAAACCAACAGACCCGCGGCCTGTGCTCCCACCAGGGGGCAGAGCGAGACAAAAATTAAGGAGTGTCAAGGGGACAAATCCAACAGCCCTGCTTTAATCCCCCCCAGCCTCAATTTTTGCAAAGGCACAAGCTCTGCAGCTGTATCACTATCTAAGTGAAAGCAAGTATTCTGGTTTTTGGTTTGCATTTTTTTTGGAGGGGAGTTATGTAAACAATGCTTGGCTTCTGCTTCAGTGAATATATACATATCACTGCCTCTGAGATACTGTATGTCCTCAGAAACAGAACTCCTATGGTCTGTTTACAGAAGCACTTTTTAACTATGTAAAGCTATATAATAAAAGAACAAATCTGTTTGTTTCACATCTTGTAAAAAAGTTGTTCTTTAAATCCCTTCTCCGGTGTTTTAGCTATCATTTTTCTTAAAAAATTAGTGTATACTGCAATTCAAGACTGTAGCATTATATTGTTCTTTGTAAAAACAACATAGTAGGAGCCCGAGGCTTATCATATGCTAAATTACAGGAGAACTCTGACGTCTCCAGTGTTTCTTGTGTCTAGGAATAATGCAGAAGGCAGCCTACTTTCTAAGATATTGCAGTGACCCACTTGTGCTCTGATGGGAGGAGATCACTGACTGAAGGATGTTTAGGCCAGCCATAAGTCATGCTTAGTTATGAGGAGCAAAATCCAATGCAAAAACGAGGTTTGTTCATGAAAGTGGAAGCACTTGTAATGAATGCTGTTCATAATTAATTATACCCAATCCCAGATGATTTGAGTACTCAGAGCAAGAATTGTGAGAGACTTTTTAGTAATTACACCACAAAATTTAATATCTGTAAAAGGTGAGAATCATCTGAGACTAGAAATGTGTCATCTAGTTACCAGGCCATTCCAAACCCACAGCTGAGGTGTGAAGCCTGTAGCAGGTACCTGTGGGTTACTAATAGTCATGATTTTACATTTATATTACCAGAGGTACAAATTGTGATACACCAGCAACTGTACTGAGAGCAAGTGGGTTTTCATCCCTCATAGCTTTGGCAGTGAAAAAGCGACTTAAAATTAATGACACAGTTAGCTTTGTTGAAGAAAAGGCTTAAGAAATGTGTTTTAGCAGTTCCCAGCAAAGCAGTGTCCCCCTTGTTTAAGAGAAAGAGATTCTCTTTATGACCTGTAATTAAAGACTCCAATGAGTGGAGTATCTTTGTAGTTTTTGTTTTTCATTTAAACTTTAGGCTTCAGTGTTGCATTTGGCTTGAGATATAAGTTATTCAGGTAGGTCAGCTGTGTCAAACAGGTAAATAGAATAAATGCAAACAGATGTGGAAAGTCTGAATGCTGGGGGGGTGGTAAATAACTGCATGGAGCCTGATAAATGCTATTTCTTACCCGTCACTTCTGAAGTGAAACTGTGAATCTCAGCACTGTGCTCTGCCCTGTCAAAACCTAAACAACGACTTTGGGTGGTGGTGGGTTGTATTGATGAAAGTATTTACAGGAAATGACCACAGTGCAAGAGTCAAGTAGCACCTCTGTCACAATGACGTTTGTGATCATCTGCCAGGTCTCTTCCAAAGCTGCCAGAGACTTTGAGTATGTTTCTTCTATGTGTCCTTGGGATGTTTTTCTCATTTCATAACTCAGAACTATAGGAAAAAAATTAAAAGTCCAGAATCTGGAACGCTTCATAATCTGTACTTCTAAGTATACACAGACTCACAGATTCATGCAGGCTGAATAGGACCCAGCATCCAGCCCAACCCACTTCTCAGAGCATCCTCTATACTGAGTCCAAAGGAGGTTCCTCAAGTGTTTGGGGCCTCCATGTCTGGAGACTTCTTGGGGTCCCTGGACAATTCGTTCTTCTGCTTCCTGTCCTGTCACTGTCAAAATCTACTTTCCTAATCAAGTCAGAATCTTCCATTTTAGTTCATGGTAACAAAAGGCACAGAGAAATTAAGCAGTGTACATAATGTTAAATACTTAGATAGCATCTTAAGTAAAGTGAGAATTCTGACAATTAGAGCTGGGATATGAGAACAAGCTGAAAATTAGCCCCCTTCAGAATATTTTAGATCGAGAACAAGAAATAGCTTTTCTAATCTTGATACTCTTTTTCTTCTAACTATTGGACCTAAAAGCTGTCAAGCATGAATTTAATAGGATTTCAGTAGCTGGTGGAAGATGTAAATACAAGTATTTCTTATGATGAATTAACTTCTACCTGATATTTTCCTAAACTTCATTGGATCAAAACATTTTAAGAGAGTCTTGGCTTCTCAAATATTTTTCTATCATTTCTAATATAGAAAGACGCCTTAAAGGACGATTACAGCCAAGAGCTTATGTAATAGTAGGCAACATTTCCTCAAAGAAATCTTTGCTTTAGAGCAGTGGCTTGAGGACACCTAAGTTGTTACTTTTAATCCTAGTGTTGATATTAATATGAACTGTATGAATTCTTCCTGTGAGTACAAATATACAGGAAATAATATAAGAGATTATATGTAATCTAATGTGTTTTAATAAAGAAAAACCTCATAGTCAGCACTCAAAACTTGTGTGAGGATAAACCAGATCCTACAGGAGGAATATTGAGCGGAAAAGCAGCTCCAAAAATACCTGTAACACAGCTAAGAATAACTATTTAAATTTATTGTTGCATTTAATGACCGTTATTTTTATATTGAAAAGAAAAAAGCAGAGCAGGGACTACTCTTTCTCCTTAGGTGCTTGTGTTTGAGTTTTGATTTGATGCTTTGGCTCACTTCCTTCATCCTCTAAGCTGTTGGCAGGTTGCACAGGCTCAGTCAAAGGAGAGAAATTCTCTGTTTCTTCCCATTACTGTAGTCTGATCTTGGAGTCAGGAGGCACTTATAATTTGGGACTAGTCATCTGCAGCTTCAGTGGACAAAACAACCAGCACAGGCTGTGCAGTTTGCAGGGAGAGACTGAAGCCTTGGTATTCCTGTGGCCAGGAGGAGAAAGAGGTAGTACAGCTCACCTCCAACATACACGGACTCTCATGAACTAGAGGATCATGAGGGAACAGAATTTGGTACATTTCCAGATTATCCTTACTAAGTCCCCATGCTGAGCATCACTCTTCATGGTTTGGAAGTTAGCTGATTCTCACTGTTTAGGAATTGGCATCGAGGCCTGAAGGCAGATTTGCACTTGGCAAGACTGCAGTGCATTCCACTCTGCTCAGTTCCTCCCTTTGTGGTCTGATGTGGCTGTGTCAGAGCCCAGCAGCTGTGATTTCACATATAGCTGCTTCTTCTCAGCATCATCAAGGTGTGGATTACAACACTCTTTATTAAATACCTAATGACATCATCAAATACCTCTTCATACCTTATGACTTAGGGAGAATGCTACCCTTTGTGAAAAAAGTGCAGTGTGGATGCAATGTACTGTTTTCTTGGGACAAAGGGGAATACAGGATATAAAATTAACCTATAGGTGCATACATATTGTGCAGTAGGAATCGCCTTTATTTTTTTCCTCCTTTGTCTTTCATTTCTTTTCTAACTTTAGTGTTGTGCGTAACATATTTTATAGAATAAATGTATTTAATGTTGGTTTAACTGAGAAAATGTAGACGATAAAATAAAAGACATAAATCCAACAGAAAGGCTATAGATATCTTCTCGGCTTGCAGATATCTTCTTCAGCACTGTTTCCATGGAAATTATTTATAGTGCCTGGAGGGAGTGAAGTGCAGGTCACAGATCTGCAGAGCTACAGTAGGCTTTCAGCCCAGTTAGGCAGAAGCTGACAACAACAAATGGGCATGTCTTTGAATGGAGCTCTTCTGCTTTCAGAGGAAAATGTAATCTCTTATAAAAATGTGGCTTTGAAAGAAAAATATTAATCTCTGTGGCAGTTTGGGGTGAAATTGGAACCAAGAGCTGTCAGTTTTCATAATGAAAACAGCTTCAAACTCTCTTCTTCAATTTCCCCTCCCCCTGCTGCTTGAGGTCATTAAGGGCTTAATCACATTTATTAGAGCAGAATTCTAACTACCATTTCAGATAATCACTGTGCATTCCAGTTTGGCAAATTATTTTACTTCTTGAATATCTACCTGGGACATGCTAAAACAGAACACAATAGACAAATGTGGCAAATACTGAGGATATTGCCAGTCATTAAGAAGCATACTCGGCATTTTATTTATATAAAAATACATCTTATATAAAATATTAAAAATATATGGAATATTTTTTATATTATATTTATGCATATTGCACATATGTTTATATTTATGCATATTGCACATATGTGTATTTTTTCTTCTCAAAGACAAAAATATGTTATATAACAATTTATGTGATGGCTTTTCATAGGATTCATGTACAATGAATGCTTTGTACAAAGATTTTGTAAAGAAGGGTGTACAGATATATGGACTGCAATTTGAATTGAGAGTATTACTCTTGCTTTGTCACAGATTATTTGGCAGTATTCTCTTTAAGAATTTTGAAAAAAAAAGGATTTTTTTATCCTCTTAATTAACTATTACTTTTCCTATTATTAAGTTCGTAATTTGTTTCTTCATCTCTTTCTTCCTAATTTATTTGAGAACAAGGAACACTCCCCATACTCTTAAAGATTAGGGTATGCCTAGACAGACTCTGTGTGAAGCAGGTACTGTGTAAATGGCTACAGTGGCCAGGCACTGGTTTTTTTCCATTTTGCTGGAGAAATGCAAGATCTTCAATATAGGAATAAGTCACTTCAGAATGACTTCATCTATATTCCAGGAAAATAATAAATTCGGGAGGAAGGTAGTGAAATTGGATGTCCTGATAATAATATATTTTTTTAGGATGGTAAATATTTGCAGGGTGAATGTTACTATTTCTCATTTGACTGTGCTCTCATTCACCTTTGAACTCCTGTAGATACTGTTGTACACTGCATTTCTAGTAGTTCCTTCAAAATACAAATGTTTGAATATTAGTGATCACAGTGAAGTGTTAAAGTAACAACTCTGCAGATATGAATCAAATTCAAATTGGTTTAGCCACAAACCCTGATTTTAGGTCTTGCTTCAAACTGTTTTCCAGCTTTATTTTAGTGTCTGAATCTACTGTAATGTGATACATTTTACTGTAAATTCTTAGCCAAATGAACTGAGAAAGTCCGGAGATAATGAAGATAATGAAACAGGCCATATCTGCTGGTTATATCAAGCAAGCAACTTCCATGATATCCTAAATGCAGAGAGAAGACTCATTATTGCAGATGAATCACAGAATGGGTGAAGGGAGCACAGTGGGTCCTCTGACCCAACCTCCCTGCTCAGAGTGATCCCAGAGCACATGGCACAGGATTGTGTCAGATGATTCTGGAATATCTCCAGTCAGGGAGACTCCACAGACTCTCTGGCCAGTCTGTTCCAGTGCATGGTCAGCTGCACAGTACAGAAGTTCTTCCTCACGTTCAGGTGGAGCTCCCTGTGCATCAGTTCCTCCCATTGCTCTTGTCCTGTTGCTCAGCACCCCTGAGCAGAGCCTGGTCCGTCCTCTGACACCTCCCTGCAGATACTGGTGGACACTGATGAGGTCCCCTCTCAGTCATCTCTTCCTGGCTGAACAGCCCCAGCTCCCTCAGCTTTTCCTGGTGAAGTGATTCGGTCCCTTTTTGTCTGTCAACCTCTGCCAGACCCACTCCAGGAGCTCCCTGTCTTGTGCTGAGGAGCCCAGAACTGGTCACAGCCCTCCAGATGTGCCTCACTGGGGCTGAATAGAGAGACAGGATCACCCCCTCAGCCTGGGGCAATGCTCCTCCTGACTGACACAGCATAATATGAGCTCATGTTGTTCATGTGTCACTCCTCAGCTTCTCAGAAGGAAAAGAAAATACTGAATTTCTAGTTTTATACTAGTGCTGTGACAAGGTCTCTCTAATCCCCTCCCCACTTTGCAATATTTGTTAACTTTCTTTTTCTTTTGGTAGATACTCTAAAAATTAGAACAGTGTTTTTAACAGGTCAATTAAGTAAGCCACTTGACCACTCAAGTGTAAAAATCTTAGAGGTGTCTCCTGACTGGAGGTTAAATATTAACCACAACCTAGAAATTCAGCACTCACCTCATTAATCCATTTTAAACCATCTGTCATAAAAAGTTGCAATATGTGACACCACATTTTTCCCCCTTTGGCTTCTGCCAATTGCTTTTAATCTCAGGAAAATGTTGTTAAATTCAGTAATTTTGTGGCCGGGCTTGTCAGTTTAGATATCTTGGCTGATATTTATTAAAATTGCTTTCATTAAAGTAGCTCAATTTGAAATCTCTTCTATATGGAAGTAAACAATTCTTCCTTGGTGTCATTTTTTCTTGTTGGGACGGACTGTTCTGAACAGCAGTAGGCACAAAGCTGTTGTCCCTAGGAGATGCTCTGAGGGGAAAAAAAAGAGCAAAACAAACCCAGCCCATATGGTTCCTTCCTGTGCAAAACATGTTCAGATTCCCACAGTGGTTTGGAGTAGGTATGGAAGGAAATACCTTAAATATGCAGGAACAATCCTGTGTGTGGTGTGGTCCATTCCTATAGGCATGGATGGGATGCAGAGAGCAGGAGGAGTTGTGAACCTTTCCTGACACGCAGGGTGAAAGGAAGATTGAGTACTGAAGCACATTGTGCAGCACTGAGGACAGTAAATCTGTGTGTTTCTAGGATATCATGTTGTTATAGACAACTGAATGCCAGCCTTTATCTCTCTGATTGTGGTAAGAATATTCAGCAGCTGATAATTTGTTTTTACCTATGGTGATGTTATGAAGATGTAGAATAATTAACTCTCAAAGAATTACTTTTACATTGATGGAAATATCTGCTGTGAACAAAGGCAGATACATCATCATGGCTGCCTGAGCAGGGCTCACTCAGGCATCACAATACTCCTTCTTGACATGCAGTAGTCTGCTCAGATCCATGCTGATCCTTCTGCATAGCTATTAAAATAATCTTCATTCTTCATCGCAATGAGCAAGATGGAGTCCTTCGCTCTTTGAGACATGTTCATTTATTACTTTTTCTCATTGTGCTTTGAAGCTCCTTTTTGGTAAGAGAAGTCTTAATACAATGACAGCCTTCTCAAAAATAAATTTTTAAAAGAGCATTAATCAGTGGGTTTTGTTGCAGGTCTTTTATATAGCCTTTTTCCAGCGCTGTATAAAACCCTTTCTTTTCTTTTGCAAATGGAAATAGAGATATTATTTCTGTCTATATTTTGCCCTCAAATTCCCATGCATGTAATTGCAGTGGTAGTTTCCTAATTTCTTGCATATTTTTTGATTTACAAATCAAAAAAAATCCTGAATATATGCAGTCAGACCCAGAGTATATCTCACAAGAGGAGCTCTAAAATATAATTTCATAGGAATGAAGCAATATTTTAACCCTATGAGATACTTCTATTTTGATGGGATCCCTATTCTTTCAATTGTATAGCAACTATGTGTTTAAGTGTAGTAATACTATAGTAAAACAGTGGTTTCAACTCCATTGTCAGGATAATATTTTGCCATAGTATATCTTCTTATTTTTCTTACACTTTGATCAGGAGTATTTTTAATTGATAATTGGTTGACCAACAGGTGTCTTAGTTTAGTAGCCATTGTCTGCTCTTTGTTGGGGCTGACAGGAATTGCCTGCTAGAGACCAGTACCCTGCTTAGCTGCACAGTTAGTGAGAAAGGCAAGTCTTCTCTGATGAAAAATTTGCTATGAATTAGTTTTGTCTGGTTTTTTTCTCTCTGAGGTGCTAATTGAAGCTTAGCAATAAAAACAGACCAGATTGACAATGATAAGTGCAAACTCTCACAGAGACGTATACTTCAGAAAATTTTACTAGTCTAAACGACTTTCTTGGCTTTTGTTTCCCATTGCATCAGATTAATATCTTTATTCTATTTCACCAAACTGAAATATGTACAAACAATGTAGGGTAAACAGTTTATTTTCAGTTCATTTTGATTACCATGTGCTTGGCCAAGCTAAATACTTCCCATTATGTGAAGAATGCTCCTAGACTTAGTTTTGCACACTACTGTACTTTTTTTCTTTTTCTTTAAATTTTATTTAGACAAGCAGGCAGAGTGAGTCTTCTGAAATACATCTTACAGAGATTACTTTATAAATAAATTTAACACAGTTGTCCCAAATTTGTTAAAGACTCTAAGATGGACGTCCCTGATGAAATATTCAGGAGAGATTTGTTGCTCTATGAAGTTCTCTACTAGTCATTACTGTGTGGTAGCTCTACTGAGACATAAAATATACAATATATGAGATTTTCTTGTAGCACTTCAGCTTCACTACTCTTTCTCTAGAGCTTATTTCACAGCAGCTTGTGCAGAACGATTATGAATAAATATCTACTCCTGTGTTTGCATAGCAAATTCATATGAGCATGAATGAGAATAAATTATAATTTTTCTGCTGGTTACTGCACTTGTGAGGACTACTTGTTTCTATAGTAATTATTTAATTATTTTTGTCTCTATTGGATTTTAAAGTATCAGTTCAGCAGCTTGTACACATCAGCAGGATGATATATAGTGTGCACTCTGAATAATTCTAGGCAAATAAATATTCAGATGTCTTTGCAGAAAGGTGTGTTTGAGAGGAAGAGCACCTAGCATAATCTGAAGTGAGCACAGGTAATGAAGTTACATGGATGTATCAGTTGCCTGTTGTCCAATTGGCACACAGAGCTTAAATTTTCTATTGCAGTTGCAGGATAATGATGCAGCTCCCTGACAGGAATGGACTTGGTCAGTCCCAAAACAGAGCGTGTTTGCTGTTGAAATCGAGTGCAGTCAGTTGCTCTTGGATTCTGTTATTTTAGGCTCACTGAAATCATGGGAATGAAATTGTAGATAAATTGTATAACTGCCTTCAGCTCAGGTCTGTAATTGTAATTACACATGGAAGTACATGAAGCAGAATGATTAATTTTTCTTGTTTTGGCTCAAGCCTCACTCTGAAATTGTGCCAAGGACCGTTTTCCATGGGCTATCTACAAATGGGTATCTGGTCTATGGTAAATAGTTAATTGGGCTGGGATGGCAAAAGCGACCAGCTGTGGTGCTAAATGGAACCATTCCTTTGGATGAAGTTGGCTTTACAAGCTGGTGTGTCTTCGTTGTTCTGGTCTAGTGACCTAGCTAAGGTCAGGAGGATTTTTTTTCCTTTTAAATTACTATAGAATATTTCAATTGGAGAGGACCTATAATTATGATCTTATTTAAATGCTTGGCCAGCTGAGGGCTGACCAAGGGTCAAAGCTTGTTATTAAGGGCATTGGCCAAGTTCTTAGAGGCTTAGAGGCTTGGAGCAGTGACCACCTCTCTAGGAAACCTGAGCCAGTGCAAGACCACCTTCTCAGGAAAGAAATGCTACCTAATGTCCAGTCTAAACCTTCCCTGGCACAGCTTGCAACCATTCCCATGGGTTCTATCACTGAATACCAGGGAGAAGAGATCAGCACCTTCCCCTTCACTTCCCCTCTTCAGGAAGCTGTATAGGGCAATGAGGTCACCCCTCAGCCTCCTTTTCTCCAAACTAGACAAGCCCAAAGTCTTTTGCTGCTCCTCATAGGATATTCTTGCCCTTTCCCCAGCTTTGTTGCCCTGCTCTGGATGCATTAGAGTACCTTCACATCCATCTGGAATGGTGGAGCCCAGAAGCGCACAGCTCTCCAGGTGAGATTGTACAAAGCTAAATACAGTTGGAGAATTGCCTCTCTTAAATGAATTGTGTATGGAGAAGAAAACTTTGATCACATCTTTACCACTGCAAAGGAAGGAGCTTGCCATTATAGCATTTTATTGCAATAATCAAGTTACAGACATCTCTAGTCAAAACCTCAAAACATGGTTAGATATCAGCTCAGATCAGGTTGCTCAGGGCTTTGTTCAGTCTTTAAAACTTCCATGGAGGGAGATGGAACAGAATCCTTGGGATACCTGCTTTGTTACCTGTTGGCTTCACAGAGGGAAAGTCCCTCCTCCCAACCATCCTGAAGCTCTCTTGTTTCAGTTTATCCTCATCACCTCACACTCTCCTGATATGCACCAGTGTAAAGGTCCTGGCTCTGCCTCCACCAGAAATTGTTTGCAAGGCCCTGGCAATTTGCCAGTGAATTGGAAGATGTTTGAAGCACAGTTTGTTGATTTTACCTGTGTCCCTCCTGAATGTTACATAATAGTATGTGAAACAGCATTTACATTGAACAAGATGCTTTGAAGCATCCCTGAGTAATTTTATTTTTAAATCTCAAGCTTTCATAAATTCAGATTTTACAGGAGGAATAAGCATGCAGTATTTTTTGTTTCTTCCAAGCTCCTAAATGTGTGTGAAAAAAATGAGAAAGAAATAGGGAAAAAACCAAACCACAACAAACAAATAAATCCCAACATAAAAAAAAAAAATCAAAAGTTAAAATGTAAGGTTTTATTTCTCATGGATTTGTAATTCCATTCACGATAACAATCAGTCTGGATGTGAAGTGTGCATGAGAGGATGTTGGTGAAATGCCTCTCATAACACAGGTATTGTGTTTACAACCAATGAAGTCTTAATACTTCCATTTCACATTTGGTGTACCTGAATATAAGGGTGACTTTAAGATCTCAAGTATAGCAAAGTAAGAACTGTTTTGTAGTTATTTACATTTTAACTCTCTAGATCTGTTTGTTCCTCGGTAAATAATGTACAGTCAAATAAGGAATAGATAACTAATTCCAGGGTTGAAGTTTTTATACCTTTGTTTATAAAGAGTGGTAGTGAAAGCAGAGTGAGACAAATTATTTTATGTCACACATCAGTGGCTGAATTCCTACATCTGTTATTAATGAATTGCAACTGTTTATATCAGCACTGGGTGTGGTATCATGAGCTTTTGAATTCATTTAATAAATTCAATATCTGTTGGATGAGTTTGATATATAGCAATACATTTACTAAATGAAGTTATGAAACTGTGGAAAAGTAAAATAGTGACATATATAAACCTTACTCCAATCTACTTTAATGTGGATTTGAGTCTTAGATCTTAAGCTTACCCTGCAGGAGAATCTGGCTAATTTTCTGACAGCCTTCCCCCCACAAATGAGCAGAAAGTGATGCATGCACTGTGACCATGTTTACTTGAGAATGCTGAAGTATGTGCAGTAAGTACAGTAGTCTTTGAACATTTGTGAGTTCAAGGGAAAAACCCTAAAGATTCATCATATAGAAGAGATGAACAAATAGTTTTCACACTAGGGAGCAGCAGGTGCCTCAGTGTCCCTACCTACTAACTCAAATGTTCATGTGTGTTACTGAGTACACAGGACATGCTGGCCCATCTCTGATTATTTGATTTGTACACAGAGGTTCACTCATTGTATACACACACCAAAAGACTGGAGCAATGCAAACAGAAGATGTGTATCAAACAGCCCTCACCTGCTAAATCATTTCAGTGGAAGTGAAAATGGGGGAATGGAAGATGCTCTCACTTAGCATCTGGCCTTAGACCTGGATGGTGATTGTTTAGATGTCCTTGGATGGAGGTTTTCCTTCCAGTCTTCAGCTGGCTGCAATTATATTTCTATCATCTTTATTTATAATATATGCTGATTTTTTAAAAAATCTTACTAAATATGAAAGCAGAGGCAAGGGAAAACATCTGCTGTAGAAAATATTCTGAATCGCAGTTTAGAGAGCTTATGAATACTGTAGGCTTAACGCTTGCACAAAACTGTGTGGGTGGCACACTGTCAAGTGCAGACAGTGGTGGGAGATTCCAGTATGGAAATCTTGTTTTAATGGTTGTGAAAAGATCAAAGAAAAATTATTTGGAGGAAAAAGGCTTGATTTGGCTGGAGAAAATGTCATGTTGGACACAAATTAAATTACCGTATGGATTTGGACAGATATGACATGATTAAAAATCCGTGTAGTTAATCCACCAAGTCTTTAATAGAGCTCATTACCATCATGTGGGAGAATTCCTGCTGAGAACTTTGGGCTGATTAAGTATTAACCTATGGATAGCAGGGAGTTGGCCTTTTATTTCTAAAATCTAACTTTCTCATGCCAATCAATGAAGCAGGAAGGATTTGAAAATTCAGCCATGCTTTTTCTTCACTAGTGAACCCATGTGTTTTCTGATGCTGTTCTCATTTTCAGCTCTTTCATTAGTGCTTCTACCTGGCTTTAATGTTGCTTTGTCTACCAGCTGAGTCTCTAGCTAGGGCTCAGGATATAATAACAGAAAGTGAGAAATGGATGATTGGGCTGAACAAAATAAATATAAGAGTCTGAGAGAACGTGAAAGATTATACTTGTTACCAGAACATTCTTCTGATTTTCAATATAAATGCCAGCTAATATGTGTGTTTCATAGACCTGCCTGCCAAATATGTTGGATTTGGAAAAGAAATTTTCCTGCCAGTTGCTGTATACTTAGCCTGCCTGTCATTATCTCTCTCTCAGCTTTTTTTTCCCCCAGTGATTGTGCACTTTACAGAAGTACAAAAGACAAGCAATTTAAAAGGCTTTTTGTGTATAAGATGCTCTACAGGCAACTTACCTGCTGGAAATGAAGTGATTTTGTGCAACAATTTTCTCCCCTGCATATAACATTTATGCCACAAAAGTCATGATTATGTAGATAGAGTTCTTATTTACTGATGCATTAATTAGAGTGAATAAAAGCATGATTTTGTATATGGTTTAAAGCAAGCCAAGCAATTTTTATCCCTATAAATATTCACTATTTAAATACCTTTTTTCTCATAGTGAAATTTGGACCCTTTAAAACCTTAATGAACTTGTATTGTGGAAAAATGCAGCCAGGAAACTTGAAACATCTAATTGAAATAACTTTGAAATATTGAATTTATTTCTTATCCTCATTTTGTATGCTATGTTTATATGTACAGACATAAAAAGAAATTCTAACCAAAAATAGTATTTTCTGTGTTTTGCAAAAGTAGTATAAACTATTTGGATACCCATAGACACTTTTCCACTTCTCTTAACCAAGAAATCAGTTAGTATTTTTTTTTTTCACAAAATGTTTTAGCTCTGAAAATGCCATGTTTTTTATTGAAAATATTTAGTCATATACTTTTAATCTACCTGCACTGCAAACTTCACTGTTATATCCATTACTGAGCCAACCAATACTAGATTTGTTTACTGCCATTTAATTAAAAATAGGAGACAATATAGGACATTTACCATATCTCGAATTATTTCAGTAAACTGAGCAGAGCCACTATTTTATTGATCTTTGCAGCAGTTTAGTCACCAAAATATGATAATGAAAACCTCTGTCAGAGCTTTCACATTGGCTGAAATTGTCACTGTGCTGAATTGTCTCAGACAGATTATGCCTATGCTGAAGGTAGCCTTATGCTGAATACAAAAAATACTTGACATATTCGAAGTAATACAAGGAGAAGGAAATATTCGCTGTAGCAGAGAGCAGGGGTCCCTCTGCATGCTGGGATTTTGCTCATATGAGTAAATGTCCTCTAAAATAACTAATATGGCACTTCAGTTATAATGGTCAGCAATATCCATGCTCAGTGCACCTCATCAGACACAGCAGCTAGCAGGGGCTGAGCAACAGGCGGGATGTCACCTAATGTAACTGCTGGCTGGGCTGATGGAGCTCCACAGACTCCTGGCATTGTTCCTGGAGATGGGGGTGATCTCCCAGTATCATGTTTGAGGCAGGGGCTCAGGGGCTGAGAATTCCCCACTGTAAAAACCTGGATTTTTGTGTCAGTTGTAGAAAGTGCAGGGTGATCTGGCAGAGATAGGAACCCAAAGGTGAGGGGATAAATATAGTTATATGGATTAGCAGGCATCCTGCAGCAGGAGGCCCTGGCAGACTGAGAGCCTTGGGGCCTTGTCAGTAGGTCACAGGAGAGCAGGGCCACGTGGCAATCCCATGCACATGAGATACAACCTGGCTGCACTAAGCAGACAACTTGGGCACTACAGGAGCAGCTCCTCTGGGCTTCCCCTGTGGCTATTTTCTGGGTGAACTACTGCTGCATCTCTTATCTGAGACACAGGCAGGCTCCTGGAGACCTTTGACATGGACCATGAGGCAACCCTTTTTTCTCGTGATACTGCCTGCAGTGTTTTCTTCTAGGTAACTACTGGAATTGCTAGTTTAGTTTCCAGATCCTTCCTAGTGGAAACAAAAGAGCCAGAATTGTACATGTATTCTTTGTGTGTATTGCACACTAGATACCGTGGCCTGCAACACAACTACTTATGGAAGGCCACCCACAAATCAACTCTAAAGTCTCTGCTAGTTTAATTCATAAAGTCCATCAGCTGTCATATTTTTTCGTCACTCATTATCAAATTATGATACTTCTAACTAAAGTGAAGCTTCAGACTCTTGCTTAAGCATTCACTTGAGCACTTAAACATTTTATAGGGAATTGGTTGTGTGAAGTAAGACAAGAACGTTTCAAACACACCAAATGGGTTCTGCTTCAGAATTTTTTTATGTTTTTGAGCTACAGTGCTCAGTTTATGTGGCAAAGCTGAGTTCTGGCAATCTCCTCCAGACTAATTTCTTACAGATCCTTGGGCACTATGCCATGCTAATGTCATGCTGGTTGTGACAAGGAGATGATTTCTTCAATAAATGCTTTATTGTCTTTGTGGAATAACAGAAGTTATTGTAGATCAGCAATTCATCAAGCTCCATTGGCTATATTTTCAATAGGATCTCTTCAAAACAGACTAAACTAGTATAAGACCTTAAGGGTTCCCAGACAGACTGATGTCAAATTTTCTGCCAAAGAATGCTATTTAATGAAAGTTTTGCTGTTTCACACCATAACATGGTTAATGTTTTGTAGGTGTGATGAATCCTGATCTCCAAATGGATTAAATTTGTGTCGTGTACACCATGCATCAGAATTTGTTCCTTCTGGCTTAAAATTAAAACATTTACAAGAGGATTTCACTTAAGGGTGCTAAAGATTAAAGTGAGTTTTTTATTAGCATAAATCTCTCAGTTCCTGTTCCCTGGACCCTCACAGCTGCCCATAGGTACCTTCTTCTAAGAAACAGCACAGAGAGATTTTATTAATTCAACAGAACTTGTTGGGAAAGCCGACTGTGAAAAGCAAATCTGCCATGACTTTAGGATATGTGGTTCCTTGAACAGGGAATCAGAATCATTGTGCATTTGCTAAGTGCTAGGAACGTGCTGTAATAACTAAATCTTGTAAAATAATTCTAATCTTCCTTTGTTTGATCTTTCCTAAATCAGATAATCCCTTTTTGTTGTTCTTTAGTTGAAGTTCTTTTTCTTTGAAGTTAATGCAAATTCAGGTATCTAAGAAATAACTAAATATTATTCAATGCTTTCATAAAATTCAATAAGAAGATATAAGCAACCAGTGCTCTTGAAAATAAAATTATGCTTCATGAGAATTGGTAGCTAAAATGTAATACCTTTAGTTGCACCATTAATCCAAGCTGGATATTTAAATAGAAGCTGGACACCAGGTGTCTATGTGGCATTTGTGCTTTATAATTTTGACCTCACAGCCAAAAACCCAGGTTTGAAAATGTGGAGAGTTTTTTCAGCTGGAAGATTAGACTCAGCTTAGTTAAATATCTGGAAGTGAGCTTGTCTGTTAGGAGATCAGAGCTTTGGTACAAAGTTGTATGAGTATTAAAACAATGTTAATGATACTGAAATGCTAAAGGATATTATTTTCCTACCATATAGCAACGTGTACTATAGTCCTGGCCATCTTATGGCAAGGTAGTACACTGAAATAGGAGTGTCACTGCTACAGTTCCATTTATGGTTAGTTTAAATAAGCGTTTATTCCTGACTTAAGACAGCAAGGGTAGTATACACACACACACACACACACACACACACACAGCCTTTGCTAGTATTTGCAGAAGCCTAAATTTTATTTTTAATTATAGACTAAAATATAGTAATGGTTTTTCTTTTATTCTGATCAAAATCAGCATCTCCATATCAGCTTATGTATCCTAGTATGTATTAGATGTATCAGTTAGTGAAAAACAAAACTTCAGGAATTTTAGCTGGCCTAAATCATATTCCAAATGTTGTGGGTTTTCATCTTTCTGAGGCATCTAAATTGCTCTCTCCACTTGTCACTTACATTACTTATAGCATTCTTCATATGTATTGTTAGTGAAGCTGTGTTGAAAGATAACAGTGATAAGTGAAATCATTGATAGATTGGTGCCTTTTTAGGGCAGTATTTTTTTGAGAGAACTGAGATTAAAACCTTGGCTTTTAAGTTCTCGCCTCCTCAACCTTGCTCCTAAAACTGGGCTTATATTATTCTTAGTGTTAATGCTTCTGCTTCTTCTAGAAAGAAATCTTATTAAAATCATGATCAGAATTTTTATTCCCTTCACAGATAATTTTGAAGTTTCTCCATCTATTGCCTTAAAGAGAGTGTTACACATCCCAAACACAATTGTATTTTAGGATCAGATATTTTTTCTGTGACAACTTATACTTAAGATAACACGCCTCCTTAGTTTAAAAGATTTTCTTATTTTATTAGGGTGATCCTGTGCCCTGTGCTGGAGGCCTACTGTTCTTTTATGGGTAAAGAATCAAATCAAAACCACTGGAGCTTAATACTGATGTTGAACAGCTTGGCTGTTAATTACATGTATGTTTTCACAGTGACTTAAATGGAAGTAATCAAGGTTCTTTAGACAGACCAACCTAATATAATAATATTTTAGTTCTGTTCACTCCTGTGGTTATGAAGAAGAGAAGGAAAAACACATTTCACGCTCACAAAGGCAGAAGAGAAAATGTCTGTTTTCTTGGAGTTCTGGCTTTCCAAATGAATTTGAGAAAAGTTGTGTACTGTAAAGAATTCTGTTTTAATTGGCTCTTAACATTAAGTGTTTCTTAAAATTATGTTTCCTTCTCTGTGAGACATTTTAACAACACCAAATGATTTTTAAAAATAATAATTTTAGGATCTGTCATTATAGATGGGTGGATGGATGACTATCTGTCATTGCATATGACAGGCACCTACTCTTAGCGAGCTGTCAGCCTTGTGCTTTTAGTGTTATTGTTTGCAGGGAAGACTAAAGTTGTAAGTGAGCTCTTACTGTAGAAGGCTAAGAGAAAGTATTAGAGATGTCTTTCAGCAAAGCTGAGGTTTCATATGACAAGGTACTAAATAACTGCATGCATAAAGTACTGGACACTATTTTGAATGTTAATTTTTGGAGAAGAATATTGGAGTATTGAAAGTCTTGGTATTCCCACAGACATTGCATCTGGTTTTCTTACGCGCTGTAATTTTTTCAGTCATTTGTGAAAATTTTATACAACATCTGTGTTAGTTATTGTTGGTGGCTTTTGTGTGACAGTGAAAGGACCTGTGCAAAGTGTAGGAACAAGGACAATCACTTGCACTGTTGTTGAGAGGCTGTGTATTATAATTATTATTATTTCCTCATTTTGGCAATACGAGAACATTGGTGGTATAGAAAGTTATAGTTGGGTTGGGTTTTTTTAAATGTAAATCATCTTACAGCTGAGTGTTGGTTATCAGCACCTACAGCCTGGGCACAGTTTCTTGTCAATTGTAAATTCTAAATTTTAGGTGAGATACTGTAGCTTAATGACCACATGTAACTCACACTCTGACAAAGGAAAGTGGACAACAGACTACGGCAGTTCAAAATACTCAAATCACACCTGCAATTTCATTTCTCAAGGCAAAAATCAGTAGGGAGAGGTACCTAAATTATGTGCAGTACTGTTCTGGTGCTGATTTTCCAGACATGCTGCTTTAACTGAAGCTACTCAGAGTTTTACTACTGATGGAAGAAAATTGCATCTATGAATCATTTTCTGGTTTATGCCTGATTACCTCTGTATATCATTTCAGAGTACCCTGTTTATACCTGTATGTAGGCCCTAGCCCGTCCTTCATGGTTGAGATCCATGGAAATATATTATGGAATCTGTGTGAGCTTCTCAAAGTGCTTAAAAAGCTTTATAAATTGGATCTCATATATAAATTAGCCATCTGGTCTGCCAAAGAAATAACTCACCTTACTGTATGTTTTATTTAGAACTACACAGAATATGTGCTATTCTAACTGTAAAGGAAGAACACAAGAAATTGCCCCAAGAAAATGAAAAAAAAATTTTCAGTGAACCTCCACATCTCCTCCCTACCCCCAATATATATTAAACTTGTCTTGAGGGATTTTTTGTAATACATAATGTAGGTGACCAGCATGAGTTAAAATTTATTAATTTTTTTTGAAGAAAGAAGTTTAAAATAGTTTTGTCTGAAGTTTGGAATGAATTGAGTGTGACATTAACTGTTGGAAAGCAGAAGAAATATAGTGTGCTGAAGTGAAAGAGACAGAATTCTTCATTCCCACATTATAGTGTGGAAATATTCTGCAAGGAAGTGGGAATCTTAGCATGGCTGGTTCCTTTTATTGAATGGCAACCCATCTGAAAAGTTCTGCAAATTATGGCTCTGACTCTTGTAATCTACATTATCAGCATAAGCAAGGGGTTAGGATGAGCCTGGAAGCCATGAAGATGGAATAGATGGACAGAGAAATAAAAAAGTCCAGGAGAGAAACCTTTTCAGCAGTTGTATGAGACTGATGTCCTGCTCTGGTTTTTCTGCTATGTAGAGGACAAAGCAAATACGATTTCAGTCAATCCATTGTGAAAACACATAAAATATTTTTATCATTAACTATTTACAGTTAGAAACCATTTTAATCATAACTAAGATCAGTTAAAATATGACAAATGTTGAGGTTTGTACTTATAACAGCAGAAATTAATCCCATGACTAATGGGTCTAATGATATGATTTTAAGGTACAAACCTATGATGAAGTTATTGTCTCATTAAATTCTTGCCATGTATCATCAATCCTGAAGCATCTTTAAAAAATTAAAAGGAAGAAAGAGGAGATAAATAATGTTGGTGCAGGACATGTTACCCCACATTAAATCAGTATTCTGCACTGGCAATAGCTAACAGTGATTATGTAATCTAGAGCAAGGTAGAAGGTTAATAGAAGGTCACTTCTGTAAGAACATTAAATCTGCATATCTTTGTATGTTCTCTTTGTAGCCCTTTTTTGGTTTTGTTTTGTTTGTTTCATTTTCTTTAATACAAAGGTGCCTACAGGGTTTCTGTAAATACGTTTGGGAATTACTGCTTTTAGCAGTCAGTACTGGATCTGAGCAGGAGACCAGAGGATTTTGTGTTCATTACCTTCTCTATCTTCCATCCAGTTTTAAATATCTGTGGGTAATCCCTGACCCCCATTTTCCTTTTCTGTCCCCTCCCCTTATTTCTAAGTTTCTCTCATTAGATCTGTCAGACAGGTTAAAGCTGAATCTGTAGGTCATCCTGCATTGTGGGTGGGATAAGGCCTGTGGTGGCCATACACCACATCGTCCTAATGGTGAATTCAGATGCATTCTCCTGCAGTTGAAGTCGTGTTATTCTCAGTTACTAAGTGTAATTTTGTTGACACGTTGTCATGAACAATGAAATTATTAGTTGGTGTATTTTAGAAGGATGTTTGGAACCAGTGACATGTGCAATAAATTTCTGATTAGGATAGTTTGAGATTTTCAGGCACATTAATGTTTTCCTAATAGAACTGATTGGATTCCTGTAAAATCTGTCTATTTTTTCAGGGAAATACTAGACAACATTTTGAAAGATTTACTTTGTTTTTCTAGAAAAACTTGCTCTATTTCTTCCATTTTTATAAGTTTTATATGTTAGCAGTCATAGAAATGGACGGCTTATATTTGCTTTTAATCTAGTTTATGTTTTGATCACTCTTGATCTTTTAAACAGTAACTGGTTAAAGTAATTTTCTTGTAAATCCTTAATTCTTCAGGCACTCAGCTGCTTTTAATATTGTGTTGCTGCTTCAAATGAGACATAAAACTCATCATCTTAGTGTTTTGTGTTTCCCAACTTGCCTTTTAGATGCTTTCTGCAGGAGAATCTATAAACAAGGTCTCATCTGGAAATAAAAAAGGGAAATTAACATTAATATTTTGATGCAATCCTAAAGTCGTCTGCATTTTTAACCATTAGGAATCATGCAGAAATATGATGTCTGCTTTGCTAATTTTTATTTCTAGTTTCCCTGTTTTGGGTGCTTTGCAATTGCACTTTGAAGTGAAAGTTATTGCAAGAGTAACAAGATTCATCAGGTTTATCACAAAATCTCGGTATGAATTTGCTAATTTGTAAATGAGATGGATGAAAAGAACAAAAACAGCAGTATGGCTTTATGACATACTTGTCTAAGGAGAGGTGTGAGGAGATATTTAAGGACAGCTGTTTTATGAAGCCTTAATGTATTCATACAGGCAGCTGCAGTTTTCTTAGAACAGAATAGCAAAAATGGAAGTGCAGTGAGCTGTATGCTTTGAAGAAGAAAGGTTTTATCCATGACCAAACTGTAGATGATAATGAGTTGCATTACAAATATTAAAAAATTGCAGAGTAGATGTTTTTGCAAGGGTTCAAATCAGACACTTGTTGAATATATCTCTGGTTTAGAAAATCACAGTCCTTTAACATGGCTTCATTAAACCCAGTTTGCAACAGGCCCTGTGTATTACCACAGAGATATTGTTGGAGAACCCTCTGAACCATGAACTGTTGAGCAGTTGAGATTTTTCTTATGTCATTGTACTGATATTTCTGCTTGGCCTTCCATATCCTGAGACATTTTTTTCCATCAAGCCATTCTAGCACTGATTCTTGTAGCACTTTTTATTTTCACCTAGAAGCTCCAGTCAGTCCTGACTACAAGATACACAAGCACACAGGATTATTTAGTCTCAAAGAACTTGATGGATGCCAGGAAATCTGAATATGGTACATTAGATGTGTGTGGAGTGTATCAGTCATAGCTGATGGCAAAGAGAATTTCATAGGCTTTGTTTTACTGAGTTACAAGATTGAGTATGCTGAGGAGTGGTGGTGAGTGCTGGATTTACAGAAATGTTGAGTCATATATGTCTCTGGTAACAGCCAGCTGGTAATCACAAACATTGGGGGTTCTTTATTGCCAGTGCTTTATTAACATTTCAGTTAAAGCATCTATAGAAATGTGTTGGTACAATTGTAGGAGGGTACATTTTATTGGCTGTTTTTGTATTGTGCTGTTGTTTGTAACTCAGAAATCCTTGGTGATATAATTATTTCAGTCTGCAGGTGGATGTGCAGCCATCTGTCTGTCTTGCCACCAGCCAGGCTGCAGCTACAATGCTCCCTAGAAAGAGATATTTTTCAATAAGCAACCAATGCTTTTCTCATACTGTCTAGTCTTTCAGAAATCATCTTTTTCCTCAGATTTGGTGAATATACAAGAGATATTTCCATCATCAAGTGAGCTCGTTGCCAGAGGCAAAGCTACTCCAACCCTGACTGTACTTTTGCTTTGATCTCAACCAGAAATCTGCTTTTATCAGGTTCAGTAAGCCTTCTTTTCCCACTATACTGCACAGTAGGATTTTAAAAAATCATTTGGAAAATAAAACCTAGGTATCATGGGATTTTTTCTTTCTTTCTGATAAGTCACCTACCCAGAGTGGAATCTAGACAGCTGCTGCCATTTGGCTTCGTTGACATATTCAGCAGCTGCACTTGCATTAGGATAGTAAAAGTCTTCAAGATGTTTGAACATCATTTATACTGAGTTCAGGTTTGAAATATATAAAAAATAATATCTAAAAATAATAATAAATGAGTAACAAGAAAATTAGCAAACATAAACTCTAAACTACAACTGGGAATGTATATGTTTTGAATCAATTCTTCTCTGACCATTTGTTTTTCTAAAAAGAAGTTTTCACAAGGGAAATTAAGTCAGTTCATACTGAAATAACAAATGTTAATGGAATAATTTGAGCCAGAGGTTTTCTATTTTAAATCCTGATACCATTCCAAGTGAACTTTTTAAGGTAAATACTGCTATTCTGTGCTCTATACCATGATAGTAGACCGCCTACTTCAACAAAATGCTTCACAATAACTCTCAAGATTAATTCTGTTTATGTATTATAAATAAAACATGAAAGTGTCACTGCTATACTCATTTACATGTCAAAACCCATCAAAACCAAAGATGTGCATTTTCTTTTTTAATATGCCTTGACATGAAGATAGCATATTAACTTTCCTTGTGACAGTGGCAGACCTTGGTGTCTGTCATCAAGGCCACTCTTTCCTTGGGTTCAGCATATAACTAAAAAGACAGAAGTTACTTTAAAGAAAGGTAATGTGATGGACCTAAGTTGTTTAGCTGCCCAGTTTGGGTACCAGATCTTGGAGCACCATGAGGCAAGAAGTCTCTGTAACAACAGCTAGCAGTGTAGCCAGGTGGCCAAGAAGGCCAGTGGCATCCTGGCTTGTATCAGGCATAGTGGGGCCTGCAGAACCAGAGATTGTCACCCTGTAAGTGGTATTGAGGAGGCCACACCTTGACTGTTGTGTCCAGTTTTGGACCCATCACTTCAAGAAAGGCACTGAGGTGCTGGAGAGTGTCCAGAGAAGGCCAGCAGGGCTGGGGAAGGGTCTGGAGCACAAACCTGCTGAGAAGCAGCTCAGGGGATTGCAGCTGTTCAGGCTGGATACTTGGAAAAATTTCTTCACCAAGAGGGTTGTCAAGCTTTCGAAATAACTGCCTGGGGAAGCGGTTGTGTCACCACCCCTGGAAATATTTAAAAGATGTAGAGATGTGGCACTTATGGACATGGTTTGGTGGTGGCTTTGGCAGTGAGGGGTTAATGGTGGACTCAATCTTAGAGACCCTTTCCAGTCTAAATGAGTCAATGAAGGACTTTGTTTCAGTTGCTATGATCCCACTTGCAATAACAAGTTTGGGAAATTCAGGTATGTCTCTGTCAGAAAAAGCTAAACATTGGGTATCACTGAGTTATATCTCTCTGAGGTTTTTTATGTAACACAGCCACTTCCAGTGGTGTCAGGAAGCCAAACATCAAATGACTACTTTCAAATGCAGATCCTTGTATGCCCTTAAAAACTGAAGGCTGAGTTTAAGAATTTGAGGCAGGTCATCCGCTACACTGCCTGATTCTGCAGAAATAAACCCGAGCCAGGTGGAACTGTTTTATTTCCCAAAATAATAATGATCTATTTCCCTCTCCCCACTGGGAGCCAGTCTCATGTGCCTTCCTTCTATGACCTGTTCTTAGAGAGGTTGAATCTGGGCCAGGTCCTCAATCTTTGAAATTTTTCAATAGCATTGTTTACTGAAAAGCCTGTGTTATGTAACAGTGAGTAAAAATAAAAGTTTGTATTGCAATCAGCAACAATAAGCAAATGAGAAGGCAGGCTTACAGTATTCTTAAAAGATTTTAAGGGCTATAGGTTTTACAGTCTTAAATATGCATTGTTGTGGGGAAGATCTTGAAATTAATAGAAGTAATCTAAGACCATCTATTTTTATGTGGTTTGTATGTGTTGGACCAGGGTATACAGATGGGAGTTACCACTCAAAGGAAATGCCCTGCAGTCATCTGCAATAAGTTGAAAGTACAGAAGAAAAACCAGGCCAATGATGTTCAATAACTGCATTTAATTTGATGTAGATAGACTACGAATACCTGTAAATCGCCATTTCTACATTATTATACATATATACATTTGTTTCCCTGTGTAAATAGGAACTATGGGTCTTTATCATTTTCTGCAGTGAAGTATCCATCCTTGAGTTTGCAAATTTCTTTATGAACCTTGGGGCATCAACTTGAAAAGTTTTAGTTCACAATGAAATTCTGAACAAATGATTAATATTAACAACAATATTGAGCTGTCTTGGGGGTTGGAAATAGAAATCTGAACCAAGAACCAAAAATGAGTACAATGAATAGCCATTAAAAAATCACTGATTATCACATATATTTTGAGACTATCCCATTTCAGGAAAAAAAATCAATAATATTTTAGAGAAAATAATGCTCAGCAGCCAGGTAGTTGCTTTGGTAAGAATTTATTTTTTTCTCTTTTGAAGGAGAATGTAAACATTAAGATTTCTCTAGTCTAGGAGCAATAATGCAAGCAGCCTTCCTTCCATCACTGGGTAAGAATGGATATTGTGGCAGAGATATATGATACCAATACCACAGTGAAGTTGTGGGTGAAGTGAGGAAATAAGCTTGAGTTTGGTGATAAAATTAAAAAATGTAGGATGGAGATGTCAAGTCTGGAGTCATTGTACTTCTCTGTAAATAATTTAGTCCTGAAGTAATGTCTTCTGTCTGAAAATAGCTATTTGGCCATTTTATAGCAGTAGACTAACATTTTCAGAAATAGAGAAATTTGGAGGTTTTTTTACTTTGTGGTAGATAACTATACTCCTTATGAATGCGTGCATCTGCTGAAATTAGAGTATGTAGACTCTTAATGAAATGTTATCTTGAATAATTTTCCACCTTTTAACTTTTTCTCAAAGGAGGTTAAAAACAAGATAGAAAAGTTGCCAACGTAAGTGAGAGAAGAGATGAAATTTTAGTTATGTAAAGCTGACTCAAGTGATGAGCTCTTGTGCTAAGGGAGGAATCAGTGCAGTGAGGCTGGGGACCCCTTGCAGTCTGTTGGTGCTCAGTGGATGCTGAGAGTCTTGTAGACACACACACAGAGCCCAGTATGGACATTCAGACCATTGAAAAAAGCCATACTAGGAGTCTTACATTGGCTTTGGTTTATAATCAGAGATACTAGAAAAATAGAGCTTTTGCTGTTGAAGGACTGCTTTACTTTTGATTTATTTTCTTCTGTGTAATTTGATCCTGTTCTCATTTTATTTCAGTGGCTTTAGATCAGGCCCTATCGCTAATTTCAGTTCCATTCGGTTTCCCTGGTAACGTTTTATTTTTAGCATCATTATGCTTCAGAGATCTGTCATGGAGGGTTCATTTTAATTTTGTTTTATAAGTTTCATTTCATGGCAAAATGGTAAAAACCCCAAACCCTAGTCTGTTCCACAAAACGTCTATAAATATCTAAAAAATGTGACCATCTTACATGGTTAAAATTTTTATTACTTTGCTGCTACCTCCCCCCATGGATTCAGTGGAAGATTTTCAGGGTACAGGTTGTTAGACATTCATGCATTTTTAAATCATTTGAAAATCATTACCCCTTTGTGCACTAGAGCTGTGTTATTCTGATTTTTCAGATCTACTACCACAGCAGGCCCCAAACTCTCAGCAGCATAGTGATTATAAAATAATTGGTCTGGCAGAAAAAGAGAAATACTTCTCTCATTCCTCTTCAGCACTAGTCACCTCCTCTCTCTGCAAATTATCTGGACAGAAGTAAAGAAGCTGTGGAGATTGTATCTGTTTCCACTTCTAGGTTCTGTTTAATGACATGTGCTTATATAGTTACCTGAGTGCCTTGCCTGGAAAGTTCTTCAATCTCTGTTAGGAACGTGGCTGGCTGACATTCTTGGTTTGGAGTCTCCAGCAATGATTGCATAATGGGATTATAGTTGGAGATTGCAGGGTTGGTTTTTTATTCCCTTTTTCCTTAAATATTACTTGCTTGTCCTTTTGACACAAAATGACTCTGACTTAAAGAACAAATGTAGCACTTTTAGAAATTTTATATATTCATTTAAGTACCTAATGTTTATTCATTTTAGCCGTATCTGAGACATTGGCCAACCACCCTGACAAAAAGCACTGCTTGAGAACTTAGGCTGAATTTAGTGGGAATGAAAAATAACTCTGCTAAACATTAATTGAGTGAAAAATTATAAAACACACACAAAATACAACACTCTCAGTACAATATCAAGATGATGGTCAGTGATACTACTTACAGAAAAAAAGGAAAAAATGTAAAATTGTATTTTAAAGCTGTCTGTGTTTTTCAGGGTAGTTTGGATTTAGAGTGCTATTAGCCCATTAACAGATCAAGGACTTTCTGATTATGTCTTTTACTCAAGATGCATAGGAAAGATGATCTGTCAGAATTTATCAGCAGATTAATAATTATTTATCCTCTTATAGAAGCTCCCATTTATAGTATTTGTCAAGCAAGTTCTCTCCTAGGGATGAATTATAATATGAGCACTCCATGGTTTGATGAAAGCCTTCCCATACCTCAGACTTTGTAATTTCCTTTTATCTAGAATAATTGTCTAAAAAACTTTAATTGAAGGTCCTGTGCTTTTCAGAAAATGCCTTGGTTACAAGTGGATGCTTCTATTTTCTGGCAGTCCTGAAATTAGGGCTCTTCTATAAATGAAAAAAAACCCAAAATTTTCATGGTTGCTAGGGAAAAGGAGAGAGAGAAATAATCCTTCCTTTTCCTTGAAGAAATGACCAATTCATGTCATAAAATGTGTCATTCTCAGTATTTTTTAGCTTTGTATCTTCATCCTAACAATCTTGACTTAATCTGATCTAAAATAGTCTGATGGGACTTAGATGTTAATTGGGCCAATAAGATCTCATCACGATCTCTTGAGAGATGAGGAAAAACGAGAAAGTTGCCAGCTCTGGCCTTTGGCCCATGCCAGCTGCCATACCTAAGAGCAGTGCTAATGGGAGTTAATGGGCTCTTTTCTGCCAAATTTGCTTGTTTTCTTCACACAGACACATTTTTTCACCTCTTGCAGTGAGCAGGAGTGAAAGGCTTTTAAAAGAAGGAATTACTGGAGCTTACATATTACAAAGGCTCATATAGATTGCCTGTCAGTCAATTGGATTTGATAGACAGGAAAGGCAGATTGGTGAGAAATGGGGTTAGGACATTTTCGAGGTTCCAGCTAGAACATTTCTCATTTCACAGTTTTGAATTTTTCCACTGAGGGGAGAACTGAAATGCTGCTGCTTTTGTTTGTTGATGTGGGTTAATAATTAGCCACTGCTTGATGTGATGGTTTTGTTAGTGCTGATTATTTGATCTGTTTTGGAAAACACTCCTGTTTTGAAAGCTAAATGTGATGGTACTGCACTTTGCTTCTGTAGAATCTTTTTCCTCTCTCTTAGAAAGGAGAGGAGGAAGGAAGAGCAATAAAAATAGGTACCTTGAAGAAGTATCAGCCTTCTAGAAGCATGTCAGTCACCTTTTGTTTCTGTAGACAAAGGGGCACAATGCTTCCAGTGATTCATGCTGCCAATGCAGTAGGAGGCAGGAGTCTCCATGGGCTTTGCTGTAGCAGTTTGTATTGGGTCATGCAGTGTCCTCTCTGGAGTCCTGGCTGCCAGGATTAGCCTCTGGGGTCACCTTTGAACAGATATATTTTGGCCACCTATACAGCTTACTTCATGATCTTTCTCACTGTGTGATGACAAACACAGGAAGAGTGTATTTCCCAGAACATGTGTGATTTAAGGAGAAAGAAAAGTAATGATATGGTAAAAAGGAAGAAGTGGCTAAACACAATCTATTGTATAGAGTTGTAGTTTTTGTGAGAAACCAAGGGAGGGTACTAGGGCATGGCATTAATACTACAGTGAGGAGTGATAGGTGTTTAAAAATCTAAAAATACCTGGATTTCCACTTTTCTAAGAGTATTAAAGGAGAATGGAAGAAACTGAAGACAGCAAAGGTTTCCACTACTCATTGTCTTCCCCTCTTGTTCACATTCTGTCTATATTCTTTTCCATGCTGGTGAATCACTGGCTCTGCTACTACTGCAGGTTTACCATTTCCCAGGTTCTTAGTGCTAACAATTTTCAAAGCCCAAAGCCTCACACAAGCTTCTTATGCTGGACCAAGGACAGCCAGGGCTGCACTCTGCCCATTTGAATCCATGTTCCACACAGTCATACTAAGAATAGTGCAACAGGTTTCCTACTGGCAGCTATCAAGTAATTCTGCCAAATTCAAGGGAATGTTCTTTCTGTTTTTAAAAATTGTTTAGAAATTAATTTAATCCACCCATCAATCTTATGTGTCCATGTGTGCCGTATTTTGACTTTATTGCTTACTTGAGCAGAGCTGTAAATTGTAGCAACAGCCAGAAGATTTCCTGCTAGTTTTCAGACATACAAGGTTATTTACTCTTGACAGTATACATTTTGTCAAGATTGATTTGGTTCCAGTGGACTTCAGATGCTGAAAAGACTGAGTGATTATGTTAGCTAACACACAGAGTTCCAGAAGTTTTTACCATTTGCTACGATAACTAAAGGATCTTGTTTATTGTAACTGACTCTTCACTCCCAAGAACCACTAGGTTTTAATTTGGTTTTTAAAGTGATGTAGATCACAGTTGGAAAAGAAACAGCACACAATGTACAAATCTTCTGTCCTTTTGCCTCATCTTCTTATTATGCACTCATTATTCTGATATATACCAAGCACTCTCAAGGAGTAAAAATGAGGCCAACCTGATTTAAAGTGTTTTCTTCTCAAGATTCCTTTCAGGCACTTGGTAGTAGAAGACAGAGATTTGAACTTTGTGTTCAGTAAAGAGACAATATAATCAACTAGATGCTCAGCAAAACATCTAAAAATATGTATTTGGAAAGTATATGCTAAAAAGACATAAAGTATTTTCAACACTTTTATGCTTAAGTGATAGATCTGTGATGTTCATATCCAGAAGCTTCTGCTTGCATAGATTGTTCTATGGTATTGGTACCAGAGACATGTAAATATTGCAAATATCTGAACTTCTGGATTCATAGCACCTTAGTTCAATTGAATTTCCTCTTCTGGAAAAATGAAGGATCTTTTCATTAATGCAGGAAACAATTACTGCAGTTTACATAAGGTCAATTCATACTTTTTAGTAGAAAGCAGCATTACTGTGCAAGCTGCTGCCACAGAGTATCATTATGCTGTGAAAACCATGTAGGAGTGCATTTAAATGGAGCATTTTATTTTTGTCTCACAGCAGAGAGCAAAACGGAATAACTTTACAACATACAATTTTTTTCCTATTTAAATTATAACATCAGAATTCTACCAGAAACTGGCAGCACTCAGTAAAGATTAATACAGTTGCAGGAGATTATGGCATGTACCAAATGTCATCCTTGTGCCCTAAATATAATACATGTAACAGATATTACATCTCTGCCTGTAATTTATTATATGACTACTTTGTTTTATGTAGTCCAATCTTTTAAGAAGTGAGAATCAGGGTGGACTCAGAATTCAATTTATCAGCTAAATATCAGTGCTAAACTCTCTCTGGATAATCCAAAGCTCCATGTTGCCATAATTTAAAAGCAGAAATACATTTGCACTTTTCTAGAGAATTATGAATAATGAGATACTGGCTACAGAGTAATAACATTTCAGCCTTGAACTGTTGTCATTAAATTTTTTTCTAAAAGTAAAACCTAAAGTCCTGTTTCTGCAGTGATTTAGACAGTGGCTTTTTTTTTTTTTTCTTTTTTTTTTTTTTTTTTTTTTTGTTAAAAAATGTTCTTTGATTCCACATAAAACAGTTGCACTGTAGGTGAAACAGACTGGTTAAGTTTCTACAAGGCTGGAACAGGACTGGGTGTAATAGAATATGGAGTGGGCACCCTTGTAGTGTATGGTTCTGGCAGTTGGATTCCTTATGTACAAGAAAGTACCATCAACTGGAATAGGAGAGATGGATTAGAAATATGGAATTCCAGCTTCATTTTCTAGCAAATAGGAGCAAACACTCCAAAAGTAAGGCACTCTTTAACTGCTAAGGAGCAATGTCTGCATAAGAAATGAGAAATCAGAGGCTATAGCTTTTTTCATTTTTCTGAGAATGCAAAGCACTGTGAATATCAGATTAAAGCTTCTGAATGATATGTATTCCTTAATTTTTTAGTTTTTCATCTCCAGTTTTCCACTAGTTATTAAGTCCTGATAGAAAGTATGCTAAGCCTGTGCAGCTACACTGTACTATAAATAATAACTGATCATCATTTATCTGTTTCAGACTTTAAATTCTGATTGAACAAAGCAGGTTAGATGCAGTCTGTGGTATACTGCTGATCCATGGCTTTTCCTCGGTGTAGCAATGATGCAGCACATCTAGCAGCTACATCTGTTTCTATGGCAGCAGATCTCTTGCTGTGTCTCTCTACATGCTTTCCTTTATAACAACAGACTGTTTGTACAGGCTAACATAGCTTAGTGACATACAACTGATGCTGTCCAACTCACCAGCCTTGCTGCTCCACTCAGTGAGCTTCACTTCCGAGGTTCTGAAGTATTTTGAGTGTGTTAGCTGCATGTCCAGTGCTAGATTAGCTACTCTTGTAATTTTCAAAAATTTTGATCTTGAATATCATAAAGTATCCATTAACTTCTGTATCATTTCACAGATTAAGATATATTCTCACCAGTTTCTTCACTTCCTCCCCTTCCCCTTCTCAATGACAAGAGCTCAGGGCTTTGTAAACTAGGCACATTTTGTATCTTAAGTATGGAGGAAATTAATTGTGTTGCAGTGACCCAGTCTTCATTTATTTGATTAATAACTCAAGAGGAATTAAGAAAACACTGATTGTACTAATTAGCTGCCTACATGCTTGATAAAAATCACATGCAAATTTCAAAATTATTTTGTTTTTTCAGTGCTGCTTACTCTTCCATTTTGTATTCTCAACTTTCTCACTTTTTTTCCTTGGGTAAGGAATAAGTTTGGGGCTTTTAAACTTATATCTGAATTCTTCCACCTGCATCATGAAATAAGTTGGTGAATAGAGAACTCTTTCATAAATCTCATTAAAAATAAAAGCATTTTAAGAAACCTCTTTCCACTGTCTGCCTTGGTTTAGCAGGTTAGACAAATCTGCAATCTGTTAGGCATACAGAGCTCACAGCACATTTGTTTTGTGTTAGCAGCCAGAATGTGCTATATGAAGCTTTCCTGATCATTTAAACTGCATGCTTCTCTTCAGTTTTTCTGCTCATTCTTTGGTAGTAAACCAAGGCAATTTGTCATTATATGCCTCTTAGTTCCCAGGAAACGAAAGCCTAGAAGTGTCCAAAGCCTGCAACTATTCCCTGCCAGGCTGGTTCCTAATCAGGGTTGGGAGATACAGGTTGTTGGAATCACTTCTGTGAAAACTCTCCTCTCTTATAAGAGCAAAGATAATTCTCAAATGCTACGGAAGACAAGTATCAGAGGACACTGCAACAAGTGCACAAGTTTTCAGCCCCTGCTGATGCTCTATGAAACAATTGTACACCTGGCCTTTGGTAAGCATCCACACCTCTCCTTGACTAAAGCAAACAAATTTCACGGCCCACAGGATCAGTAATGTAGCTCAGGCAAAGAATATCACATCAGTAAGTACATGAAAGGACATCAAATACTGTGAACTTTGATAAACGTAGCCTGTACTAATTGAAAACATTATAGCTAATTTTAGAGAACATTCAAATATGGCTATTGCTTACAAAGCATAGTCATATAGTTTACAGGTGAAAATGGGCAAAGCTATTGCTCCCAGTCGTGTGATGTTATTCACAGAGCAGAGATGATCTTCTGGCCCTGGCACGGGGTAGGAACAGACATCATGATCCACAAACTCTGTTTGAAGCAGGAGTAGAAACAGGATCCCATTGCACTCAGATATGCTCCAGTCTCCTCTGAATGACTTGGTGAGAGAGCAGAGCTTTTCCTTATGCATCATTTAGTAGCTGCAGAGATTTGACAGATCCACAAATCCCCGTGACTCCCATTTCTTTCTGAGCAGCACAGGAAAAGTAATAGAGTATGAAAAAGCAGAATGACACCTGACCTTTGAAGGTAGTGAGAGGGAGATAATATTTTTCCTTTTTTTCCCCCCTCAAACGTGAGATGTGTTTTCTAGGACTGAGCAGACTTATGGATAAGTCCTTAGCTTGCCTTTTTTTTTTTTTTTTTTTTTTTTTTAAACAGGAACGTGCTGATAAAGCCATTGAATGTGAGGATTTGTGTTATCCTTTATGGGAAAATCACATATTTCATATATGGGAGGTATAACTAAATGATGTCTATATGTACATTTGGAATGCCTGAAGAGATTACTGCAGGCAAAACTGAAAAATTTGAGAGAGAGTATTTGCAACCTTGCCTCAATTTGTTCCTTGATTTAAATTGTAGGTTTAGCTTTCTCCTTCTAAACCCTGTCGTGAGCATGTTAACTTTGTGTTGTGTATGTTTCTATGCACATATATGCAGCTGGAGTTCCCTTTCTTTCATTTTGAATATGGAGTATGGAGATACTTGGAAGTTTTATCCCATGTTTGATACATTCTGTGCTTTAAGGTTTATGAAAAGATTTTATTCATTACTTTATGAACAAGGGTTCTAATACCTTTAAAATTTTCCTGCCAAATAGGTGTACACCGATCTGTCACACAAAAGGCCTTCCTAATCTATGCCAAACTGATTCTGGTACAGTCTTGTCTTATGTGACTTCTTATATCAAGGCCTCTGAAGCTCTTATAAAGTCCAGCACAAAATAGATTTAAGTTTCAGTTTAATCAGCCATGCCTTTGTAAACCCCTTTGCATGATCACGTTTAGTCATCAATCTGGATCACAGTGAGCTCTCTTATATTAGTGACACTCTTTCTGTAGCCAGAATGGTCTAAGGGAAATGTGACAAGGTTTGTTAGTAGAGGTACTTTGTCATCTTAGATGAAGTTTTATAATATAATCTCTACATCAAAGATACCCTTCAGAGGGGAACTTTGTTTTTAGCCTAAATTCAGATGTTTAAAATGTGCCCTTTAAAATGTTTGAACTTATTGTCTAGGCCCCTTTGTGATCCATGGAAGGGGCCATTCCCAGGGAAGAACTCACCAGATTTGCATTACATACCAGATTCCAGCAGTCCTGCCCTAGTCTGTTTTTCTCTCTTGCATCCTTCAGAGTCTCTCCCAGCCTTACCAACTACTGTCTGTAGCTTTCCCAGGCTACCAACACATGTCCCAGAGGATGGACCACCATAACCTTGGGCCACAGCCCTTACACTTCACACAGCCTCACTCAAGGCATATAATGCACTGCCACAGCAGCATCTGCTGCTGCCCAAATGAGAGCCCTCTCCTGAAACTGGCTACTCATGCTATGGGGGCAGGACATCTTTCTGCCCCACCACAAGAAGAAAGCACCTTCTGTCACCACAGAGAGAACAGTATCACAACTGTACAGACACTTGCCTTTCTTTGAGAGACAACATTCTGGTTTTTGATTTCTCTTTTGCTTGAGGGGTCCCATCTTAACTTGTCATGAAAGTCATGGGACAGGGATTGCCAAGTGAGCCACATTTGCAGCACAGCTTGAGGCGATGTCAGTCCACACCGCCTGCCTTGGCATGGAGCACAGCACGTGTGACATTGTTGTCACCACTCAGCTCTGTGCTGCCTGGCTGGAGCCAGCAGGGACAGCAGCTGCTCAGTGCCCCCAGCCACAGCAGGTTATTACCTGCTCCAAGGACACACAGGTGGCAAGGGGCAGGCTGCACAAAGGCCCAGGCACACTTGGGAAAGCTTCTCAGAGTCAGTTTGCTGTGCTGCCATGCATTGCAGGGGCTCTGGCACTCCCTGTGGTCTTTATTAGGCCATTGGCAGTGCCAGTGCATCCCTGAGCTACAGCTGTGTCTTCCACCCCAGGCATCTGGGCCCTGCTGTTGCCATTTCAGGTGTTTCTAGGCAGGCTTGGAGACTGTTTGCTGTGTGCTTACCACACTACCTTGTGTGCCTTCTAGGTAAGGCTGCTTCTCTCAGCTTTGCCTCTGACATCTGCCCTGTTCTCATCACAAATCCAAGGCTGGCCTCGCCATGTCTGGCAGCTCTCCCCAACACTGGCAAGGTGGTTTAGGGGCATTAGGGCTTACCAATGCAGCTGCTGCTGCAGAATGATTGAGCGGGCACATCCTCACATGGCCTGAAGTTCCCAATTCACTTGGGGTGTTTTGTAAAATGTTTTTTGGTTAGAGAAAAGTTTGTTTGGATACTGTTCCTTACATCTTCTTACCGCTGTACAAGGTCTCGAGGTTTCTCACCACTTTTACACATCATGAGATACCTAATAGTGAAAAATAATTTCATGGGGAGTGAGACTTTGCTTCACCACAGATAAACAAACATAAATGAGGAATTTTATCTTTATTTCATGATGTTAGCACAATAAACTCACACAGTAGCATTGATCTGTACTTGTTTAACAAAATACATTTATAGCAATTTACAAATTATTTTCCATTTGAAAACATGGCATAACATTTTATTAAACACAATACTTTATATAGAGAATTCTCATTTAAAAACATATTTTACTTTTAAGTATTTTCTTTTCTCAGTAAAGCACAGCCTAACAAAGAAATTCGTGCCTGTTAGCAAGTAAGAAAATCAGAACACTAATAAGATGTCACCTGTCAATTTATTTGATTAATTTTAAATTAAGGTACCAGTGGAATGTAAACAAAGAGTAATTTTACAAAAGGCTCCTTATCAAATATACATGCAGAGGTCTGAGTTCCAATGTATATATTATTATACTTCTGCTCTCTAACGTAATATAATTTGATAAGCCATTATTAAAAACAGTAGCCTTTGGCACTTTGAGTAAAAAAGAATATATCAATATTTATGTATAGAACATAATTTCAATGATTACACAAGAGCTTTAAAATCTTTTCTTAAGAAATAGGAAACTTTAGGAAAAATATCACACTGCACTTGAAATAGTGCAGCAAGTTTTAGAGTAATAAAAGCAACATATATGCCAATATATATCTGACTAAAACCAAGGAATAAAGAACAAACACTCCCACCAGGAATCCTGCTGTTTCCAAAACAGCTAAATTGCCAGAGGGAACATTTTCTAATCTCTGCTTTATTGCCATTATTCTCCATTTCAATTTTCCTTTATTTCCAGGTTCATCTACTTATGTTCTTTTCCCCTGCACTTACAAACTAACAAATGATTGCATCTTATTTCCCTGCATTGGGCCAACAGTGTTTGTGTCTTACCCATTCCTTTAAAGCTAATCCTACCTGCTTTATCCTGTACTTACACTAAACTAAATCCAAAGGGTTTTGTTCATGACAGTCCAAGTGTTTGTAATTCCTTGGAATCTTGTACAAAATTTCATATTAAATACCAAGGACTAAAGATACATCCTTTTGAAACGAAAAAAACAAATCCTGACTTGTAAATACTAGCGTCTGAGAACTTATTTCTAAAAAAATTACTTTTTTTTCCTTTTTCTCCTGGTATCTATGATTATTTTTTCCCAGCTGATGTGCCTTAAAGTGTGTCTTCAACATAGAGTGCCTTTAACATAGACAATATGCTGCAACCCTACTGGGTAGCTTCTTGCATGCAACCTGCAGAATACTTTCTCCCAATCATCCTAAGTATGACGGGGTCATCTTGTATCAATAGCAGAAAGAGTGTGGTCATTTCCTTAAGGACTGACACTCTTCCACAGCACGGGGTGATGGGCAGGTGAGGGAAGCATTGCTCGGCACAGTTGGCTTGACAGCAAGCATTCAGTAAGCCTGGAGCACCTGAAAAACTGGGAAGTACATATAAAGCTTTCCATTGACTCGCAAACACCATCCTCATCCTTGTGAAATTACTTAGGTTTGGGGTTGGGTTTGGGATTTAGTTTTGGTTTGGAGGTCTTTTTTTTTGGGTTTTTTGTTTTGTTGTTTGGTTTGGGGTTTTGGGGGTTTTTTTGGTTTTTTTTTTTTTTTTGGTCTGTTTGTGTTGTGCTGTTTATCTTGAACAGGATGATTCTTCCTTCTACCTCCTCCTTGGCTGGGGTAGGGTGGGCTTTTCCTTAGAGTTCTGCGGGGTAGGGTCTGTAGACAGGTTCTGACTATAGAGAACGGATCTGGTTTTCTGATACCCTAAATGAGAAGAGGACTTAGACCAAAACACTTCTCTCAAAAAGCCAGAGAACAGACCTGATCTGCTACTTCTTATTCAGTGAGAGGACTGCTAAGCCATTCCCTTCCCTCCTAGCAGGGGAGCTGGTAGGTGTCTGAGAGTAGTTCTCTTTCAGGTAGAAATAGGAGAGAATGAAGAGCTGCAGTGGGTGAGCACTGCCCCTGGCTTCCTTCAGTGTTTAAGTCAGAGCCAAATGAAATGAGGCATTTCTTCTAGCAGGCCCACTCTAGGACATGCCATGTTTATTCCTTTCAGAGCTTATCCTTTCAATAATTTTTTGGCAATGGAGATTTTTAGCAGGCAAGTGTTTTCATTATACCCAAAGCTTGGTTTAGTAAAATAATTCATGTTCTCTCAGGTGCAGAGACCTTTTTTATTCTTACGTGGCAGTGGTGGGAAAAATATCATGCTTAAGAAGGCTCTGGAGGGTGTCTCAAGGGAGGTGAACTGTAATAGTGGCACAATGCAACACTTGTTCAATGATTCTGCAATACCAAGGCATTCCATTCTTTAAAGTGAAGCACAAATCCCCTACATGATGGTGATTGGGGTGAAACTTGTGATTGTTCTTGTGGCATACTAAGCAAGTGAGGTGAATGACTGCTTCTAAGTGTGAGCTATGATATTAATTCCTTTCTCCTTGGAAGCTGGTCAGGAAAGTTGCCATCTATTTTTATTTACTCATGGCTCACCTTTCACATTTGCACATCTTGCAGTTATTGGTGTCCTGCATTTTTTGTTTAAAAACTAATAGAAAAATGGAAGGGTCGCTGAAGGACAGAATAAGAAGTTTACAAATGTAAAATCTGAATTACTTGTAGTACTTGATAAGACCCCTTAAAAAACGTAATTGAAAACAATTCTACAAGTTAGCCCACTAAGAAGCAGCCTCTTCATTAGTAGCACCTGTTCTTAAACAAAAGTTGAGCAGTAGCAGCAAAACTATTCAAAATAGATAGTCATTCCATTCTAATGGAATGTCACCCACACATTTTTGTTGCAGTAGACATCTTAAAGAACTACACAAAACCTTTGCAATCTTTGAATGTGACAGATCCACTATAACAAAGCTGTAAATATTTCCTACGCTAAATGAATGCAGCCAGCATCATCATAGTATTAGCAATATTACTTGTAAAGTAACTGCACATCAATATGTCATGTTTGCAGAGTCTAATAATTATGCAATTTTTCAAAACATGTAAAGTTATCATCAGCACCATCCTGTATTAAAGATTTGGTGCAAATTCTGCAAAGGTGAATATATACCACTGATACAGCCTTTGCTGTGAAAAAGTCAGTCAATTTTGGACACAAATATAAAATAAAAAGTTGGCACATTCAGGAAATACAGTGTCTGTGTTCAAGACCATTCTTTTAATTGACATCATCGCCCTCAGATAAATGTTTTGAATCTGAAGAAACAAGTTGCATGAAAATATTTCACATTAGTTCTGGCATTGTGCTTTTCCCCCCCACCACATGCTTTTCACAGGCTCATGCACATTGCACATCAGCAATGCAGGGCTGCTGGTCAATAATTTGGCACATAAAGGTAAATATCAGCTCAAAACAAAGGGAGCAGAACCTGTGTCAAGATGTGATTACTTTGTGGTGGTATGGTCCAGCTGATATGTCTCCTCTCAGTCCTTGTACGCTCGTGTGGGGGATGTGCCTTTATAGAAGATGTTTCTGGTGTTCTCCGGACTGCTCCCTCTCTCAGGGATTAAAATGATGTTACCTTTTCTTCGGAGTGTTGAGTCCCGGCTAGAAGAAATGGACAGAGTCTCTGAGCCAATCTCACTTCCCTCCACTGGTGTGACTCTTATCGTGGTTATTCCATGATGGTGATGCTCAGCGTTATCTATGTTGCTTCTTTTCCTGTCACCTGACCCATAAGTGTCTTTTAAGGAGTCACAGCTCTCAGAGTCTCTGTTAAGATCATTTAGCTCGTATGTTTGACGAAGAGTGACTTTTTCAGGACCTTTCCATTTCCATGACCCACTTCCTTCACCTTCTGATGGCATCTGAATTACAGGTCTGTTATTTTCTGGATGGGCCTCAACTCTTACAATGCTACTTGGCTCATGGTCTGTCAAGGTTTTATATCTGATGGCTCCTGTACAGGTCACTGTGCTTCCCTCTGAACTCTTTGGACTGCCCTGAAGCACTCCTTGCTGCTTAGACATGGCTATTACTTGCATGATTCTTGGCTGGCTATTACTCCTGCATGCAACACTCTTCTCAGCAGCTTTCAGCCATTTAGCTCTAGCTGAACTACTTTTGGGTGATGTGTTCACATTCTCCTGAGTCTCTTCAGGAATGTGTACTAGCTGAGATGAGCCAGGACGGGACTGAATAGAGACCCTTGGCCCGCCAGTAAGGCCTGAGTTGTTACAACCTGGTACACTGCCAGGTTGGATTTTCAGGTATTGGCTAGTTGGGCCGTGATGATCACCATTTACACCCACTCTGGAGGGTTCTGAACTTGACCTCATTTCAATAGACCTCGGTGGTGACTGGCCAGATTCAGTCTCTATTACCTGCAGTGACAACTTTCGACTTTCATTCTTGTTCTTCCACTGGGACAGCAGCTGTTTGGAACGGGCGGAATCCATCGACGCGTGTATTGTTGCATTTCGTCTTGCTGGATCTTCCAAGGATGGTGTGTTGACTCTTGGCAAAGTGTTGCTGAAAGTAACCATGTTTTCCTTTCCCATTGGGCTTCGTGGTGTTATTATTTCTACATCAGCATTTGCTCTCTTGAGATTGGTCAGGGAGCCTGAATCTCTGTGGTTTCTATTCAGGATACTTTCTGTACGGTGGGAGACAATGCCATCGCTGCCGCTGCCATTTTTACCTGGCAGGATTCTGTTGGCATCTTGGCTGAGGTCTGTCAATGACCTTAGAGGTTCTCTGTGAAAATTTGGGTGAAACACATTCTCGTCACTTGGTAAGAAGTTCCCCACAGCATACAGGCCCTGATATTTGGACAGAAGCATCAACAATTGGTTAAGTTAAAAAGGACACATTTTAAGGTACTTTAATTACATTTTTGGCTTTTAAATAGAATTCTGTGACATAATTACTCCAGCTAAACTGATGGGTATGCTCAGTTGCCTTTCCTCACTAGTATAGCCTTAGTTCAAATTCTGTCCTCAATCTGGTACCTCTAGGTATGTATGAAGTAGTCTCAATAGGATAACTAGGGCATATTATTCATGGCAATAAACAGTGGAGGTATGGATTTAGCCTCCATGAGCTTTCTTTTTATCAAACAACAGATACAACTACAGAAATAATGTTTTGTTAGCAAAAGAGCAAAATAGATGTTTGCAGTCTGTTAGGCAAAGCTATTATACAGCTATACTACTGCCTACCCTGATTTACTGAATCTTGTTACAGCCTGAGTTGTTCTCTGCCATTAGCAGATTCTGCCCTTTCTACTGCACAATAACCATGTAATACAATATCTACATCATAGAAAAATTTATCAACTTTAAATCAATTGCTTTCCAAGCTGTGCAGAACTTTAAGAAGATTTAGTTATAAAAATTTTCCTAATCAGTAGACTCACTGTAAAATGCTGTCATTTAAAAAAGACTCCACTGAGGTTTTCCTGTGAGAAGGTCAAATATCTGACTCAATCACTTGAGTTACTCATCCTTTACACTCCTTTCAGAATTATTTGTAGTTTCACATTATTTCTCCTTCCCATCCTCCTATTGGTGTGTAGTTTTGAGGGCAGTTTTACTGAGCACTGGGTATCCAGGAACAACATACTCTCTGCTGTATAGTGTCACAAAACAGTATATTAAGACCCAACAAAGCATACTTGTTTGTGTATTTCAAACATGGGGACAACAGCTCCATTTAGGTAAATCTACAACAGAGAATCATTTGAAATAATATTCTCTACGGAGTGCCTTTCTGCTCATAATGCAATCATAGAAGCTGACTTTAGTAGCTCATGGGGTTTCTGTTATTACTCTGACTGCTCTTTCTTCTGCCACTGTAAAAGGCATTTTTCCCTGGTCACCTTTGCAGACCATCTGCAGGTACCTCAGGTTATGTTATCACAAAAAAAAAGAGGTCAGGAAATGAAGTTATTTTAGTATTATACTAAAATTCATCATTGACTGCTTGGGGGTAAAACCATCCCACTGGCTGTTACGACCCTTCTGTTCACCTGCCTGCACTCAGCAGTGGTGTCAGCAGAAGCTCTGATTGCTCCCAGGCACCTGTGCTGCTCTCTGAGCAGCCAGGGCAGTGAATTCCTACTGGAAACATTCTGAGAGCAGCAAGCAAAAGCAAGTGCTTGATGGGCTTTCCACTGACAGATACAATCAGGCCTGACCTACATGCTTCTTTACAGGGCCCTTCCAAGGTGCTCCATCTCTTTTGACACAGTACAAAAGAAAAGCATAGGAATAACCTGATCTGACCACCCTTCTCCCTCTGCATGGTTTCCTTAAAAAGTCCAAAGAATCACAAGTGTATAATATTGCCTTTAATTTCTTGGAGATACAGCAATTCAGTCAGCTGAGTTGCTCATACGAATTCAATAATTTTTTGAGATTATAAAGCAAATATTGTCAATATCAACTCAAATCAGTAACAAATACTGATTAATCAAATATTTTTCTTGTGTTATGCTTTTAAGTGTGGATTAGAAAATAGTATTTTTATGTATTTAATAAAGCACATAAAGTTAGAACTGTTTCTGTATACAATGCCAGATGATTATATTCCATTTTATGCACTGGTCTGCAACTTCACATTGAAATACTTGTTTGCTTTTTCCTGTTTGCTTTTAAAATCATTATCCGTAATTCATCCTCTTCAACACAAATTGACTTTATTTATACTTATGGCACGTGAGCATGATGAAAAGCTTTCATTAAAATACCCAGTACTCTTATTCCAGCCTTAGAAGTTTAATTTGCTAAAACTTAACCATGACTATTATATTTACCAAATAGAGAGCAATTCCTCCTCCTATGAGAAAGCCACAGTAAACATCAACGGGATGATTCTTGTACTGGGTAATACGAGTCAGACCGCATATAATTCCACAGATGATAAAGGCAAAGACCAAGAGTGGTTTAAGAAGTTTTGAGGAGTCTGTTAATGTAGAATTGAAGTACATCTTGAAAAATAAAGAAATAAAGAAGCAGTTGAAGAAACTTAAATATAGCTAAGAGGATGTTAATTTCTCACATTCAGTGTTCCTTTTATATATAGATCACTAGTACACAGTAATATTGCAAGTAATCAATTTATTTTACTTTACAGCCCTGTTAAAATTTGCTCACTTACTGCAGAAAGATCTGAAATCACAAGGAATGGATTTCCAAAAACATAGGCAGTGTTGCTTATTGACATCAATTAGGATAAGTATTTTATGCCTCAATACTGTTCCAAATCAGCACCTAAATGTTCTATAAATGTGACTAAGGAGCCATTACTTGTGAAATACAGAAGCCAGATGTCGTTCCAGATGAAGGCAATAACTTGTTCCAACAAAAGCTACCACCAGATGCTTTAGAGAGCCATTTCTCAACTGAGGGCCATAATATCAGGGAGGTCACAAAAATTAAGTGGAGGTGGCTCATCAGTGTTATTCTGAATTCTGGCCTTTCTCTGGGCAGAATAAACACTGGCAAGCTCCCAGTACATGCACAATACTATCACCTAATGTCATTAACTGGTCATTACTGTTGTTTTCCTCTGATTTTCACAGCACGAGTGATGGAATTGCTTTTTAAACTTCAAGTAAGTTGTCTATAATACAAGTATTGTGGGCCATACTGAAGAAATGTTACTGCTTAGAGGTGCAAAATCAGCTGTGATTGCTGCAGCATGTCCCACAGTTCTCTGCTAGTGACTGATGGGTTTTATTCACTTGCTTTGCAGTAGCACCTTGAAGGCCTCTGGGAGCGATTGTACCATTTCATCCATGCTGCAAATCTCTGGAGGTGAAATCAAACTACATCACATGAATGTATGGCCCTTAATGCCTCAGGTTTAAAAGCAGCAAATCAAGTGAAGACAGCAACAAAGAAAGGGAAGCATACATAATGGTTAATTTGACTGGTAAGTTAAAATATCACTCTGTAAGACAGATAAACACTGCATTTTATATGAGGATAATATGAGGCATCAAATATACTTTAACATAACACTTTTGTTTGCTTTTTTAACAAAGGATATGATGCAGTTGAATCTTTTCCCTATTCTTTAACAGCCACAATAAAACCGGCTTTATTAATAGTTTTATTGTGCTTTCAAATTGCTAGGATAAAAGCATCCATCCATCCATCCAAGATATCCAGGCAACACATAATTTAACAATATAAAGCAAATTATTTTCTGACTTTTGTCTCGTATAAATGAAACTGAACAGAGTTGGTTACTCACCGAAATGTACACTGCTGCAAAGGCTGCTAGGGTGGCATGTTGAGAAGGGAATGACTTTCTGCCAAGGAAGGACACTCAAATTATACTTCTCAGTTCAAATGCACAGTGCTAGTGCTCATTGATAAAAACACGGGGTGGTACAGCCATCTTATACTTCCTAAGCAATATGTGATCTATTGATAATATTTGTCATTGGGTGACATTTTTCTCAGAGAGGCAAAGTACATCTTTATTTGCTATGTCTATAGCAAATAGCAAATTTTTTATTAAAAAAAAATTCAGAACTTTACATCACGACAGAAGTTAATGGAGCACAACAACATGTGGAGGGTATTTTAAAATTTACTGAGCCCCTTCTTGAGGGCCAGAGAATGAGAATCAATGAAAATATGTCTAAATTCTGAGACAAGTGATATCAAGTCTGATTTTGAAATTTTTGAGGGCCTTCTGCTCCAACTGAAAACCTGGATACTTAAATGATGTGGACTGGGTCTTGAGTTACAGGCTTCAGATACGAAATTTAAAAGTGACAGATTAACTTCTACTTCTCTGACAAGAAAAGGAGGTTTTGTGCAAGCAGGAGCTACATAGAACCATCACATGAGGCACTCTAACATTTTAGTATTATTATTCTTCTAGACCCATTTCAACTCTCTAAAAATAACCAAAGAGAAGTGATGTGAATGCAAAAGAGGTTTTTACTTAGTAGACAGAAAAAAAGCTGGGTTTGAATTCAGTAATACATGTTCTACAGTGGACATCTAGATCACAGAAGCCCTAAAAAAGTCTAAGTCTGCATGTCTTGGTGAAGAAGAGTATGTCTACCTTGCAGTCACAACAGGAACTTTCACCTGAGAAAGCTCAGCTTGGGATAAATAATTAAACTATAATTCAGCTTTACAGATGGGTCTTGCCACCCTAACTGGGCTCCACATACAGCCAATTTCCTAAAAACACCTGAGTGAGCTGGTTTAGGATAGCAGAGACTGAAACACAGTCCTTTAGCTTTAGACAGACATTTGTTCTGCAAAGCAGCAGAGACTGCTTTCTAAATTTCTTTCCTACGCATTTTGCCTTGTCTGTTCTGCATAATTAATTGGCAGTTAAAAATGTGCATGTAGTTCACTGTGAATGCCATACTGCTGACCTGAATTTGAGCCTATGGCTCCAGCAGATTCATGACTGGCCAAGATTTAATCTGCATTGTTCCTTTTGCATTTCTAAAGACAGACCTAAATTCTTCTTCATCTTATTTTATTTTATTTTTTACCTCTGTGAACAAATCTTTCACAAATAGTATTCCTGCAGAACAAACTCAGGGCTGAGGACAGGGGAATAAAGACACAAAGAAAAAAAAAAAATGTAAATGTTTATAATAGCTAATCAACTCCTTTGCCCTGTGCAGGTTTTAATGAAGCATAAATCTACTTGGAGTCTCTGTGGAGCTAATGTGTATATTTTAGTCTATGAACTTTTCTATCACTTAACCTTAATTTGATGGCATTTTTGTAGCATATAAGGTGTGTCACAATGGCACAGTCAATTTTCTCTTTATTCTCTTTTCTATTCACATGCTTTCAGGGCAAACACAGACTAAATGTACTCTCTAATGGTGTCGCTGCTTTTGTTCCTGTATTTGTTATCTTTTAATCTAAAATGAAAATAACTCCAGCTAAAAATATGTAGGCTTTTTGTATGGCTCTGTATTGTGAACGTGGACAAAGGTCTCAAAGAAAACATGTCCTGAACTCCAATGACAGTGTATCACTCTAAATGCTCATGCATGAGGATGTGCAGAGGGGGAACAATGAGAGTCCTACTGAGGGAAAGAGCCATACTGAGTCAGAACATCAGAGATGACAGAGGACAGAGACCTCACTGCAGTGCTGAACAAAAGTGACTGAAAAGGCTCTTTGAAGATAATAGAGGAAAAGATGGACAATAGGAGCCACTGGATATTTGGGGATGTTGCAGAAAAATGATTTGATGTAATCAGTTGGATAATTATGTGCTTCTCTCTATACTATTCACACAGAAGTCCAGAGGCAAATTTCTGGAGCCAAAGTTTCTGGGAAGTACAAATCAAAAATGAAGGCCATTAGCAAACTCAGAACAAGTTCCTTCCAAACTGAAATTATTGAAGTCAAATTAACCTCCTGTACTGTAGAAGTTATACCATAGTTTCTATATAAGTGACTGAAGCAAGTAGCAAGTGCTACTGAAGAACCAGTAGCAAGTGCTGCTTGCTGTGGTAAAGTTGGGACTGGCATAAGGAAATAACAATATAATAAAGGAAAAATGCAATAAAATGGAATTAAGGAGAAACTGTGGGTGGTATCAGAATATTATAGATTGCCAAATATATCCTCTATGATGGGAATAATTTTGAGATATCAATATATGGTTATTTTTCCAGGGAAACAGAAACACCCAAAGCCTGATTGCTTAGTCTTAATATTTTACAATCAGTTTCACTGTATTTTTTAGAAGTGATGGTATTTAAACTTAGGAGTGATTGGTGGTTTTGGAATGGCTACAAGCAGTCAATTCAAAGCAGTAGACCACATTTGAGATAATGAAATTAATGAGATGTAACTGTGAAAATTTTTCTGCTTGCTCCTGTGTAATCATGTCCTGATTTCCCTGGGACACCATGCAGTTGCAAGACACTGCTTGCAAGAATCAGGCTTCACTGGCAATATCCCAGTAACAGCAAATGGTTATGGGGAAAGAGATTAAAAAACAGTTAGAAATACCATGCAAGAAAAGACAGGTTTGGCAACACACAGCTGTCACTATTGTTGTATTTCCTCTAAAAATATATTTTCCAATGCTGTTAGTATAAAAAAATTATTTAGAGAAACAGAAAACATACTTGTCTAAAATATTCCAAACACTTGAAATATAATGTATGTTATACAGAGGTCTCAGACCAAGCACTTTGGAGACTTCTTCCCCAGCCTGTTACAGGGAACTTACCCACATTCCAATTTGGAAAGCAGTAGAAGCCATACATAGTGACAGTTGTATAGGAAATTGCCTCCTTTGAGGGGGCAGAACAACTGCTAACGACTGTGCCTTGGAACCTGACAAAGTCTTCCAAAGCCTACTGCTAAACTAATATCTTTATGGAGAGAATTGAACATCACTAAAAAGACATTCATGCATTCACCTCTAAGTCATTCAGACTTTAACTAGGAAAAAAACCCCTTTAAATTGGAATAGAAAAAAATAAAATGAATACTTAAAAATGTACACAATGAAGAATAGAACCAACCTTCCAGCGTTAATAATATTGAGATCAGCTCCTGAGCAAATATCTTCCACAACATATGAATTCTCTGAGCAAGATACGTTTAAGGATGTATAATTAGGCTTGCAAACAGTCAGGAAATATGGTGCCTGATATCCTGTTGATAGCTGTATAATATCAGTAACAAGAGCAGTTGCACAAAGACCAAACACGTGAACACCTAGGAAAGAAATCAACAGAGCTTGTTAATTTTATTATATGCATTAATTAGGCTGATTAATTGTGCAAAGTACATTCAACAGAGCTCTGATGGCTTTTGTTATTGGATTTGAGAAAATTTAAATGTAGAATAAGAGAATTTAAATGGAGAACAAAAGCTTACTGCAAAGTTGAATTCTTTAATATAAAATTTGAGATCGTTTATGCTTGTTTTATTCCTATTGATACTTAAAAATTTGTTTTAATGGCTTGATGTCCTCCAAACTCTTTTCATAAAAGAGAGCTACACTGAAGCTGCTTCAGTTTGGAAAGAAGTTTTCTGAATTGACTGAAGAGTTGCCAAGTATTTGAAGAGAGCATATGTGCTTATCCAGTCCTTGGAGTTTCCCACTGGAAGACAGGCTTTTAGTAGCATGGACAACTGCCCATTAGATCATAATTCTGAAGACCTGTTCTCTTTTTGCCACCATAGAATCGCTAGCTGGTGATAACTTTGGCTACCTCAACATCTCTGATGTTTCTTGAGTATTGTGTCCTTGTCACTAATCCAAATATTTAAGTCTATTTCATAAGGGATCAGTGCTTCAGACTGATTAATAATGCTAAATTCACAAGGCAAAAGAAGTAATGCTATTGCTTTACTGAACATTTTCATCTGCTCTTCTAAAGATTTACCTATAATTCCCTACTTTATTCATAAAGATAAATTTGTTTTTCATCCTGAAAATGAAAGAGTGTTAAAGACATTAAAATATGAAAACATCTTCAAATTCAGAGCGGGAATTGGGGATGAAATTCACGTGTCTTTGAGCTTGTTTTTTTGGTGATGGAATACCAAATAGGAGAAGAAATGAATGTGGGGCATGTTTACAGTCCTCCTTGCCCATGGTGTAATCTACAAACCCTCTGCTTTCTTCCTCACTGCTGCTCGTGTGAAGCTTTACTGCTCACAGATTGCAGAACCTTGCTTGTCACTATCTCCCTGTTTGCCAGACTACCAAAATCCAGGGAATAGTTGTCCCATCAGGTTTTCAGTCTGCTGTCCTGCTGGTTGTCTTTGCCTAGGCTGCCTTCTCTAACAAAAGATTTCTGAAACAGAGGAAACCTTATCTTTAGCCACTCATTGGGAGAGGAAATTAACTGTGAGAAGGGGATCAAAGTCCAGTTTCCTTTCAAAGTAGTGTTTTTCATAAATGACAATTAGAACAAAGTAAAACAAAAGATTTCAACGTGTTCCTCTATCATTTAAGTTGCCAGATTCTAGCCCTTTTTGAGAGGCAGATAAACACATTCCAGGAAAAGAATGTCAAACCTACTGAGAGTTTCTGACAAGTTTTCACTGTCATGCTGAATAGTGTGACAGGTGGGTTGAATCCTTATGATGCACTGAAGACAGGCAGGGGAAGTTATACACTGAAATCATTAAAAGGCAGCCAGCTCGAGGTGGGCAGGGAAGGAAAAACAAATTACTCTTTTAGAAATACTGACAATAGAGCAGGAGAGGAAAGTCAAAATGGAGAGTGTAGATGCTCCATTACTGAGTATGGGGCTGCTCTGTTGCAGTCTAAGTTTCTTCTCACGTTTTCTAGCAGATCTATGCTAATGACAGCTCTGCACTGTTCTGAAAGGCTGTTTCAGAGAAGCAAACCTGCATGGTGAAAACTGAACGTATGTGGAAAGTTCTTTTTTGTGAGTAACAATTGAGACCCACCAACAAATCTGACAGCTCTTCTAAGAAAAGAATTGAAGTTGCATCCTCCTGCATTAATATTGGCCTCTGTTCCAATCCCATTTCTTCTTTTGGACAGGCAACAGTAGAGAATTCCTTCTCCTATCATTATCTGCAATGACAAAGGAGCCATTAAATTGAATGTAGCACTTACTCAGAAGATCCTGATTGAATTTAAAGGGCTGTAATACAACTGTAACACAACTGGTGTCATCCACTGACATGCACTTAACTTTAGAAGATTTATATCAGTATGTAAACATAAAGTAATGCAACTTAGCCTGAATGAGGGCAGGCAAGAAGATGGCCCTGAAATTAAATGCAAATGGCATGCAGTATACAGTGCTCAGGGCTATCAAGGCCTCGATCTACAGCTGAAACTTAATGCTTCTACAATAAAAAAGCGGTAATTATAAAATATCAGCTCTAAAATAATCCAGAACCACTGCAATATCTTAGTGCTCCTGAAGTGGTTTTAGCATTCAGTCTTGGCCACAAGCCTAGCAATCCCAAGCAGCTTCTAATTATGTGACAGCCTGTTCTTCTGTATTTGTTTAATTTGGCTTAGGTTTTAACCAGATCCACAGCAGCAGAAAAAGTTCTGTCCTTATGGTCCCTTGCAACACACCAAGCAAAACAGATTATGACCAAAACCCTAGACAAGAGTTTATAAAAGGGAGAAAATAAATAAAAAATGGTATCGCTTGCTGGAAAATCCAGACACATTTATACATTTACAGTCTCAGATTTTATTGTTTTCCCTGTTCAATAGAACAACTGTAATTGGAATTCTGTACAGGGTTTGTACAGAGTTCAGAGGAAGGGTTGAATTGAAATATTGCAATTAATGAGGCAATTCTCACCAGCAAAAGTAGATTCACTTTGCCTATCCACAGCTGCACTGAAAACTAATCCATGCAATGCACAAAGCTTATAATACAATGAGATGCCAAAGCATCTGAATTATGCTGAATCTGCTGTAATTATCAGTGGTGTTATCTATACTAACACCTCCACCCTAAGAAAAGGAGGTAAAGTGGAAAAGCTTAGTCTAACTCTTTATTAGCTAAAGTTTTAATAAATTGAAATTTCTTGACTAGGAATATCGAAGTAGTGAAGGTTCTCTTATGACATGGAAAAGCCAGTGGTAAGGGTTATTTAAGGAATTCTAATTAGCTGAGAACTATTGCCACTACTGTCTGTCTACATTTGATCAATTTATTGCTGAAGCTTCCCAGAGAAACTAGTAGTATTCCAAACTTAATACTCAGTAAAACTCTAATAGTTTTTAGCCAAGTTCGAGGGAATATCTGGTACAGGGAAAACACCAGACAGATGGATTAGCTTGTGTGACAGAGCAAAAAACAACAAGGCCTGTGTCAAGGAAAATTCAGAGGCTGGCATTTCCACAGAAAGACTTCCAGAGTAGAGCAGGCAGTAGGAGTGAAACTGCCAGCAGTGAATTTCTCTCCTTGAGAATTGATTTCCCAAATCAATGTGATTTAATGGCTTCATGATCTCTGTTGGAAAGGACACTGTTACCTCTAAGCAGATTTTTAGTCAGTGGCTGATAAAACTTTGAACCTTCACTGATATGATTAAATAACTGGTCCTAACATTTCTATATGAGTAACTAGAGAGAAAATCTATCAGAGGATCAGATTCAGAGTTCTTTGAAACAAATAGAAATCATGCTGCAATTCAGATGTATCTATGTTCCAGACATAAAATATCTATCTTGATAATTTCTTCAAGTCCAGCTGCTCCACACTTTAGTCTCCTGTAGTTTTTGAATACATATCTATGCCACAAGCTATAAGACATATATCAATAATACAGGTCGTTATTTCTGTAACCCTTCAGGGCTACAGAACAGACCTGTTGAAAGGCATTTGCTAGTTACTAATAATGAGAAAAAAAGCCCAAAGGGAAAAACCAAAACACAAAGCCACAAAGCCAAACAGACTCCTGCGTAATAATGGCTTAGGAAAATAAGTCATAAAATGTTAGATTTTTTTTCTGTATAAAAAATTACTCTAAAGTGAATAGATTTATATATGTTCTCCAGTCTTGGGAAAATTATTATACCAGCAAAAATGACACAGAAAAAGTCCTATTCTAATATTTATATAAGGTTTTAAAGAGGGATTGACACTGGAATTTGCTTGTCTTCTTGCCCATGCACACTTTTTATATTTTTTTTTTCCTTATATATACTCTTTGGTAATATTTAAAATGTGGTTTAATCACACCTGTATTTTGTTGAGTCTTGATGACCTTCTGCCTCATACTGCAGTAAGTCCCTGAAGTGTGGACAGAGGCTGGGATGTGCAACATTACTGGAGTTCCTCAATTCCTCACACATCCTTTTTTCCCATCTTTTACAGGTTTTATAAAGTGTGTTTTATCAATTGAAATGTTTATGAAAACTAACTTACAAAATGCAAAACTCTACAATATGACAATGGCACAACTGTAATTTTTTACACTGAGCTTCACTGGCCTATTTTTCCAAATAAAAAGAGAAGGATTGGAAAAAATGTCCCCTAGGTCCTTACTTCAAAGTGTTATTGAATAATAACAAGTCAATGCCTTCAGTGCTCCACTGAAGGAGGTTGTGTATTTTGCACTGTCACTGCCCAGCCTCTAACACAGGCAGCACGTTCATGCTCACACCAATACAAATGAACTACACCTTCCTAAGGCTTGCAGCTTTTAGTCAATTATACACTGAAGCTTTGGAATTTACTTCCTTTATCAAACTTTCTTTTTTATAGGCATGCTCAAGCATGGTTTTGAGTTCCTCACATGGCATGTTTCTGATTAATTTTCTGTACTGGTGTAGAATGATTCAAGCAAGAATAACATTTTCTATTGCAAAATGCCATGCAATGCTGAAAGAATTAAGTTATAATCAAAGCCCTTAACAAATACTTTATAGTGGAAAAGGCATCTTTTATCCTGATTTAAGGTGTTTGATATTGCCTAGGCTTAACATAAACTCTCTCAAGTAAAAGCCAGGTTTTCCCACCTACTGTGGCCCAAGTGAGCCTGGACGGAATCCTTCTATAGCTGTGTCAGAGAAGTCCAGTTTGTTGTCAGCAGACACCTTAAGAAACCCAGCCAAACCCCAATACTAACATTTTGCTTTTATCACAGTATTTGGTGTTTGAAACAATTCTTTGCACCAGGATCACTAAGAGTCTTAGCTCCCAGTTCCTAAATGTATAATTTTTAGCCTGCTGGTTGTACAAAATCCTTCAAAAATGGTTTCTAAAGCAACGAAAATCAAATGCAGTAAGAACTGTTCAGTTTAAAAAAAAGAGACAAATAAAGAAAAAAAATCTGGAAAGCAAAGAGAAAACAGCATTTGATAATTTTTATACAGGCATCACATTTTATAGATTTTGTAACTGTAAATTGGGTAGTATTATAAAATGAATTAACTGATTGAAGTCAAGGAAATTAAGATGAGCTGGAAACAGAGTTATATTTGCAGCTGGCCTTTGAGAAGTGCTTAACAGAGATGCGTAGTCATTGCTGTTAGGGGGGGAAGAGATCCTTTCAAAAGGTTGATCGTGTTTTTTAGGTGCATAGAATCACCCACTCAAGGTGAATTTCTCTCTCCATTTGCCAGACAGGTGTGAGACTAAGGCTCCTATCTGCTAAAATCAGACAAAATGAATTCTCTATCTATTTATCTATCTATTAATCTATCTATGACAATTTCCACTTTTCTTTTCTGTGAAATACTGACCCATCTGCTCATTCTGACAGGATATTTCTGTTCTGTTGAAATCATCTCCTCCCTTTGGGTGAATGATTAAACCAGCCCACTTTTGCCTGCTCTTAATGACTAACTTATAATTTAGAGGTGGTTCAGTTCTATTTGGGAAAATGTATTTGAGTTCACTGACAAGATTGATATACCTTCTCTCTGAATAAAGCTAGTTCTAACAGAAGTGGCAAGTTCAGGGCTGTGAAAGGCTTGCATTTCAGAAAAAAAAAAATCCTGCATTTTTTATGTATCTGAGAGTATGGAGATGCCCAGTCTGTAAAAGTTAAAATATTTGGACAGCATAACAGAATGATTCAAACCATTCTCATCCAACTGTAGATGCTGTTTCTTAAAATTAAAGCCCAGCATTAAGACAGTGAGAGTAGATGAAGTGCTATGTGGAATGTTCAAAGGAATATATCTCCTTTTGTTACAGAAGAATGAAACATGATTTTAAAATCCTAGGGAAACTAGCCTGGATGACACTTTACAGCCTAACTCAAACCAAAGGAGCTATTTTCATTATAGCAACTGAAACTCTGTTCAAAATCTTTATTAAGTGACAGTAGCACTTCAAACTTACCGTAACTGATGGTCCAGCAAAAACCAGACTAAGCAACATCAAGAAGGGAACAGACTCTTGTGTAGGTTCAATGTATGGCATGCTCAGACTCTTGTCATAGCAATTAAATCCAGAATGAACTGGCTTGAAGACATCAGTAAGTTCAAGAAAATAGAGGCTAACAACAGAAGATGCCAATATGGGCAACTAGAAGAGAAGAAAGCAACAAATTACTGATTGGGAATGGAATAGCAATGCTTCTGCGAAGACAACACAGTCTGTTAATAAATCTCTTTGATGTTTGTAGTTTATATCTCACTGCTCCTTATCAGGCCTCTTTTACTATCTCTAAATAATTAATTCTCTAGAGATACAATACTGTTCAGTTGATATCAATAACCCTGCTGTATACCAAGCTAGTCAAAACACCCAGCCCAATCTTTAGCACATATAATTTAGCCTTTTCATCTATGAATCATTAACAGAAAAACTTTGATTTAATTTTTTTTGTAAGGAAAGCATCAGGACTGCAGTCTCCCATGTGGGGCCTCAGCACTCTGCTATTCATCAATCACCCTTTCTGGTCCTTTAGCAACTCTCTGTCATGTACGACAGTCTTTACATCAAAGCCATTTTGCATTAAGTTTCAAAGTAATAGTTAATGAAAACCAGTATCCAGTCCTTCCCTAGAATCTAAATATATGATAATGCACATCCATTTCGCAATTCTATCAAAAAAGCAATTAACTTTGGCAAGACTCAGTCTGTTTAGAACCTTGATGACTATGGCTCACAATTCTTTTATCCTCCAGCTATTTAGTTATCTAACCCTTTGCAATTACTTCCACTAATTCATTAAGAACAGAGTTGGCCCTTCTGGGAGCCCAAATTCACCTCTGCTCACCACAAGCTCCTTAAAGCACAGGATCAACCACTAAATCTCTGTGGAAGGAAGTAATTGAAGAGAAGATATAGCAAAAAGGCATTTTAAAGCTATTGGTTTATAAGTGAACAAAGAGAGCAGCCCTGGCAGATGGGTGTTGGGGCATTCTGAGGTGACCAGCAGCATGTGAGGTACCTATGGTTAAGAGCATCTGAGATTATGAGAAACAGCAATTGTCCTAAAAGAATTTTGAGCATACTTGATTATTCTTGCAATGCTCAGTTCACATTTCAAAAACAACTGATTGTTTAAAATCAATGTCATCCATCCCATTCTACAATGCAATATAGAAGCAGAGGTAAAATGTGATCCATATATATTTTGAGAAAATGATGAATAAAATCTCTACATGAAAGAGGAACAATGGTTTCTTGCATTAACAGGCAATTTTCCGTTTTTTAAGCATTGAGCTTATAAAAATTCAGGCTCTTTGTGCATAAAATGTAATTCTGGGTGATTAAAGAAGGAGGGTTCCTGCTAAATTTAATCAAAACATCTTTTAATATGAGTTTTTGTTTAAAAAAGAACAGCTTATCTTTGATGTGCTGATTTGAAAAGGGTGAGTTTTGTCTTCAAAGTGTTCCAAGCAGAATCTGAAGAGGGTGGTGAGTGGAAGAATGTCACTTGTCTGGTTGTATCTGTGTTCAAGTTGATTGCATTGTAATGTCACATAGTATAGAGGCTGTGATTGTGTACAAAGGGAGAAAATGTGGATTGGCATCCTTACATGCTGTGAGCATTACAGAAATAAGACCAGGCCTCTGGGAAGTTTGCTCCAGTAAATATGTGCATACTTTTATATATATATATATATATATATAAATGTATAGCCCAAACACATCCATATTTGCACTCACATATTATACTATACCTACATATTATGTACAGCATATAACATACACAGCATGTAACACATATTATGTGAACACATAATACATAACTGTTATATAATCTGACAGAAATATGTATGGAATAATTACATGCAATGCCACTAAATTAAGTCCTGCTTCTTGCCCATCACAGGAAGAAGTCCAGTTCTTTAGCAGGATGCATGATATAATAAATATTTTTTATATATGTATATGTATATATATAAAATATGATATATATAATCCTCACTTCGTGCTGGATGCAGCCTGATTGACCATAATGAAAGCATGTCAACATGGCCTAGATTGTTTCCAGTCATTACATGGATGTGCAGGATGAAACAGGACTTCCCTGAACTCTTCATACTCTGGGAATAATTTAGACTGTTGTGGAACTGAGTGTCCTTCTCTCAACACCTGCCTGCCCAGAGACCCTGCTGATTGGTGTAAGGGGCCTCTTGACCCAGAGGCTGCCACAGCATACCCTGTCCTGATGTGCAGGGAGCTTGCACTGGCTCTGTGCTGCTCTTGCTAGGACATTGAAATTCTGCACAGAATTTGAGCTCTCAACTTCCCTTCTGCACTACATTTAACTCTTGAAACATTTGCAATGTCTTTTATTTTTAACTATTTGAAAGTCATACTTAATGACTTTGTCAGGGTCCATGTCCCATTGAGCAAGACACAAACTTATTCCAGTAGGCTAAATGGACCAAACAAGCAGATGCCTATTGTCCCTTCTTTTGAGAAATGATGCCCTTTTATCAACATGTCCCCAAAGGTTAATTCCCCAGAATGAAAACACAGAGCAGGCCCACTCATGGAATACCTTGCACTCAGAGTTTCATCTTCAGTATTTTTACATTTCTCCAATATCTGGAAGGTAAAGTCTCTCCTTGAACAATAGCCACAAGGCAAACTCTAATTGGATCACAGTATTTTTAGGCAGGCAACTGATTTAAATGGCAGTATTCAACTAACAAAAATAGGCAATATTTGAAGTGGTATTTTATTGTGGAACACTAAAATAAAAGGTAGTGAATAACTTTTCCTTAAAACTACCATATTTAAGCTTTAACTATTATTAATTAAAAAATCAAGGCATTTTAGGAATTGCATTTTACTGTCTTATGGCTTCAGTACATGTTCACATGTTATTTCTGACTGTAATTATCCATTCTGCTAAAGAAAAGATATAATTCTAAAAGATTATGAATCTCTGACATAACTGCTTACAATACTAATGAAGAGGTCTGTAGTCAGTTTGCTATATACAGTATGTCAGATCCCAAAAGACTGTTTTCCCCCCATGTTTTTAAAAATACAAATATAAAATGTGTATTCTAAAAGTCTAACTTTTCTAAAAAGGAAAAGGCAAATGTTTCTAAAGTCTTCTAAACAGTATAACTGGCTATTTAATATATGAATATTTATGGAGTGTTCTGCTTAAGGCAGCAGCATTTCTGTAATTATAGACTTCGGCTCCCAACACCTTGAAAATGTCAAATATAATTAGGTGGTAGAATGTGTATTGTTTTAATTACAAAATGGAATAGGAATTTTCCTGTGCCTAATTAGAATAATAAAACCCCCAACGTCAATTCTTGACTAATCCTGACTAATAAGTCTTTATACTCTTACTTCCTTGGATGGATAATGGAGAAAGATCTCTGTTTAGCTTTTAATTTAGACCTGTAAATTCAGAGTTTGACCCGAATGGTCAAAGCCTGTTCAGCTTAGAGCCTTAAAGTCAGAAGGATAATCAGCATGGCTACTGAAAAAGTTTGATTTATGGTCTATTTATATTTTTAAAAGAGTTTTTTTTGTCTTTTCCTTCCTTGCTGTTTTCTTAAACTGTAAGTTAAAAGCCTTTATTAAACCACAGAATTTTGCTATTAATAATAATTAACATTATTAATATTTTAAAAGATTTTGCTGTATTGAGTGAGGAATAGTCCAAGCATCAGAAAAGATGTTCTCTGTTCCCAAGAGTTCAACAAGGATGCAAACACCCAGAGATGTTATAAGGAGAAAACTTCCTCTCTTACATAGTGCAGGACAAACCAAAGCAGCATTCAGCAGCACAACTTCTCTGAACTGATGGGGCGTGTAACAAATCTTTCTGCTGGCCAAGAGCCACAGGATACCTATCACAATGATAGATCACAGAGGGCTGAAAGAAGAGATGGCCGGGAGAAGAGTTCAGAGGTGGGGAATAACAGTTCTCCAGCCTGTTCATCTCTGTTCTGTGGAACATGCTTTGATTGCTCTGGGGGTCATTTTGGGGTGCTTCTTGTTTACTTGTGAGGATTAAAATTGTCCAGGATGCACAGTGCAAGCACAATTTGCTCCAGGTCATATGACACAGCCTGTGCATGGAAACCATGCTGGTCCTGCCCAAAACTCAGAAGTTGGTTACTGCTTAATCTCTGGGCCCAAAATTGCTGGGGCACCCCCAGGTACATGGAAATGCTTCTTTGAAAACTTGCCTAAGATTAGTTTTCCATGACTTTGAATGTATGAGATAAGGAACCTGTAGAGCTGTAGCCCACTAAATACAATATCATCACGCCTACTAACAAGCTGCAGGTTTCATACTGAGTTTGCAAGGGCTCAGGCTCATCAAACAGGCTTTGTCCTTAAATCTTAGAAATCAGGCTATGGCTAATTTTTTTTTATTTTCATATCTTTCTATGGTACATCTCTGCATGATTTTTTGTATTTTTATCTAGCAGTAACAAGTAGTTATTCAGTATAACATGAGCTGCAGTGTAGCGCATCTCAAAACCTTTCTCAGGAGCAGTATAATGTTGATGGGGATTTGGATTCTTCCTCACTTTAGGAGCCACTTTGGTTCATTTTTATGTTTGCTAATGCACTTTTATGCCTTCCTCTCTTGGTCTGTCTTTTCACATTACATCCCAATTTACTATATGTAGCATGGTGCATATGTGTTGGATTCTTGTTTTTGATCTTTGTTACCCTTCAGTTTTGCCAGTTGCAGTTCTACATTTCTTTATCTGACCATTGGGTCAGTTGTTTATAACCTTGAGCTCTCCAGTACCAGTACATGCCCCATTTCCTACCCTACACCAACAACTCCACCACATTGCACTCTCTGTAATGCAGGAATACAGGTCTGGTGTGACAGCAGTGGTCTTGCAAATGCGTCAGTGGAAGGTCAAGGCTTAGGAGGGAAGTCTCATCAGAGAGGATAGAACTTGGAAATCCCTGGCTTCTATTAATTCTCTAAAACTGTACACTGCTAGTTTTATATTTTACTCTCATATTTGTCAGCATTTAACTAAACAACAAGTCCCTATTTATCTTCAGGAAAATAACATCTTAAAATTCATGGGCCTTGGGAGAATTCAGCCATGGAATGTCACATACTCAGATATCTGAATCTGTTTTGTAGGTTGAAGTTATGTGACTTTTGCTTTGCTAAATTGCACTGTCTGGGTGTCCTCTCTTACAATTAACTCCTACCCAGATCCTGTGGTGATGTTGCCTGTATAAAAGGTAGGCAGAAAAGGAAGGAGCAGCATGGATGTAGCTTTCAGAGAAGTCAAGACATGATTTGCCAGATGCAGACTAAAGAATACTAGCCCAGCTGCTGGAAGAAAGGGTTATGGGATACTTGATACACTGGATATTTTATATTTTGTAAATAATTTTTAGACTTGGATGGCCAGGAACTTGTCAGATTCTTTGTTCTGCAACCCTTCCACAGCAAGTGAGGGGTTCCTGAGTACGGGAGCTGCCTCCTGATGTTTCTCTTGTTTTCTGGGAATTGCGAATCTTTGTAAGCAATCAAGTAAATAAACAGGATTGCCTCAAAGAGAGAGCAAATGAATGCCATTGGTTTCCCAGCATGAAAAAAAATCAGCTAAATCTTTGAGAGAAGGATGGTTAGATTAATAACTATGTTTAGTTCCCATGACAAGACTGTGACATCGTGGAAGATTCTATTAAATTTATCATAAATGTCGGTCCTTGTGCCAAGGAATTCATGGTCTAAATGACAAGGCACAGCAGATGGATGAGACAAGAAAGAGGGCTGTAGTGGGTTGGAGGAGACAAGGTGTTCCTTATCCAGCTACAAACAGTGACTGCAGCTTTCAACCACCCTGGCTGTTGTCCTGTTGTACTTTGCTGCAGGATTCACAATGGACAGGAGGAGAGAATGGAAAGAGCATAGGTTTCTCTTATCCTGACGGGGTGAATACTGAGATCATTGCTGTGATTGAAGACCTTCCAGAATAGGTCAGTATTAAGAAATGGCATCAGCCAAATTCTGCCATTTTCTCATTTTTGAGAGCCCATGACTCCCTGAAGAGAGAGTATTAAGCATGGGATGACTGTAGAGTAGGGGACTGGCTTGACAGAAAAGTGAGATTTTTAGATTTATATTTATGTTCTAAACTTTATTCTTAAATGTCTCAGGCTTATAAAAGAAGGCATTCAGTCTTTTCAGAAATTTAAGTCAATGTCTTGGGGTGACTTTACGATGCTTGTATAAAGCCATCTGTATAAAGGCTTTTTGCTTTTCTGCCTGAACTTGAGTTTCTGCTGCTCCTTGTCCCTTTTCTGGATGCAGGTTTCATCTGGCCCAAAGCTATAAGGAATTAATCTTTTCTCTAAAGTACTTGTCCCTCACC